>NW_024609826.1:217500-550000 GCF_018296145.1 Oncorhynchus tshawytscha
TAAAGAGACAGAAGGAATGAAATGGAGATAAAGAGGCAGAGAATGAAATGGAGATAAAGAGACTGAAGGAATGAAATGGAGATAAAGAGGCAGGGAATGAAATGGAGATAAAGAGGCAGAGAATGAAATGGAGATAAAGAGGCAGAGAGAGGGAATGAAATGGAGATAAAGAGGCAGAGAGAGGGAATGAAATGGAGATAAAGAGGCAGAGAGAGGGAATGAAATGGAGATAAAGAGGCAGAGAGAGGGAATGAAATGGAGATAAAGAGGCAGATAGAGGGAATGAAATGGAGATAAAGAGGCAGAGAGAGGGAATGAAATGGAGATAAAGAGCCAGAAGGAATGAAATGTAGATAAAGAGACAGAAGGAATGAAATGGAGATAAAGAGACAGGGATTTAAATTGAGATAAAGAGACAGAAGGAATGAAATGGAGATAAAGAGACAGAATGAATGAAATGGAGATAAAGAGCCAAGAAAGACATGGAGATAAAGAGACAGAAGGAATGAAATGGAGATAAAGAGACAGGAATAAAATGGAGATAAAGAGACAGGGAATCAAATTGAGTTAAAGAGACAGAAGGAATGAAATGGAGATAAAGAGACAGAATGAATGAAATGGAGATAAAGAGACGGAAGGAATGAAATGGAGATAAAGAGACAGAAGGAATGAAATGGAGATAAAGAGACAAGAAAGAAATGGAGATAAAGAGACAGAAGGAATTAAATGGAGATAAAGAGACAGGAATGAAATGGAGATAAAGAGACAAGAAAGAAATGGAGATAAAGAGACAGAAGGAATTAAATGGAGATAAAGAGACAGGAATGAAATGGAGATAAAGAGACAAGAAAGAAATGAAGATAAAGAGACAGAAGGAATGAAATGGAGATAAAGAGACAGGAATGAAATGGAGATAAAGAGACAGAAGGAATGAAATGGAGATAAAGAGACAGAATGAATGAAATGGAGATAAAGAGACAGAAGGAATGAACTGGAGATAAAGAGACGGAAGAAATGAAATGGAGATAAAGAGACAGAAGGAATTAAGTGGAGATAAAGAGACAGAAGGAATGAAATGGAGATAAAGAGACAGAAGGAATGAAATGGACATAAAGAGACAGGAATGAAATGGAGATAAAGAGACAGAAGGAATGAAATGGAGATAAAGAGACAGAAGGAATGAAATGGAGAGAAAGAGACAGAAGGAATGAAACTGAGATAAAGAGACAGAAGGAATGAAATGGAGATGAAGAGACAGAAGGAATTAAGTGGAGATCAAGAGACAGAAGGAATGAAATGGAGATAAAGAGACAGAAGGAATGAAATGGAGATAAAGAGACGGAAGGAATGAAATGGAGATAAAGAGGCAGAGAGAGGGAATGAAATTGTGATAAAAAGACAGAAGGAATGAAATTGAGATAAAGAGACGGGAGGAATTAAATGGAGATAAAGAGACAGAGAGAGGGAATGAAATGGAGATAAAGCGGCAGAGAGAGGGAATGAAATGGAGATAAAGAGACAGAAGGAATGAAATGGAGATAAAGAGGCAGAGAATGAAATGGAGATAAAGAGACTGAAGGAATGAAATGGAGATAAAGAGGCAGGGAATGAAATGGAGATAAAGAGGCAGAGAATGAAATGGAGATAAAGAGCAGATAAAGAAGGAATGAAATGGAGATAAAGAGGCAGAGAGAGGGAATGAAATGGAGATAAAGAGGCAGAGAGAGGAATGAAATGGAGATAAAGAGGCAGAGAGAGGAATGAAATGGAGATAAAGAGGCAGAGAGAGGGAATGAAATGGAGATAAAGAGGCAGAAGGAATGAAATGGAGATAAAGAGGCAGAGAGAGGGAATGAAATGGAGATAAAGAGGCAGAGAGAGGGAATGAAATGGAGATAAAGCGGCAGAGAGAGGGAATGAAATGGAGATAAAGAGACAGAGAATGAAATGGAGATAAAGAGACTGAAGGAATGAAATGGAGATAAAGAGACTGAAGGAATGAAATGGAGATAAAGAGACAGGAATGAAATGGAGATAAAGAGGCAGAGAATGAAATGGAGATAAAGAGACAGAAGGAATGAAATGGAGATAAAGAGACTGAAGGAATGAAATGGAGATAAAGAGGCAGGGAATGAAATGGAGATAAAGAGGCAGAGAATGAAATGGAGATAAAGAGGCAGAGAGAGGGAATGAAATGGAGATAAAGAGGCAGAGAGAGGGAATGAAATGGAGATAAAGAGGCAGAGAGAGGGAATGAAATGGAGATAAAGAGGCAGAGAGAGGGAATGAAATGGAGATAAAGAGGCAGAGAGAGGGAATGAAATGGAGATAAAGAGGCAGAGAGAGGGAATGAAATGGAGATAAAGAGGCAGAGAATGAAATGGAGATAAAGAGGCAGAGAGAGGGAATGAAATGGAGAAAAAAAACAAGCGGTCTCTAAAAATTGACCAAAGTATCATAAAGGAAACAGGTAAATAATAATGTCTCAGTCAAGTCATACAACTACAGTCCACTAGTACAACACAATACCCTGATTACATCACACAAACTATAAGCCTCCTAAAAGCCTTCCCTTTTGTGGCTTTCTTAGAGTGAGTCCAACAGAGCCTGAAGCAGATCAGATCAGTGACCTATGACCAGGCATCCCACAGTCCAACCAGCCGGCAGACTCTCCACGACAGAGAATGACACACAACTGCACATGCAAACACACACACACCCTGTCTGTCTGGTGCTTATAACCTGATAGCGATTTCTGTCAGTGGTTTCTGTCCCATCTCACCTGATTCAGTGCTTCATTGATTTTAATTAGCAATGTTAATACCAGACCAGAATAATCACTTATGCAAAGAAGTTTTTTGTAATCCAGAATGTTTCATTCATGTGCCCTCCGCTTGGCCTCCTGCACCAGCAGTACCACGGCCAAGGTTACAGAGGGCCAGGTACTCCCATCAGTCAATCTATCCTCCCTCCCTGTCCAACAGACTCTGCAACTCTCTGAGACCGACTACAAAGAGTTCTGAGACTTTGAAAAAGTGCTTCACTGGGCAAATTGGGACTGTCAGAGAGAGAGAGAGAGGGGGAGAGAGAGAGAGAGAGCTCTGTCATCTGACCTCAAACTCAGATAATATAACCTTATTTCACCCCTATATCCTACCACACTGTGTTGAAACCTGTTGGCATGTTGCATCTGTGACTGCCTGTGGCTCTCAGTGATACTGTATGTTTATTTATACTGAGGAAGGAGGTCATCGGCATGCATAATTCAATGTTATTTCCTAAAACATTTGAGTCTAATACTTGCCTTTATTCCCCAGTGAGGCTGCTTGAGGTATGTTTAATGTCAGACCATGTCTACAGTTGAAAGGGGAAATGGGGCAATGGGCCATTGAGATTTGGTTTAATGTGGTTTACTAAAAATAACAAAGCACTTTTCTCTTGTCTTTCTTATTTGCATATGTGCTCCTTGAGCGTGTGTGTGTGTGTGTGTGTGTATGTGTGTGTGTGTGCTCCTTGAAGTTGTGTGTGTGTGTGTGTGTGCGCTCCTTGAAGTTACCATTCCATTCACTCCATCCATCCATTACTATGAGCCATCCTCTATGTTACACTCTCCCCTGCACACTGTGTGATGCATGTTCACTCTGCTCCTCAGCCTTTGATGATACTGCCTGGGCTGCTTTACCTCATGGCTGGTCTGTCAGAGTAGGAGAGGTTTCATGCCACCAGGGGCTCTCGGTAACTCTGATCCCAGCCGAGATGAGGGAATCTGGGGCATTGGATCTCCCACCATGGGGGTCCCACAGTGAAGTGGAAGTGGGACGAGTGTTGAGCAGGGGGTTGGTCTATGGGTTTGGAAATTCGACTGCTTTTCCACCAAGGAATATTGGATATTGAACAGTCATTTAAATTAATGACGGATTCCAAAGTGAATTGCAGACATTATTTTCAACTGAAATCACTTGCCCACAGCTACACTTGAGTTCAAACTTACCCAGGCCTCGTCGACCTTCCCTAAAATGTGAGGCGTGACAATGGCGTGATTTTGGAGGTGTAGCAACACGAGACTAAACTGACCCCAACCCTGAAGGGCACTACAGCTGCAACAGTACAACAGTTGTTGAAGTCTCCTATTTTCTTATTCTTACATCCTGGTCTTCACCGATCTGAGAGGATTGGGTGAAGGGCCGGCCCTGATTGGGTGTGTGATTGGGCGCGGGGCCGGCCCTGATTGGGCGTGTGATTGGGCGCAGGTTAAATAACAGTCCCAGAGCACAGCAGACAATAATCTCCTAACCTCCCTAGATCCCACAGTATATAGACAAGGTGTTTAGCTGTTTATTATGGCATGTTTGTACTGGCAGTGTGGACAGATACAGAGATGTGTGTGTGTGTGTGTGTTCGTGTGTGTGTGTGTGTGTGTGTGTGTGTGTGTGTGTGTGTCTGGGTGTGTGTGTGTCTGGGTGTGTGCGTGTGTGTGTGTGTGTGTGTCTGGGTGTGTGTGTGTGTGTGTGTGTGTGTGTGTCTGGGTGTGTGTGTGTGTGTGTGTGTGTGTGTGTGTGTGTGTGTGTGTGTGTGTGTGTGTGTGTGTGTGTCTGGGTGTGTGTTCGTGTGTGTGTGTGTGTGTGTGTGTGTGTGTGTCTGGGTGTGTGTGTGTCTGTGTGTGTGTGTGTGTGTGTGTGTGTGTGTGTGTGTGTGTGTGTGTGTGTGTGTGTGTGTGTGTGTGTGTGTGTGTGTGTGTGTGTGTGTGTGTGTGTGTGTGTGTGTGTGTGTGTGTGTGTGTGTGTGTGTGTGTGTGTGTGTGTGTGTGTGTGTGTGTGTGTGTGTGTGTGTGTGTGTGTGTGTGTGTATTCCTCCAAAGTGCCTGAGTGTTGTTAAATAGAAAAAACACATTTGGTGAAGATTCAAGCACACAATACAGTTTAAGGTGGTCTTGGATAAATGTGAACATATTTTTATTTGCCAAAGCAACATTTTCTTCAGGGTTTACATAAGGTTTAATTTCAACAAACTCTTCTGCAGTTGCTACATACATGTTGCTACATAAATGAATGGTATCCATTGATTCTTGAATAATATATCTTAGAAATGCATCATGATCTTAGTTTAACTGTCATACCCCATCAGAACACCAAATATAAGCTTGTTTTACTCTCATGTTTGGAAACAAAATAAATATTAACAAAACTGTATAGCCTCAATGTCAGGCCCTGACCTTAGAGAGCTTTTTATGTCTATATTTTGGTTTGGTCAGGGTGTGATTTGGGTGGGAATTCTATGTTTATTTTATATGTTTTGTATTTCTTTGTGTTTGGCCGGGTGTGGTTCTCAATCAGAGGCAGCTGTCTATCAGTGTCTCTGATTGAGAATCATACTTAGGCAGCTTTTTCCCACCTGTGTTTTGTGGGTAGTTATTTCTGTTTTGTGTTTCTGCACCAGACAGAACTGTTTAGTTTTGGTCCAGTTTGTTATTTTGTCTCAGTGTTCAGTTTAAATAATTATCATGAACACGTACCACGCTGCGCTTTGGTCCACTCCTTCTTCATGCACCGACGAGCGTCACACTCAAAACATGGTTACAACTATCATTTTGATATCATGGATGATCAGTCCTTGCATCTATATCCCTGTCTATGAATTTGAGAGTAATTACTTTTCTCCAGCACCATCCCTCAACTTTTTATAGAAACAGTGGTGGGGAGATGTACTGCAGGCCAACCAAGATGTACTGCTGGCCAAACAAGATGTACTGCAGGCCAACCAATACGTACTGCAGGCCAACCAAGATGTACTGCAGGCTAACCAAGATGTACTGCAGGCCAACCAAGATGTACTGCAGGCCAACCAAGATGTACTGCAGGCCAACCAAGATGTACTGCAGGCTAACCAAGATGTACTGCAGGCTAACCAAGATGTACTGCAGGCTAACCAAGATGTACTGCAGGCCAACCAAGATGTACTGCTGGCCAAACAAGATGTACTGCAGGCCAAACAAGATGTAATGCAGGCTAACCAAGATGTACTGCATAAAAACATAATCCTATCGTTAACAGAAATAAAAGGTACAAGAAGGAAGTATACTCACCACGCCCTACTGGCTCAGACATTCGCATCTTGTCCTGCTGCTGCCTTCCCATTGGTTGTGAGCAACCCAGTGACTGGTAGTCCTCAGCTGTGATTGGTGCAGTCTGGTGGACTGCATCTCCTGCACTCTCCTATTGGATAGAAGTGATGGAGTTTTCAATTCAATTAGTCATAAGTATCTATTTAATTTTTTAACAAGACAAATGTTTTTTAGTTTTTTTAGGGGGAGTTTCAATTATGAAGCGAGTGATTGGCTAATGAGAACATAAGGGAATACCAAACGAGGTTCACGGAGAAGGGACACCCTTAGAGTTTAATTTAACTCAGGCCAAAGAACCGGCTACTAATTGCACTTAGTTAATTCAAATCAAATCAAATCAAATTTTATTTGTCACATACACATGGTTAGCAGATGTTAATGCGAGTGTAGCGAAATGCTTGTGCTTCTAGTTCCGACAATGCAGTAATAACGAACAAGTAATCTAACTAACAATTCCAAAAAACTACTGTCTTATACACAGTGTAAGGGGATAAAGAATATGTACATAAGGATATATGAATGAGTGATGGTACAGAGCAGCATATGCAAGATACAGTAGATGATATCGAGTACAGTATATACATATGAGATGAGTATGTAAACCAAGTGGCACAGTTAAAGTGGCTAGTGGTACATGTATTACATAAGGATGCAGTCGATGATATAGAGTACAGTATATACGTATGCATATGAGATGAATAATGTAGGGTAAGTAACATTATATAAGGTAGCATTGTTTAAAGTGGCTAGTGATATATTTACATCATTTCCCATCAATTCCCATTATTAAAGTGGCTGGAGTTGAGTCAGTGTCATTGACAGTGTGTTGGCAGCAGCCACTCAATGTTAGTGGTGGCTGTTTAACAGTCTGATGGCCTTGAGATAGAAGCTGTTTTTCAGTCTCTCGGTCCCAGCTTTGATGCACCTGTACTGACCTCGCCTTCTGGATGACAGCGGGGTGAACAGGCAGTGGCTCGGGTGGTTGATGTCCTTGATGATCTTTATGGCCTTCCTGTAGCATCGGGTGGTGTAGGTGCCCTGGAGGGCAGGTAGTTTGCCCCTGGTGATGCGTTGTGCAGACCTCACTACCCTCTGGAGAGCCTTACGGTTGAGGGCGGTGCAGTTTCCATACCAGGCGGTGATACAGCCCGCCAGGATGCTCTCGATTGTGCATCTGTAGAAGTTTGTGAGTGCTTTTGGTGACAAGCCGAATTTCTTCAGCCTCCTGAGGTTGAAGAGGCGCTGCTGCGTCTTCTTCACGATGCTGTCTGTGTGAGTGGACCAATTCAGTTTGTCTGTGATGTGTATGCCGAGGAACTTAAAACTTGCTACCCTCTCCACTACTGTTCCATCGATGTGGATGGGGGTGTTCCCTCTGCTGTTTCCTGAAGTCCACAATCATTTCCTTAGTTTTGTTGACGTTGAGTGTGAGGTTATTTTCCTGACACCACACTCCGAGGGCCCTCACCTCCTCCCTGTAGGCCGTCTCGTCGTTGTTGGTAATCAAGCCTACCACTGTTGTGTCGTCCGCAAACTTGATGATTGAGTTGGAGGCGTGCGTGGCCACGCAGTCGTGGGTGAACAGGGAGTACAGGAGAGGGCTCAGAACGCACCCTTGTGGGGCCCCAGTGTTGAGGATCAGCGGGGAGGAGATGTTGTTGCCTACCCTCACCACCTGGGGGCGGCCCGTCAGGAAGTCCAGTACCCAGTTGCACAGGGCGGGGTCGAGACCCAGGGTCTCGAGCTTGATGACGAGCTTGGAGGGTACTATGGTGTTGAATGCCGAGCTGTAGTCGATGAACAGCATTCTCACATAGGTATTCCTCTTGTCCAGATGGGTTAGGGCAGTGTGCAGTGTGGTTGAGATTGCATCGTCTGTGGACCTATTTGGGCGGTAAGCAAATTGGAGTGGGTCTAGGGTGTCAGGTAGGGTGGAGGTGATATGGTCCTTGACTAGTCTCTCAAAGCACTTCATGATGACGGATGTGAGTGCTACGGGGCGGTAGTCGTTTAGCTCAGTTACCTTAGCTTTCTTGGGAACAGGAACAATGGTGGCCCTCTTGAAGCATGTGGGAACAGCAGACTGGTATAGGGATTGATTGAATATGTCCGTAAACACACCGGCCAGCTGGTCTGCGCTTGCTCTGAGGGCGCGGCTGGGGATGCCGTCTGGGCCTGCAGCCTTGCGAGGGTTAACACGTTTAAATGTCTTACTCACCTCGGCTGCAGTGAAGGAGAGACCGCATGTTTTCGTTGCAGGCCGTGTCAGTGGCACTGTAATGTCCTCAAAGCGGGCAAAAAAGTTATTTAGTCTGCCTGGGAGCAAGACATCCTGGTCCGTGACTGGGCTGGATTTCTTCCTGTAGTGCGTGATTGACTGTAGACCCTGCCACATGCCTCTTGTGTCTGAGCCGTTGAATTGAGATTCTACTTTGTCTCTGTACTGGCGCTTAGCTTGTTTGATAGCCTTGCGGAGGGAATAGCTGCACTGTTTGTATTCAGTCATGTTACCAGACACCTTGCCCTGATTAAAATCAGTGGTTCGCGCTTTCAGTTTCACACGAATGCTGCCATCAATCCACGGTTTCTGGTTAGGGAATGTTTTAATCGTTGCTATGGGAACGACATCTTCAACGCACATTCTAATGAACTCGCACACCGAATCAGCGTATTCGTCAATGTTGTTGTCTGACGCAATACGAAACATCTCCCAGTCCACGTGATGGAAGCAGTCTTGGAGTGTGGAGTCAGCTTGGTCGGACCAGCGTTGGACAGACCTCAGCGTGGGAGCCTCTTGTTTTAGTTTCTGTCTGTAGGCAGGGATCAACAAAATGGAGTCGTGGTCAGCTTTTCCGAAAGGGGGCGGGGCAGGGCCTTATATGCGTCGCGGAAGTTAGAGTAACAATGATCCAGGGTCTTTCCACCCCTGGTTGCGCAATCGATATGCTGATAAAATTTAGGGAGTCTTGTTTTCAGATTAGCCTTGTCAAAATCCCCAGCTACAATTCAAGTAATTAAAGTCGTAGAGGGTAAAAACAAAACATTTTTCATCCAATTATATGCATTATTTCCTAAGAGAGCTTTTGATTCAACTTTTAGAATTGTGTCTCTCTTACATTCAAGACGTCCAAACTGACTTTCTCGAAGTGGCGGCTCCTCAGCTCCTGCATTCGGAAGTGGTTTTCCTGGTATTTCTCCTCAGCAAGTCTCCTGTAGTGTTACATTATATTATACATTGGCTGGTTTAAGCCCTGAATGCTGATTGACTGACAGCTGTGGTATATCAGATTGTATACCACGGGTATGACAAAACATTTTTACGTTGTTAACCAGTTTATAATAGCAATAAGGTACCTCGGGGGTTTGTGGTATATGGGCATAGGGGTATATCATGGTTAAGGGCTGTATCCAGGCACTCCGCGTTGCGTCCCGCTTAAGAACAGCCCTTAGCCGTGGTATATTGGCCATATATACCACACACCCCGTGCTTTATATCTTAATATACAGGTAACTGCCAAAATAATGGAAACACTTGAGATCATGAGGGATACAAAGTATAATGAAAGCAGGTGCTTCCAAACAGGTGTGGTTCCTGAGTTAAACAGCCTTAGGGTCATGTATAAAAAAGTATTTAGTCTACCATGGCTATTCCCCCATAGGATGACAATGACCCCATCCATAGGACACGAGTGGTCACAATGGTTTGATGAGTATGAAAACGATGTAAACCATATGCCATGGCCGTCTCAGTCACCAGATCTCAACCCAATTAAACACTTATGGGAGATTCTGGAACGGAGCCTGAGACAGCGTTTCCCACCACCATCAACAAAACACCAAATGATGGAATTTCTGGTGGAAGAATGGTGTCGCATCCCTCCAAGAGTTCCAGACACTTAGAATCTATACCAAGGTGCATTGAAGCGGTTCTGGCTCGTGGTGCCCAGTGCCCTATTAAGACACCATGCTGGGGTTTCCTTTATTTTGGCAGTTACCTGTAGATGAATGATGCAACACAGTATAAAAGTGAGATGTCAGTGGGTTATGTTGATCATTAAGACTAGGAGGTCATAGTCTTAGGGTAGCCTAGTGGTTAGAGCGTTGGCCTAGTAACCAAAAGGTTGCAAGTTCAAATCTCTGAGCTGACAAGGTACAAATATGTCGTTCTGCCCCTGAACAGGCAGTTAACCCAGTGTTCCTAGGCCGTCATTGAAAATAAGAATTTGTTCTTAACTGACTTGCCAAGTTAAATAAAGGTTAAAAAAATGTGTTTTTAAATAACACTGTAGTTATCAACCAGAAACAACAGAGTGTGGGAAAGAGAGGAGGAAGGATATAGAAAGAGAAAATGAGAGAGAAAGAAACACAGGTAGATAGAGACCCACAGAGAGAGAGAGACACAGAAAGAGATAGAGAAAGGAGGAGAGAGAGAAGGTCATGGCTTGTAATAATATCAGCGTCCTGCTAAAAGTTGAAACACATCAATAGCCCTGTTGCCTGGCCTCTTGTCCTTCCCATGCACCACCCCTCTGTCGCTCTCAGTATCGTTCCCTGTAGACACGTCTCCAACACAGTTCAGCCCAAGGAAACTAGGGCAGGGGAGAATGCATTTACACAAAACTCTCTTCATCTTTAAAGGGAACCCAGCCATGCATCAGCCCCAGAAGAATCCCAACGGGACCTCACAGGCTCTATACTGGTCATGGACCGAATGACTGTGGCGTGTGTGTGCGCGTGTGCGTGTGTGCGTGTGTGTGTGTACATGTGCGTGCGTACTTGTGAGGGTATGTAAGGGTGTCCTACCTAAGCCTCCTGGCCTTGTCGTCGGCAGCCTGCAGCTTCCTCAGCCTCATTCTCTCCCTGGGGGTCATTCTGTCTAGCTCTGACTTCTCCCTCAGTGTCTGAAGGTGCACCTTTCTCTGCCTGTTCAAAGGGCAAAGGTCAAAGGGCAACGGTCAGAGGTTGGGAGGGCTGGAGCGTTGGCGAGTAAGATAGGTCAGAGGTCCGATACTCCTACACACAATTACCTCTGCACTGATAAAAACAATTGCTGCCTTAATGGGATTTAGAATTTACCATGGCAAAAAGAGATACTGTGCACTGTAAACACCTCAGGGTGGTGGATTTGATTGAATTCTATCGTTTACCTTTTGTAGGTCACTTCCTAAGTGGATGTAAATACTTCTTTCAACATGTAAGGTATGTAACAAGGTCATTTAGAGTGAGATAGGCAGTAATCAGACATAAACAATATACATATGAAAGAGAGGATCTAATCAAGAGGAATACTAATTGGAGGCCCTGATTCAGATTTGTCTCCCACTGTCCTCTAACCATAACTTAAACCCTTACCTTAAGCCTAAACCTAACCGAAAGCCTAACCCTCAACCTAGCTTCATGTGCACATCCCAGTTCAACCCTAGCCTCATATTACCTCGATTTACCTCGACTAACCTGTACCCCTACACATTGACTCGGTACCGGTACCCCCTGTATATAGTCTCGTTATTGTTATTTTATTGTGTTACTTTGTTCTTCTTCTTTTATTATTTTAAGCAACACAAAAAAAAGCATTGTTGCTTGTAAAGTAAGCATTTGATTTGATTTGAACCCTAACCCCAGCTTCATGTCCGCATACCAGCTCAACCCTAACCTTAGACCCAACCCTAACCACAGCTTCATATCCACATACCAGCTCAACCCTAACCCGGGGCTCTCGAGTGGCGCAACGGACTAAGGCACTGTATCTCAGTGCTAGAGGCATCACTACAGACCCTGGTTTGATTCCAGGCTGTATCACAACCTGCCGTGACTGGGAGTCCCATAGGGCGGAGCACAATTTGACCAGCGTAGTCCGGGTGAGGGTTTGGCAGGGTAGGCCGTCATTGTAAATAAGAATTAGTTCTTAACTGACTTGCCTACTTAAATAAGGGTTAAATAAAAAAAAATTAACAACCCTAAACCTAGCTCCATGTCCACATCCCAGTTCAACCCTAACCTTAGACACAACCCTAAACCCAGCTCCATGTCCACATCCCAGTTCAACCCTAACCTTAGACCCAACCCTAAACCTAGCTCCATGTTCACATCCTGGTTCAACCCTAACCTTAGACCCAACCCTAAACCTAGCTCCATGTCCACATCCTGGTTCAACCATGACCTTAGACCCAACCCTAAACCTGGCTCCATGTCCACATCCCAGTTCAACCATAACCTTAGACCCAACCCTAAACCTAGCTCCATGTCCACATCCCAGTTCAACCCTAACCTTAGACCCGACCCTAAACCTGGCTCCATGTCCACATCCCAGTTCAACCATAACCCTGGCTTCAACCACAACTCTAACTATAAGGTGTGTAGAATTCCATTGGACAAGTCATCAGGGTAAGTATGTAAAAGTGGAATAACATGATCATGTCACTGACCAGTTAATAAGCATAACATCAGATCAGAGAATCATATCATCCATGATCCCAAGTTAATCACCATTTCTCACAACCATATCACATTGTCCACATGCTACCAAGGCACCTTGGCAAGTCATTACAGATGCTGTCTGTCAGGCAACAAATGACATGATCGTGTCAATCCTAAAGAGATGGGTGTGGCTATTGCTAAGACCTAGACCTAATCTGGTCTTTCTCTGCAGCATGGTACACCTGGCTACTCTAACATATAGGAGAGTGTGTGGCCAGCTAAGCTAATGATGACAGGCACCTTCCCTGATTGGTGCCAGTTTGAATCAGTGACGGTCTGGTTTGTTTAAGAGACAGCTGCTACTAACTGTGATTTCTATGTCTGAGTGAGTGAGAAAATGTGAGTGTGAGGAAGTGAGAGAGAGTGAGAGAGAGAGAGAGGAAGTGAGAGAGAAAGAGACAGACAGAGAGAGAGAGAGAAAAGGGGGTTATGGAGAGGGACAGAATATGGCAATATTAGTGTGTGTTTGGGTAAATGCTTCAAAATCCCTCTGTAGCCACGTAGCTCTAAACTGAGGAGCCAGTGTTTGTTCTTCATGTCTGAGGATGATAGTGGTTTTAGTTCTCCCTCTTCCTTCTTAATAACCCAAACTACAGACAACCATACAGTATATAGAGCATGTCCTTACACCGCTTTCAATATCTGTGCTGCGTCTCTTTCTCCCACCGATGTCTTGTCTCTCAGGGTCAGACTACAGAACTTGTGTTTTAAGATCTGTAGAGAGTGAGTGAGACAGAGAAAAAGAAAGGGATGGGGAAAGAGAGAGAGAATAAAAGAGAGAGAAAAGAAAGAGTGTGATCAAGGTTAACATTATCATTATTATTGCTTTATTACAAACAGACTAGTATATCCCTGTCTTACTTCACCATCGTTGATATGTTTACGTCTCTCTCTCTCTCTGTCTCTCGCTCTCTCTCTCTCTCCCTTCCACTCTTTCCCCTTTCTCTTTAGAAACTCTGTGCTTTCGGCATAATAGAGGGTGGTGCCCTCTCTGTGTCCCTCATTCTCTCACTGAAATCTGTCAACAAGAGAAGAGGG
Source organism: Oncorhynchus tshawytscha (assembly GCF_018296145.1). Classification (NCBI taxonomy): domain Eukaryota; kingdom Metazoa; phylum Chordata; class Actinopteri; order Salmoniformes; family Salmonidae; genus Oncorhynchus; species Oncorhynchus tshawytscha. Next base: position 231,137 of record NW_024609826.1, read on the forward strand.
ACATGGAGGGTAAACCACTGGGGGGAGAGGGAGAGGGAGGAGAGGGGGACATGAAGGGTAAACCACTGGGGGAGAGGGAGAGGGAGGAGAGGGGGACATGGAGGGTAAACCACTGGGGGGAGAGGGAGAGGGAGGAGAGGGGACATGAAGGGTAAACCACTGGGGGAGAGGGAGGAGAGGGGGACATGGAGGGTAAACCACTGGGGGAGAGGGAGAGGGAGGAGAGAGGAGAGGGGGACATGGAGGGTAAACCACTGGGGGAGAGGGAGAGGGAGGAGAGAGGAGAGGGGGACATGGAGGGTAAACCACTGGGGGAGAGGGAGAGGGAGGAGAGAGGAGAGGGGGACATGGAGGGTAAACCACTGGGGGAGAGGGAGAGGGAGGAGAGGGGACATGAAGGGTAAACCACTGGGGGTAGAGGGAGAGGGAGGAGAGGGGGACATGGAGGGTAAACCACTGGGGGAGAGGGAGAGGGAGGAGAGGGGGACATGGAGGGTAAACCACTGGGGGAGAGGGAGAGGGAGGAGAGAGGAGAGGGGGACATGAAGGGTAAACCACTGGGGGAGAGGGAGAGGGAGGAGGAGAGGAGAGGGGGACATGAAGGGTAAACCACTGGGGGAGAGGGAGAGGGAGGAGAGGGGGACATGGAGGGTAAACCACTGGGGGAGAGGGAGGAGAGGGGGACATGGTGGGTAAACCACTGGGGGAGAGGGAGAGAGAGGAGAGAGGAGAGGGGGACATGGAGGTTAAACCACTGGGGGAGAGGGAGAGGGAGGAGAGAGGAGAGGGGGACATGGAGGGTAAACCACTGGGGGAGAGGGAGAGGGAGGAGAGGGGGACATGGAGGGTAAACCACTGGGGGAGAGGGAGTGGGAGGAGAGAGGAGAGGGGGACATGGAGGGTAAACCACTGGGGGAGAGGGAGAGGGAGGAGACTGGGACATGGAGGGTAAACCACTGGGGGAGAGGGAGGAGAGGGGGACATGGAGGGTAAACCACTGGGGGAGAGGGAGAGAGAGGAGAGAGGAGAGGGGGACATGGAGGTTAAACCACTGGGGGAGAGGGAGAGGGAGGAGAGAGGAGAGGGGGACATGAAGGGTAAACCACTGGGGGAGAGGGAGAGGGAGGAGAGAGGAGAGAGGGAGGAAGGGAGAATATTCACAGGACAATAGAAGATGGATGAGGAGGAGGAGGGAGAGGAGGAGGGAGGAGAGATGGTATAGGGGGGAGAGATGGAGAAGGGAGGAGAGATGGAGGAGGAGAGATAGAGGAGGAGAGATCGAGGGAGAGATGGAGGAGGAGAGATGGAGGAGGGAGTGGAGGAGGGAGGAGAGATGGAGGAGGAGAGATAGAGGAGGAGAGATGGAGAGATGGAGGATGAGAGCTAGAGGAGGAGGGAGGAGAGTTGGAGGAGCAGAGATGGAGGAGGAGAGATGGAGGAGCTGGAGGGAGAGATGGAGGAACTGGAGGGAGAGATGGAGGAGGGAGAGATGGAGGAACTGGAGGGAGAGATGGAGGAGGGAGAGATGGAGGAGCTGGAGGGAGAGATGGAGGAGGGAGAGATGGAGGAACTGGAGGGAGAGATGGAGGAGGGAGAGATGGAGGAGCTGGAGGGAGAGATGGAGGAGGGAGAGATGGAGGAACTGGAGGGAGAGATGGAGGAGGGAGAGATGGAGGAGCTGGAGGGAGAGATGGAGAAGATGTGGAGGAGGAGGAGGAGGAGTAGGAGGAGGAGGAGGAGATAAAACAAGAGACATCAAAGAACCATTGTGTTTTATGTCAACACAGAACAGCCAGGCAACACCAATTACCATGTTCACTGAGAAGGAGACACAACAGTGTCAGGCTAGCATTCAGACATAAAAGGGGATAGCCACATCATATACTTATACATATACTTTACATGTACACTCAGCCATAGGTGTTAGAGAGAAATGCAATGCATAAAATGCAGAGCTGACAGAAAGAAAGCTGAACAGAATACATCATTTACAGGCAGGTTAGCATACTGCACAAGGCAGAAACTAAACACAGACCACCAGATGTGTATCCATGTAATGTGTACATTTACATACGGTGCCTTCGAAAAGTATTCAGACCCCTTGACTTTTTCCACATTTTGTGACATTACAGCCTGATTCTAAAATGGATGAAAAAAAAACAACTTCAGCAATCTACACACAATACTCCATAATGAAAAAAACAAAACAAGAAATGCCTTATTTACATAAGTATTCAGACCCTTTGCTATGAGACTCTAAATTGAGTTCAGGTGCATCCTGTTTCCATTGCTCATCCTTGACATGTTTCTATAACTTGATTGGAGTCCGCATTGGTGAAATTCAATTGATCGGACATGTTTTGGAAAGGCATAAACCTGTCTATATAAGGTTCCACATTTGACAGTGCATGTCAGAGCAAAAACCAAGCCATGAGGTCGAAAGAATTGTCAGTAGAGTTCCAAGTTAGGATTGTGTCGAGGCACAGATCTGAGGAAGAGTACCAAAAAAATTCTGCAGCATTGAAGGTCCCCAAGAACAATCGGGGAAGAAGGGCCTTGGTCAGGGAGGTGACCAAGAACCCAATGGTCACTCTGACAGAGCTCTAGAGTTCCTCTGTGGAGATGGGAGAACCTTCCAGAAGGACAAACATTTCTGCAGCACTCCACCAATCAGGCCTTTATGGTAGAGTGGCCAGACGAAAGCCACACCTCAGTAAAAGGCACATGACAACCGCTTGGAGTTTGACAAAAGGCAGCTAAAGACTCTCAGACCATGAGAAACAACATTCTCTGGTCTGATGAAACCAACTCTTTGACCTGAACACCAAGTATCATGTCTGGAGGAAACCTGGCACCATCCCTATGGTGAAGTATGATGGTGGCAGCATCATGCAGTGGGGATGTTTTTCAGCGGCAAGGACTGGGAGACTTGTCGAGATCGAGGCAGAGATGAAATTAGTCAAATACAGAGAGATCCTTGATGAAAACCTGTTCCGGAGCACTCCCAACAGGACAACAGTTCACCTCCCAACAGGACAACGACCCTAAGCACACAGCACACAGCCAACAGCTTCGGGACAAGTCTCTGAATGTCCTTGAGTGGCCCAGCCAGAGCCTGGACTTGAACCCGATCAAACATCTCTGGAGAGACATGAAAATAGCTGTGCAGCAACGTTCCCATCCATCCTGACAGAGCTTGAGAGGATCTGCAGAGAAGAATAAGAGAAACTCCCCAAATACAGGTGTGCCAAGCTTGTAGTGTCATACCCAAGAAGACTCGAGGCTGTAATCACTGCCAAAGGTGCTTCAACTAAGTACTGAGTAAAGGGTCTGAATACTTATGTAAAAAATATATTTTTATTTTTTATAAATTAGCAAAAACGTCTAAAAACCTATTTTTGCTTTTTCATTATGGGGTATTGTGTGTAGATTGATGAGGGGGAAAACAGTTAGGCTGTAACCTAACAAAATGTGGAAAAAGTCAAGGAATCTGAATACTTTCCAAAGGCACTGTACATGCTTCAGATACAGTACATTATTTGACATCTCACATGAGCTTAGCTGGCTTTACGTTTCATTGACTGTATGTGTGTGTGTGTGTGTGTGTGTGTGTGTGTGTGTGTGTGTGTGTGTGTGCGTGTGTGTGTGTGTGTGTGTGTATTGTCAGTAAGAATGTGGATGACAGATGAAATGCTGACTTTCTAACCTGTCATGGTAGAAAAGGTTATGAACACAGAAAATGTGCTGTGGAAAAAAGTGAACTATGACAGGAAGTCAATTTAACATTGAGTAAATCCAACCAGCCAGTAGGTTTGATTAGTCTGTGATTCTGCTCCGCCCATTTGACCTTTGGAGCCACCCCAATGAATCAACCAATCAATCAGCCTTAGGAAGTATTTATATTGCTGTGATATGTGTTATGTTTCCAGGATAGGTCTAACCTGCATACTGTCCTCAATGAATTTTGTCTTCAGAGCTTCTGCAGCCGAGAGCCTGGATGACGGGGTTTTCTCCAGCATCCTAAAAGAGAGACAGCACATGGTTCTGGATAAGTTAAGGGTTCGGGTTTGAAGGCGGGTAAGACCCTCTTTATCCTGTATTATCCTTTTTGTACACGTTGAAGCACAATGTGAGAGGATTGAACTCTGACCTATGTGTTACTGAGTTGACCCTTACATTCTCCGGCTAATGCCTTCTCACCTTTGCATGAGTGTGTTGAGCTCCAGAGAGTATCTGGCTGTCAGTCTGGGGGTTTCTCCCTCCACTATCTTCATCACAACTGACAAAAAGTTGTGTCCTTCAAAAGCGTGTGACAGGCAACACATCTCATACAGGATACAGCCTATGGCCCTGAAACACACACACACACACAATCAGCCAACACATCTCATACAGGATACAGCCTATGGCCCTGAAACACACACACACACACACACACACACACACACACACACACACACACACACACACACAATCAGCCAACACAGTTCACAATGGTAGTGATATCATCAACACCTCTGGGTACACCTGTATTGGTTAAGGATACAACTGCACCAGGATCCACTGGTCCTGACCTGAAGTCCAGTCGTATGGAACAGTCGGTGCCAGTTGAGGTAACCTTTGAGGTCCCCATCCATCTGAGCAGTGATAAGGTCCCCTACTGTATCAAAACTGTCCTTCCATTCCATATTCATTACCTGCACTTGGAAGGGGTGTGCGACCTGACACTCTGATCTACTGTGTAACTGAATCGATAAATCAATGTCGTCTCATATTTCCAATATGACTAATACCCCACATGGACTCTAAACAGACCAGTAAGAAGTGAGAACATTAACACATCTGGTAATGGAACTGTACACATCTTATATCGAGGTGTAATAAAGCTCCCTTCTCCTGCAGGTTGTTTGGCATCAAAGGAAAGTGGCCATGAATAAACAGATTAGATGGGAGAATAATAAATGCCTGCCAGACATATGTGAATGAATATACTAGCTCCCGTTATTACTCTTGGTGGAATAGAGAGATAACCAAACGATGACAGGAAGCAGATGGAAGTTAGAGAGTTAAAGGTATTATTTGTCAATCATCCACCTCTTTGTCTTTAATATCACACTCTCTTAATCTCTTGTTTTATTGCATCCTGCCACACAGTACACCAGAACAACAATGCAAGTAATACAAATGGACAGAGTGATTCTACAATGAATATGAATGTATTCAGATACCATAATGGAGGATAAACAAACAATATCATCTACATTTCCCTGGAAGCCTCCATCTCATTTTCCATATCAAATGTTCCATTGTTTTTATATCAAGTAATAATTGTATTATTTGATGTAAAATAAGAAGAAGGGATTGGGAAGAGGAGTGGACATCCATGCATTACAGGGATTTCAAACATCTACCACCAGGAAATGTCTCATTGTGACCTAACAGAGTTGTGACTCTACTTGTTGCTCTAATCCTCGTACTCTTTCTAACCCTTAAAGTCTCCCACTTCCTGTCTTTACTTGTTACCTACAGTGAGCCCTCTCCTCCTTGTGAGATCAGCTAAATGGGCCGTGCGTGGTACAGTAGAGCGGTCGAGGCGTGAGGTGACCACTTCCTCTCTCATTAGTGTGGTCTATGGGAAGAGACGCTGAGCCTAGCGGAGTGAGGAGGAGTGGGAGGCAACAGACTACCCAGAGGGCTGTGTATCAGTGTCTGAGATCACCACCATCTCCTCAATTGGCTTCTTGGTCTCTTCCTCTCTGTCGGATAAAATAAGCCAATTTTCCACTCCCACTCTGGGATTAGTGGTAATTTCCTCTTGAAAACAGATGAATAGGGAAAGAAGGGGGGAAGGCCAGGGGTGGAAGGAAGCTGCTGGCAGCTGGGAGGGACAGTGCAGAGTTGACAGACCTTTTGTCTCCATTCAGTACTATGTTCTACCGGCTCTACACAGATTCTTCTTCATGAATAACTTCTCATAAAGACTATTATTTGAAACCATGGAGCACTGGTGCTGAGGGAAGTCATGTACAGTTACTACTGTTGCATTCTTTTCAAAGAACTTTGAGTTCAGTAGATGCTTGCACTTCAGACTGCAGTGAAAGATGAGGGATCTATAGTCGCTCTTGGTATTAAAGGTGTTCTTTATGCTCTCCTACTGATCAGACCAACGGCCGTATCGACTCCATTCATCATTATACATGAATCCATTTCTACCCCTCTTCTCCACTTCATTACTCATCACATATTCCAGTCCATATCCAAAGTGCCTCTTAGCCATGCTCCTTTTGGACTGCTTTGAAGGAAATGCCAGCCAAATCTCACAATGATACGTGACAGCATTACACAGCATTCTGAACTCAGCACTGTAGCCTTAGCAGGAAGCAGAGACGGATGAGGAAACTGGATGTCAACAACTCTCTTGAGGTTCGGAGGGGAATGAGAATCAAAAAAGAACTCATCTTCAAAACACAGAGCTCTAAACAGGTGTTTGTTTCATTAAAAGTTTTAAACATGTCAAACATTCACATAATAAAACTTGTGGTGGCTGCCACAACACAAAACACGCGTTACAAGTGTTAAGAAAGTCACTACACACATAAACACACAGTGCAGCATCAAGATAAATGTCAATGTCCACTCACCGTTCAACCTATCTAACCTTACCTTTCTTTCCATTTGAACTTTAACCTAACTTTGACCTTTCTGTCTTTGAGCCTCAGTGTGCTGCTCCACCTTCCTACCAGATATCAGACTTGGAGTCGTAACCATGGTGGTTCAGGACTTCAGGGCTCATGTAGTAAGGCGTGCCCGTGAAGGTGGTGGCCAGGTCACATGACCCCATCAGCAGACAGGACACCCCAAAATCACCTGAACGGAGGAAGAGCAACACTTATACACTTATAATAATAATATATTATATTTGTCGAGTGCAATTTGCATAAGATAGGAAACAAAACAAAGAACACGACCCGGAGGACAAGGCGCAGGACGATCCAGGTGGAGTACGATTCCTGCAGTAAGGAAGGGTCCAGGATGTCCTCCTCCAGCAAACAACTGGCAGTGATTTACACAGTGGGCTACAGACGGTGTGCTGTGTATAAACTGTGTGCTGTGTATAAACTGTGTGCTGTGTATAAACTGTGTGCTGTGTATAAACTGTGTGCTGTGTATAAACTGTGTGCTGTGTATAAACTGTGTGCTGTGTATAAACTGTGTGTACTTTCAACAGTTTGTATTCATGTCAGGGGTGCTGTGGATAAACTGTGTGTACTTTCAACAGTTTTGTATTCCTGTAAGGGGTGCGTAATCGGTGGCAGGGAAGTCAGACGCAGGAGAGCAGAACTTAGTAATAACCGGTGCAGTTTAATAGCAACCTTTTAAGGAGGCTGCGAATTTTCGTAACTTTTTGTTAGAAATCACGCAAAATTTCAACGTCCTGCTACTCATGCCAGGAATATAGTATATGCATATGATTAGTATGTGTGGATAGAAAACACTCTGAAGTTTATAAAACTGGTTAAATCATGTCTGTGACTATAACAGAACATGTTTAGCAGGCAAAATCCCAAGGAAAACTGTTCAAAAAAAAAAAAAAAAAAATATCCCTCCGCCAGTCTCTGTATTGTCTATGGCAAGGGAAAATAGATAGCGTCCAGTTTACAATGCCTACAGCTTCCACACGATGTCGCCAGTACTGGCATTTAGATTGAAGTTAATCCTTGGTCAGATGAGAAATAGGCACTTCCTGTTATCGAGTACACAGCAGGAAGTTTTGAGAGAGAAAATGGACCATCATTTCAAAACGTGCTGCTATTGACTACAGATCGCCCCGTGATCAATTTGATCGATTATTAACGTTTACTAATACCTAAAGTTGGATTACAAAAGTACTTTGAAGTGTTTTGTCAAAGTTTATAGGCAACTTTTTTAATTTTAAAAAATGACGTTGCGTTTTGGAACGGTGCTTTTTCATGGATCAGACGGGCTTCATAAATGGACATTTTGGGTATACATGGACGGATTTAATCGAAAAAAAGACCCAATTGTGATGTTTATGGGACATATAGGAGTGCCAACAAAGAAGCTTGTCAAAGGTAATGAATGTTTTATATTTTATTTCTGCGTTTTGTGTAGCGCCGGCTACGCTAATTATTCTGTTTACGTCCCCTTTGGGTATTTCGGGGTTTGCATGCTATCAGATAATAGCTTCTCATGCTTTCGCCGAAAAGCATTTTAAAAATCTGACATGTTGGCTAGATTCACAAAGAGTGTAGCTTTAATTGAGTACCCTGCATGTGTGTTTTAATGAAAGTTTGAGTTGTATCGAGTACTATTAGTTGTCACTCTGAAATTTCCGCTGATGTTGATCCCTGTACAGGGACAGCAGCCGTATACCAAAACCCACAGCATAAAAATAACAAGTATATTGGGTACAAAACCCGTCACGCACCAAACAGCATGTGCACAAGCACTTACAATAAAAAATCCCAGACAAAGACATGGGGGGAACAGAGGGTTAAATACACAACAAATGATTGAGGGAATTGAAACCCAGGCGTGAGGAAAAACAAGACAAAACACATGGAAAATGAAAAGTGGATCGATGATGGCTAGAAGACTGGCGACGCCGACCGCCGAGTGCCGCCCAGACAAGGAGAGGACCCGACTTCGGCGGAAGTCGTGACAATTCATCCATTACCTTTGTAGATAATTGTATGCCGCAGACATATGGAGAGAGCCTTAGAATTTAACAGGAGTGACACAGCCTCCCTGCACTTTTAAGGACTAGCAAAGATTTCAAACAAACAAAAAAACTCCCATGGGCCCCTGCTGCATTGGAACTCACCGATTTTAACTATGTTCCTTTTCAGGAAGATATTTTTGGCCTTCAGATCTCTGTGGAGGATGCGCCTGGGACAGAGGAGGCAGGACAAACAGACATCAGCAGACAGGCAGACAGGCAGGAATACAATAAAGAAATAAACATTGCACAATGCAATCATGATACTTTGAAGTCCAAAATATATCCTTGTTTAGATCCCTGTGGTTCTTAGACCTCCCCCTTATGTACTCTTCATTTTTGACAAAAGTATAAATACAGTATGAACCTGTTATGCATGTAGTGGAGTCCAAGCAGCAGCTGGATCAGCCAATCAGTGACCTGGGTCTCAGGCAAGCTCTGCCCTGCTTCTCTCACTTCCTCCAGATGACAGTCCAAGTCCCTGTCCTAGAGCATAGAGTATTATAGCAACAGACTTAGATATTCATACAGATACCCACATCACAATAAATGCATGCAAGCGTATACAGGCGCCTGCACGCACACACCCACCAACACACTATTGTGGATACACATTGTGGAAAACCTTTTACAAAATACTCATTCCGATACGTCTATAAGTTTTACACTCGTCTCTATTTTACACTCCAGACAGAAAGGTCCTCTGTCAGCCGCCATTGTGACCATTTAACTGTCTGTGAGGATAAGCTGGAATGAGATCTGAGCTGGCTTCATTCTCTCTAATGGGACTTCCAGCGAGAACAGAACAGCACCAATGAACTTCTTAATGGAACTGTGTGGGTGTCCTCACTGGTTCATTCTGAGAGGCACTGAGTAGGTTATGATGCTCTGGCAGTGTGTGTGTGTGTGTGTGTGTGTGTGTGTGTGTGTGTGTGTGCGCATGCCTGCATGCATCTGAGCTTCTGTGTAGTGAGGGAAAGTGTATTGTGTGTGTATATGGGGGGTGATGGAACAACATAAGCTGTATCTGTGCCAGGTGGGGGTAAAAATGCTTTAAGGGAACTGTTTAATGAAATAAATAAGACACAGAAATGACTAGAGGGAGTCCGACCGCAATTGATTTGATTATGCCTCCTGGATCAGACTTGGGACTAGTGGGACTAGCACCCGTTGTCTCTCTCTCCTCCCTGCTGCAGTGACCACCACAGAACATCAACAGTGTTTATAGTGTTGTCTCTCTCTCCTCCCTGCTGCAGTGACCACCACAGAACATCAACAGTGTTTATAGTGTTGTCTCTCTCTCCTCCCTGCTGCAGTGACCACCACAGAACATCAACAGTGTTTATAGTGTTGTCTCTCTCTCTCCTCCCTGCTGCAGTGACCACCACAGAACATCAACAGTGTTTATAGTGTTGTCTCTCTCTCCTCCCTGCTGCAGCGACCACCACAGAACATCAACAGTGTTTATAGTGTTGTCTCTTTCTCCTCCCTGCTGCAGTGACCACCACAGAACATCAACAGTGTTTATAGTGTTGTCTCTCTCCTCCCTGCTGCAGCGACCACCACAGAACATCAACAGTGTTTATAGTGTTGTCTCTCTCTCCTCCCTGGTGCAGTGACCACCACAGAACATCAACAGTGTTTATAGTGTTGTCTCTCTCTCCTCCCTGCTGCAGTGACCACCACAGAATATCAACAGTGTTTATAGTATTGTCTCTCTCCTCCCTGCTGCAGTGACCACCACAGAACATCAACAGTGTTTATAGTGTTGTCTCTCTCTCTCCTCCCTGCTGCAGCGACCACCACAGAACATCGACAGTGTTTATAGTGTTGTCTCTCTCCTCCCTGCTGCAGTGACCACCACAGAACATCAACAGTGTTTATAGTGTTGTCTCTCTCTCCTCCCCCTGCTGCAGTGACCACCACAGAACATCAACAGTGTTTATAGTGTTGTCTCTCTCTCTCTCTCTCCCTGCTGCAGCGACCACCACAGAACATTGACAGTGTTTATAGTGTTGTCTCTCTCTCCTCCCTGCTGCAGTGACCACCACAGAACATCAACAGTGTTTATAGTGTTGTCTCTCTCTCCTCCCTGCTGCAGTGACCACCACAGAACATCAACAGTGTTTATAGTGTGTTTGCAGTGACCACCACAGAACATCAACAGTGTTTATAGTGTTGTCTCTCTCCTCCCTGCTGCAGTGACCACCACAGAACATCAACAGTGTTTATAGTGTTGTCTCTCTCTCCTCCCTGCTGCAGTGACCACCACAGAACATCAACAGTGTTTATAGTGTTGTCTCTCTCCTCCCTGCTGCAGTGACCACCACAGAACATCAACAGTGTTTATAGTGTTGTCTCTCTCTCCTCCCTGCTGCAGTGACCACCACAGAACATCAACAGTGTTTATAGTGTTGTCTCTCTCTCCTCCCTGCTGCAGTGACCACCACAGAACATCAACAGTGTTTATAGTGTTGTCTCTCTCCTCCCTGCTGCAGTGACCACCACAGAACATCAACAGTGTTTATAGTGTTGTCTCTCTCCTCCCTGCTGCAGTGACAGAACATCAACAGTGTTTATAGTGTTGTCTCTCTCCTCCCTGCTGCAGTGACCACCACAGAACATCAACAGTGTTTATAGTGTTGTCTCTCTCCTCCCTGCTGCAGTGACCACCACAGAACATCAACAGTGTTTATAGTGTTGTCTCTCTCTCCTCCCTGCTGCAGTGACCACCACAGAACATCAACAGTGTTTATAGTGTTGTCTCTCTCTCTCCTCCCTGCTGCAGTGACCACCACAGAACATCAACAGTGTTTATAGTGTTGTCTCTCTCTCCTCCCTGCTGCAGTGACCACCACAGAACATCAACAGTGTTTATAGTGTTGTCTCTCTCCTCCCTGCTGCAGCGACCACAACAGAACATCAACAGTGTTTATAGTGTTGTCTCTCTCTCTCCTCCCTGCTGCAGTGACCACCACAGAACATCAACAGTGTGTATAGTGTTGTCTCTCTCTCTCCTCCCTGCTGCAGTGACCACCACAGAACATCAACAGTGTTTATAGTGTTGTCTCTCTCCTCCCTGCTGCAGCGACCACCACAGAGATCAACAGTGTTTATAGTGTTGTCTCTCTCTCTCCTCCCTGCTGCAGTGACCACCACAGAACATCAACAGTGTGTATAGTGTTGTCTCTCTCTCTCCTCCCTGCTGCAGTGACCACCACAGAACATCAACAGTGTTTATAGTGTTGTCTCTCTCCTCCCTGCTGCAGCGACCACCACAGAACATCAACAGTGTTTATAGTGTTGTCTCTCTCTCCTCCCTGCTGCAGTGACCACCACAGAACATCAACAGTGTTTATAGTGTTGTCTCTCTCCTCCCTGCTGCAGTGACCACCACAGAACATCAACAGTGTTTATAGTGTTGTCTCTCTCTCTCCTCCCTGCTGCAGTGACCACCACAGAACATCAACAGTGTTTATAGTGTTGTCTCTCTCTCTCCTCCCTGCTGCAGTGACCACCACAGAACATCAACAGTGTTTATAGTGTTGTCTCTCTCTCCTCCCTGCTGCAGCGACCACCACAGAACATCAACAGTGTGTATTGTACTGTCAATGTTGCTGCAACATAATTACAGCCATTTCTGACTGAAAAGTTATGTTACCGAAATTCCTAATTTGTTTAGGTAAAACATTCCCTATTCCCTGAACCCTCACTCTCTTTACGTGACACATGTATGCATCGCATGCACATGACTAATAGGGCCTGACCTATAGCATATCAGAATCACATCAATAAACTGGTTATAACAAACTCTGAACACCGTAACGCATGACAGCAAAATGGATGCACAGGAAGTGACAAACAAACTCGATACGGGAGAATGTTTACTGGTTGCTCAGGAGGTAAAAGGGGCGTTCAGAGGTGAGGAATAAATTTGACAAGTTGTGGAAAATCCTGGAGATCAAGAAAAAGAAGGAGCCAGCGCTTCATGTATATTATGTGTCTCTGCCAAACAGCTGCTGTTGGATTACAATACAACATTTCTTACCATTTGGAACAATGGAAACCACATCAAATAAATGACAAGCGTAATAGAGAGTCTATTGTAGCAATTTGAGTTGTTTTCTTGTAAAGCCTTTATTACAGCAAAGACTAAAAACAGTCACATTTATTTGTGAACGCAATTTACTAAATGGGGAGTTTAGGCCTATTTATTGTAGCCTATAAAAGTGTTGAAATATAGGCCTAAGGCCTCAGTAAGTTACAGTATGAAGACTAAACAGGATGCGCTCTTAGGCCTACCGCTCAATGGTGGTTATACCTGGCTGCTATACTAAGCCTACTAATTATAATGATATGACTTATTATTATAATTATCATGTTCATCATAATAATAGTAATAATAACAACAAGAAGGAGATCAAGGAAAAAGGAGGGTTATTTAAAAATATATATTATAAATATAATTTTGGGGACAATTTGGAACAGAGTAAAAAACATGAAATAAATGATAAATAATGCCAGAGAGGCTGGTCTAATGAACAAAAGTGTAAAGCCTTTATTAAAGCATAGCAAAGATTAAAAACAGACGAATTTGTGGAATTGTTTATTCGACATGTGGTTGCGTAAGGCTTATTGCTCACAGAATCAGTAGGCTATTAAACAAACAGTCAAACAGACAACAGAAGCAGGATCTGTTTTATTTCTGTAGATATATATGGAAGATGTACAAAGCCAGGCACATTTAACAGTTTGGCTGTTGATTATAGACCTAATTAAGTTGGAGTTGCCTCTCTCCTCACTTTTCTTAGACAATTAAGGCTGTTTTCTCGTCTCCTGACTCCGCTGCTGCCTCGGCCGCCAATATGCTGGTTAACTTTGCTATTATGCACATAGCAACATGGTCTAGAAAAAAATGCAAATTCAACAGCACACTGATGTGTTTCAGAACCTGATGTGTTTCAGGACAGTAACCACTATCCAACGTGGGAGAAAGCGCATTTGCTATAAAATAATTTTCATTTTGATTTGTGTTGCATCATGGTTCTTACATAATATAACCATACACAATTCAGTAGCACATCTCTTAGACTGATGGACTGTGCCATCCCCACGGCCTCCACAATGGATCAGTCCACTCAGACAGGCGCCAATCAGACAGGTGTCTTGTACACCATGATATTTTTGAGAAAGACTGGAAGACAGGACCCCTACCTGCTGTAATCTAGTAGGATAAAGACTGGAAGACAGGACCCGTACCTGCTGTAATCTACTGTAGTAGGAGAAAGACTGGAGGACAGGACCCCTACCTGCTGTAATCTAGTAGGAGAAAGACTAGAAGACAGGACCCCTACCTGCTGTAATCTAGTAGGAGAAAGACTGGAGGACAGGACCCGTACCTGCTGTAATCTACTGTAGTAGGAGAAAGACTGGAGTACAGGACCCCTACCTGCTGTAATCTACTGTAGTAGGAGAAAGACTGGAGGACAGGACCCGTACCTGCTATAATCTACTGTAGTAGGAGAAGGACTGGAGGACAGGACCCCTACCTGCTGTACTCTACTGTAGTAGGAGAAAGACTGGAGGACAGGACCCCTACCTGCTGTAATCTACTGTAGTAGGAGAAAGACTGGAGGACAGGACCCCTACCTGCTGTAATCTACTATAGTTGGAGAAAGACTGGAGCACAGGACCCCTACCTGCTGTAATCTAGTAGGAGAAAGACTGGAGGACAGAACCCCTACCTGCAGTAATCTAGTTTGAGAAAGACTGGAGGACAGGACCCCTACAGCTGTAATCTAGTAGGAGAAAGACTGGAGGACAGGACCCCTACCTGCAGTAATCTAGTTTGAGAAAGACTGGAGGACAGGACCCCTACAGCTGTAATCTAGTAGGAGAAAGACTGGAGGACAGGACCCCTACCTGCAGTAATCTAGTAGGAGAAAGACTGAAGGACAGAACCCCTACCTGCAGTAATCTATACAGAAAACACTTTGACAAGATGAAAAGAAAAACGGGGAGAGAGCGAGAGCGAGAGAAGGGGGGCGGAGAAGGAGGGGGCACAGATCAATCACTTGTTCCATGCTCTGACACTTCAAACATTTCCCTGTGACCTCTCTCTAGCTTGGAACACCTACAGGGCTACAGTTTGAAGAGAGAGGTGTGCTGCTCTGGTGCAGGGAACCACAGTGACCATGTAATCATGTTAGCGCTGTATGGAGTGATTCCAAGCCATGGTGTTATATAAGAAAATCACAAAGCCATGACTTTATAACACGATAAGTGCATGACGGGATCAAAACGTCCTTATACACATGTAGGATCTTAATTTGAGCCAGTTTGCTACAGCAGGAAAATAATCCTGCAGCAACAGGAAATGTGAATTATGTGATTATAATTCATGGACATTTTTGTAGGGGTTGATACATTTTTCATAAAGGAAAATCAAGTATGACATTTCAAAGGGGAAATTACAAACTTCAGAAGTATTTTTAAAAACACACTACACATTTGACATTTCCTGGAAAGTCAGTCTGTGTTGTGGAAAGGGCAGGTGTTAAGGATTGGACCCTTTTTTAAAAATTCCCTAAAATGACATACCCAAATCTAACTGCCTGTGGCCCATGACCTGAAGCACAGTTGACGTCGGAAGGTTACATACACCCTAGCCAAATATACACTGCTCAAAAAAATAAAGGGAACACTAAAATAACACATCCTAGATCTGAATGAATGAAATATTCTTATTAAATACTTTTTTCTTTACATAGTTGAATGTGCTGACAACAAAATCACACAAAAATGATCAATGGAAATCAAATTTATCAACCCATGAAGGTCTGGATTTGGAGTCACACTCAAAATTAAAGTGGAAAACCACACTACAGGCTGATCCAACTTTGAAGTAATGTCCTTAAAACAAGTCAAAATGGGGCTCAGTAGTGTGTGTGGCCTCCACGTGCCTGTATGACCTCCCTACAACGCCTGGGCATGATCCTGATGAGGTGGCGGATGGTCTCCTGAGGGATCTCCTACCAGACCTGGACTAAAGCATCTGCCAACTCCTGGACAGTCTGTGGTGCAACGTGGCGTTGGTGGATGGAGCGAGACATGATGTCCCAGATGTGCTCAATTGGATTCAGGTCTGGGGAACGGGTGGGCCAGTCCATAGCATCAATGCCTTCCTCTTGCAGGAACTACTGACACACTCCAGCCACATGAGGTCTAGCATTGTCTTGCATTAGGAGGAACCCAGGGCCAAATTCACCAGCATATGGTCTCACAAGGGGTCTGAGGATCTCATCTCGGTACCTAATGGCAGTCAGGCTACCTCTGGCGAGCACATGGAGGGCTGTGCGGCCCCCCAAAGAAATGCCACCCCACACCATGACTGACCCACCGCCAAACCGTTCATGCTGGAGGATGTTGCAGGCAGCAGAACGTTCTCCACGGCTGTTACAGGAATTAAATTCCTACATGTTTTAACACCCAATTAAATTAAACACTCCGTCCACTTCTAAGAATTTGTAAGACTCTTATTTGCATAAAATGGACAGAGACCAGTCTCAAAATCAATCAGCAGCGTTTATTCTCGAGAGTACTGAACATGATACAGTTTACCACAGGTTATAAACTGAAAATGACGTCATTAGTTTTCGAACTGTCCTGTCTCTTCTTCACCCTGGTACAAAGGCAGTATCTCAAGCCTTCCCACATCGTCCCACACCAATTTAATATAATTTATGAGCCAAGGTCTTCCTGTGTAGATAAGCATTCTAGCCAGTCTGACGATAAGTTCATTCATTTCTACCAAGGAACAGACAGTCAATGTTCTAATTCTTGATTATATTTACACACATTATATCCAGTACTAGGATTAAAAGAACATTCATACATCTATACAGTAACATAATAGTATTCTGATTAGTCAGTCCTGATTGAAATGTAAACATAATTAGTCATTATTGATAAAGAATCCCTTAACAACGGCGTCTCCAGACTGTCACATCTGTCACATGTGCTCAGTGTGAACCTGCTTTCATCTGTGAAGAGCACAGGGCGCCAGTGGCGAATTTGACAATCTTGGTGTTCTCTGGCAAATTCCAAACGTCCTGCACGGTGTTGGGCTGTAAAGCACAACCCCCACCTGTGGACGTCGGGCCCTCATACCACCCTCATGGAGTCTGTTTCTGACCGTTTGAGCAGACACATGCGCATTTGTGGCCTGCTGGAGGTCATTTTGCAGCGCTCTGGCAGTGCTCCTCCTTGCACAAAAGCGGAGGTAGCGGTCCTGCTGCTGGGTTGTTGCCCTCCTACGGCCTCTTCCACGTCTCCTGATGTACTGGCCTGTCTCCTGGTAGCGCCTCCATGCTCTGGACACTACGCTGATAGACACAGCAAACCTTCTTGCCACAGCTCGCATTGATGTTCCATCCTGGATGAGCTGCACTACCTGAGCCACTTGTGTGGGTTGTAGACTCCGTCTCATGCTACCACTAGAGTGAAAGCACCGCCAGCATTCAAAAATGACCAAAACATCAGCCAGGAAGCATAGGAACGGAGAAGTGGTCTGTGGTCACCACCTGCAGAACCACTCCTTTATTGGGGGTGTCTTGCTAATTGCCTATAATTTCCACCTGCTGTCTATTCCATTTGCACAACAGCATGTGAAATGTATTGTCAATCAGTGTTGCTTCCTAAGTGGACAGTTTGATTACACAGAAGTGTGATTGACTTGGAGTTACATTGTGTTGTTTAAGTGTTCCCTTTATTTTTTTGAGCAGTGTATTTAAACTCAGATTTTCACAATTCCTGACATTTAAATCTAGTAAAAATTCCCTGTCTTCGGTCAGTTAGGATCACCACTTTATTTTAAGTATTTGATATGTCAGAATAATAGTAGAGGGAATGATTTATTTCAGCTTTTATTTCTTTCATCACATTCCCAGTGGGTCAGAAGTTTACATACACTCAATTAGTATTTGGTAGCATTGCCTTTAAATTGTTTAACTTGGGTCAAACGTTTCGGGTAGCCTTCCACAAGCTTCCCACAATAAGTTGGGTGAATTTTGGCCCATTCCTCCTGACAGAGGTGGTGTAACTGAGTCAGGTGTGTAGGCCTCCTTGCTCGCACACGCTTTTTCAGTTCTGCCCACACATTTTCTATAGGATTGAGGTCAGGGCTTTGTGATGGCCACTCCAATACCTTAATTTTGTTGTCCTTAAGCCATTTTGCCACAACTTTGGATGTATGCTTGGTGTCATTGTCCATTTGAAAGACGCATTTGCGACCAAGCTTTAACTTCCTGACTGATATCTTGAGATGTTGCTTCAATATATCCACATCATTTTACTGCCTCATGAAGCCATCTATTTTGTGAAGTGCACCAGTCCCTCCTGCAGCAAAGCAACCCCACAACATGATGCTGCCACCCACGTGCCTCAAGGTTGGGATGGTGTTCTTCGGCTTGCAAGCCTCCCTATATTTCCTCCAAACATAATGATGGTCATTATGGCCAAACACTTCTATTTTTGTTTCATCAGACCAGAGGACATTTCTCCAAAAAGTACGATCTTTGTCCCCATGTGCAGTTGCAAACCGTAGTCTGGATTTTGTATGGCGGTTTTGGAGCAGTGGCTTCTTCCTTGCTGAGCGGCCTTTCAGGTTACGTCGATATAGGAATCGTTTAACTGTGGATATAGATACTTTTGTACCTGTTTCCTCCAGCATCTTCACAAGGTCCTTTGCTGTTGTTCTGGGATTGATTTGGACTTTTCACACCAAAGTGCGTTCATCTCTAGAAGACAGAACGGGTCTCCTTCCTGAGCGTTATGACGGCTGCGTGGTCCCATGGTGTTTATACTTGTGTACTATTGTTTGTACAGATGAACGTGGTACCTTCAGGCGATTGGAAATTGCTCCCAAGGTTGAACCAGACTTGTGGAGGTCTACAATCATTTTCTAAGGTCTTGGCCGATTTCTTTTGATTTTCCCATGATGTCAAGCAAAGAGGCACTGAGTTTGAAGGTAGACCTTGAAATACATTCACAGGTACATCTCCAATTGACTCAAATGGTGTCAATTAGCCTATCAGAAGCTTCTAAAGCCATGACATAATTTTCTGGAATTTCCACGCTGTTTAAAGGCACCGTTAACTAAACTTCTGACCCACTGGAATTGTGATAAATTTAATTATAAGTTAAATAATCTGTCTGTAAACAATTGTTGGAAAAATTACTTGTGTCATGCACAAAGTAGATGTCCTAACCGACTTGGCAAAACTATAGTTTGTTAACAAGAAATTTGTGGAGTGGTTGAAAAACAAGTTAATGACTCCAACCTAAGTGTATGTAAACTTCCGACTTCAAATGTATATGCATATTCTTGATACCATTTGAAAGGAAACACTTTGAAGTTTGTGTAACTGTGAAATGAATGAAGGAGAATATAATTAGATCTGGTAAAAGATAATACAAAGAAAAAAACGTTTTTTTATTTTTTTGCACCATCATCTTTGAAATGCAAGAGAAAGGCCATAATATATTATTCAACATAGATTTCAACCACTAGATGGCAGCAGTGTATGTGCAAAGTTTTAGGCGGATCCAATGAACCATTGCATTCTGTTAAAAATGTTGTATCAAGACTGCCCAAATGTGCCTAATTGGTTTATTAATAACTTTTCAAGTTCATTACTGTGCACTCTCCTCAAACAATAGCAAGGTAGCTACTGTAAATTGGTCAGTGCAGTTCGATTAACAAGAATTTAAGCTTTCTGCCAATATCAGATATGTCTATGTCCTGGGAAATGTTCTTGTTACTTACGACCTCATGCTAATCACATTAGCCTACGTTAGCTCAACCGTACCGAGGGGGACCCACCAATCCTGTAAAGGTTAACCACTTCACATGTTTCTGACAGAAAATAACAACTGAGAATGCAATGGCAAGGTACACATGATCCCTGCCCAAGGTCAAACGAGGAAACTGAAAACGGACCGATGGCGGAGAATATTTCCTCACTGCATGGTTGATGCCCTGACCTGATGCCAGTCCAGCTGACAGAGGGAACTCGAGAATGAATGCATTATTCAAGGTTGTGGATGAGATTGCAACAGCACAAAAGATTCCAAGAGATCTGGAGACATCAGTCCTACCTCACAGTACTCAGTGATGATGCAGAAGGAGTCTCTATGCAGAAAGCTGCTGTAGAAAGTGATGATGGCTGGGTGGTGGAGCTGGGACAGGAGCTGAGCCTCCTGGGATGCCTGGACTGTCTCGTTAGGACGCAGGTCCCCGAGAGGGATCTCCTTCAGCACCTTACTAGGGATCAAAGGTCAGACGGCAAAGGAGAGAGAAAGGTTATAGTAAGGGGTTTTTCGAAAAAGGGCAACACATGTACGTAGTAGCAAGTTATTTTTATTTTTTATTTAACCAAGCAAGTCAGTTAAGAACAAATCCTCATTTACAATGGCAGCCTAGGAACAGTGGGTTAACTGCCTTGTGCAGGAGCAGAATGACAGATCTTGTCAGCTCGTCCTCCTCTCTACCTCTCCTCCTCTCTACCTCTCCTCCTCTCTATCGCTCCTTCTCTCCACCTCTCTTCCTCTCTACCTCTCCTCCTCTCTACCTCTCTACCTCTCCTCCTCTCTACCTCTCTACCTCTCCTCCTCTCTACCTCTCCTCCTCTATACCTCTCCTCCTCTCTACCTCTCCTCTCTACCTCTCCTCCTCTCTTCCTCTCCTCCTCTCTTCCTCTCCTCCTCTCTACCTCTCTTCCTCTCTTCCTCTCCTCCCCTCTACCTCTCCTCCTCTCCTCCTCTCTACCTCTCCTCCTCTCTTCCTCTCCTCTCTATCGCTCCTCCTCTCTACCTCTCCTCCTCTCTACCTCTCCTCCTCTCTATTGCTTCTCCTCTCTACCTCTCCTCCTCTCATCCTCTCCTCCTCTCCACCTCTCCTCCTCTCTACCTCTCCTCCTCTCTACCTCTCCTCCTCTCTATCGCTCCTCCTCTCTATCGCTCCTCCTCTCTACCTCTCCTCCTCTCTACCTCTCCTCCTCTCTATCGCTACTCCTCTCCACCTCTCTTCCTCTCTACCTCTCCTCCTCTCTACCTCTCCTCCTCTCTTCCTCTCCCCCTCTCTATCTCCACTTCTCTCTACCTCTCCTCCTCTCTTCCTCTCCTCCTCTCTACCTCTCCTCCTTTCTTCCTCTCCTCCTCTCTACCTCTCCTCCTCTCTTCCTCTCCTCCTCTCTACCTCTCCTCCTCTCTACCTCTCCTCCTCTCTATCGCTCCTCCTCTCTACCTCTCTACCTCTCCTCCTCTCTACCTCTCTTGCTCTCCACCTCTCCTCCTCTCTACCTCTCCTCCTCTCTACCTCTCCTCCTTTCTACCTCTCCTCCTCTCTACCTCTCCTCTCTACCTCTCCTCCTCTCTATCACTCCTCCTCTCTACCTCTCCTCCTCTCTATCGCTCCTCCTCTCTACCTCTCCTCCTCTCTACCTCTCCTCCTCTCTATCGCTCCTCCTCTCTTACCTCTCCTCCTCTCTACCTCTCCTCCTCTCTATCGCTCCTCCTCTCTACCTCTCCTCCTCTCTTCCTCTCCTCCTCCCTACCTCTCCTCCTCTCTACCTCTCCTCCTCTCTTCCTCTCCTCCTCTCCTCCTCTCCACCTCTCCTCCTCTCTTCCTCTCCTCTCTACCTCTCCTCCTCTCCACCTCTCCTCCTCTCCTCTCCTCCTCTCTTCCTCTCCCCCTCTACCTCTCCTCCTCTCTTCCTCTCCTGCTCTCCTCCTCTCTATCGCTCCTCCTCTCTACCTCTCCTCCTCTCCACCTCTCGTCCTCTCTTCCTCTCCCCCTCTACCTCACCTCCTCTCTTCCTCTCCTCCTCTCTACCTCTCCTCCTCTCCACCTCTCCTCCTCTCCTCCTCTCTTCCTCTCCCCCTCTACCTCTCCTCCTCTCTTCCTCTCCTCCTCTCCTCCTCTCTATCGCTCCTCCTCTCTACCTCTCCTCCTCTCCACCTCTCCTCCTCTCTATCGCTCCTCCTCTCTACCTCTCCTCCTCTCCACCTCTCCTCCTCTCCTCCTCTCTTCCTCTCCCCCTCTACCTCTCCTCCTCTCTTCCTCTCCTCCTCTCTATCGCTCCTCCTCTCTACCTCTCCTCCTCTCCACCTCTCCTCCTCTCTTCCTCTCTTCCTCTCCCCCTCTACCTCACCTCCTCTCTTCCTCTCCTCCTCTCTACCTCTCCTCCTCTCTACCTCTCCTCCTCTCTATCGCTCCTCCTCTCTACCTCTCCTCCTCTCTATCACTCCTCCTCTCTACCTCTCCTCCTCTCATCCTCTCCTCCTTTCTACCTCTCCTCCTCTCTACCTCTCCTCCTCTCTATCGCTCCTCCTCTCTACCTCTCCTCCTCTCTACCTCTCCTCCTCTCTATCGCTCCTCCTCTCTACCTCTCCTCCTCTCTACCTCTCCTCCTCTCTATTGCTCCTCCTCTCTACCTCTCCTCCTCTCTTCCTCTCCTCCTCTCTTCCTCTCCTCCTTTCTACCTCTCCTCCTCTCTTCCTCTCCTCCTCTCTACCTCTCCTCCTCTCTATCGCTCCTCCTCTCTACCTCTCCTCCTCTCCACCTCTCCTCCTCTCTTCCTCTCCCCCTCTACCTCACCTCCTCTCTTCCTCTCCTCCTCTCTACCTCTCCTCCCTCTCTACCTCTCCATCGCTCCTCCTCTCTACCTCTCCTCCTCTCTATCACTCCTCCTCTCTACCTCTCCTCCTCTCATCCTCTCCTCCTTTCTACCTCTCCTCCTCTCTACCTCTCCTCCTCTCTATCGCTCCTCCTCTCTACCTCTCCTCCTCTCTACCTCTCCTCCTCTCTATCGCTCCTCCTCTCTACCTCTCCTCCTCTCTACCTCTCCTCCTCTCTATTGCTCCTCCTCTCTACCTCTCCTCCTCTCTTCCTCTCCTCCTCTCTTCCTCTCCTCCTTTCTACCTCTCCTCCTCTCTTCCTCTCCTCCTCTCTACCTCTCCTCTCTACCTCTCCTCCTCTCTATCGCTCCTCCTCTCTACCTCTCCTCCTCTCTTCATCTCCTCCTCTCTTCATCTCCTCCTCTCTACCTCTCCTCCTTCCGTACCTTTAAGGAGCTCATCAGGCCCCACTCAGAGAAAGGACTGATCTGTCGCAGCACAAAGAACCTCTGGCTAAATTGGTCCTCAGGTCATTGATGTGAAGTCTACGTTCTCATTCAGTCTCTCTCTATTCAGCTTCCTACTTCACTTTCTCTCACCTTCTGCAAAGGTTAGGCAGCGGAAACGCATTGTCCTAAATGACATCCTGGTATGCTGCTCTGAGACTGAGAGATCCTTAGGCTTCTGATATGATTAACCACAACACATGGCCCTAACTATGACACATGTTGGGTTGGGTTGGCATCCAGGGTTAGTGTGGTTGGTGAAATGTGTTCCATCTGGTGTTGCGTCTTCTCAGCTCTCTTCACAGGTTCCCGGTGGCAGCAGTCAAGACATTTAAGACTTAACTTCCACTTTCTTCCTTCCTGCCGGAAAACATATTTTACACCCTCTTCTGTTGGCTCTCTGCAATGAGTCATGGTCAAGCTGGGCTGTGTCTGATAGTCGGTCAGATTATTTGTCTTCCTGGAATGAAATGATCGTCTGCAGATTGAGTGTTCCTTGACTTCTTGTTAATGTCAGCATAGGTGTGGGCTTACTGTTGTTCTGAGCTAGCCAGTGATCCCAGGTTGAAGTAACTTCCGGGTCACTACCATATCAGTGGACAGGGTTGAGAGGTCATCCAGGAGACAGTGGAGGGATGGGATCATTCATGACAAAGCTGTGGTTTAATGTACTACATGGCCAACACTGTCTACGACTGCTGTTTGTGGAGATTTCCAACACTGTCTACAACTGCTGTTTGTGGAGATTTCCAACACTGTCTAAGACTGCTGTTGGTGCAGATTTCCAACACTAAGACTGCTGTTTGTGGAGATTTCCAACACTGTCTAAGACTGCTGTTTGTGGAGATTTCCAACACTAAGAGTGCTGTTTGTGGAGATTTCCAACACTGTCTAAGACTGCTGTTTGTGGAGATTTCCAACACTGTCTAAGACTGCTGTTTGTGGAGATTTCCAACACTAAGACTGCTGTTTGTGGAGATTTCCAACACTAAGACTGCTGTTTGTGGAGATTTCCAACACTGTCTAAGACTGCTGTTTGTGGAGATTTCCAACACTAAGAGTGCTGTTTGTGGAGATTTCCAACACTGTCTAAGACTGCTGTTTGTGGAGATTTCCAACACTAAGACTGCTGTTTGTGGAGATTTCCAACACTAAGACTGCTGTTTGTGGAGATTTCCAACACTAAGACTGCTGTTTGTGGAGATTTCCAACACTGTCTACGACCGCTGTTTGTGGAGATTTCCAACACTAAGACTGCTGTTGGTGGAGATTTCCAACACTGTTGAAGTCAGCTGGTTGTGGAGATGTTGGTGGAACATTGTGATAAATGGGTCGTTCAAAATCCCCCTCCATATACTGTGCTTCATTAGATATCATCACCTTTCCCATGTTCTCATGCATACAGTATGTACAGTATGATACGATAAATGGTTTGCAGTTTAGTGGCCTTGTCCTTGGTGGCAGAGATTGACATAGAGCAGGGTTGCTTAAATGATGGGCCTGGGCCTAAAGTGGGCCCTGGGCAAGTGGGTCACGAGTTATCAGAATGCGTCTATAATCACACACTATTTCATCTTCATTTGGGTCGTTGGAGGACGATTTGGGTCACGGGAGAACGGCCCATTTCTTATTTGGATCTTGGGCTGAAAAAGTTGAAGAACCCCTGACGTAGAGGACCAGAGAATGGCACAGAAGGACTCATCTCTTAGTGTGACATGGAGCCTCTAGAATAGATGACTCCTTATAGCCAGAGGCAGGCTGGCAGGGGCGTCATTCAATGGCACATTGGTTAAGTAACAAACAAACAGCCGACTTCACCTTGCCTTTGTGTTTCTACACATTTAGCATATTATGTCACAGAAGGTAATTGAGCAGAAATATAAATACGATTGGTGAATTAAAAATAACTGAGAGTATGGATTTAGTAAATAAAAATGTGTCTGTGTGACTCAGTGCTTCGTTTTTTGCTTTTTGTTTTATGCAATTGTTCTGTCTCCCTCATAACATCACATTGTTCTGTCTCCCTCATAATATCACATTGTTCTGTCTCCCTCATAACATCACATTGTTCTGTCTCCCTCATAATATCACATTGTTCTGTCTCCCTCATAATATCACATTGTTCTGTCTCCCTCATAATATCACATTGTTCTGTCTCCCTCATAACATCACATTGTTCTGTCTCCCTCATAATATGACATTGTTCTGTCTCCCTCATAACATCACATTGTTCTGTCTCCCTCATAATATGACATTGTTCTGTCTCCCTCATAATATCACATTGTTCTGTCTCCCTCATAATATCACATTGTTCTGTCTCCCTCATAACATCACATTGTTCTGTCTCCCTCATAACATCACATTGTTCTGTCTCCCTCATAATATGACATTGTTCTGTCTCCCTCATAATATGACATTGTTCTGTCTCCCTCATAATATGACATTGTTCTGTCTCCCTCATAATATCACATTGTTCTGTCTCCCTCATAATATCACATTGTTCTGTCTCCCTCATAATATCACATTGTTCTGTCTCCCTCATAATCTCACATTGTTCTGTCTCCCTCATAATATCACATTGTTCTGTCGCCCTCTGTCTCCCTCATAATATCACATTGTTCTGTCTCCCTCATAATCTCACATTGTTCTGTCTCCCTCATAATATCACATTGTTCTGTCTCCCTCATAATCTCACATTGTTCTGTCTCCCTCATAATCTCACATTGTTCTGTCTCCCTCATAATATCACATTGTTCTGTCTCCCTCATAATATCACATTGTTCTGTCTCCCTCATAATATCACATTGGAAACGATTTATCCGGAGGCTGCATTCATTGTAGCTGGGGATTTTAACAAGGCTAATCTGAAAACAAGACTCCCTAAATTTTATCAGCATATCGATTGCGCAACCAGGGGTGGAAAGACCCTGGATCATTGTTACTCTAACTTCCGCGACGCATATAAGGCCCTGCCCCGCCCCCCTTTCGGGAAAGCTGACCACGACTCCATTTTGTTGATCCCTGCCTACAGACAGAAACTAAAACAAGAAGCTCCCACGCTGAGGTCTGTCCAACGCTGGTCCGACCAAGCTGACTCCACACTCCAAGACTGCTTCCATCACGTGGACTGGGAGATGTTTCGTATTGCGTCAGACAACAACATTGACGAATACGCTGATACGGTGTGCGAGTTCATTAGAACGTGCGTTGAAGATGTCGTTCCCATAGCAACGATTAAAACATTTCCTAACCAGAAACCGTGGATTGATGGCAGCATTCGTGTGAAACTGAAGGCACGAACCACTGCTTTTAATCAGGGCAAGGTGTCTGGTAACATGGCTGAATACAAACAGTGCAGCTATTCCCTCCGCAAGGCTATCAAACAAGCTAAGCGCCAGTACAGAGACAAAGTAGAATCTCAATTCAACGGCTCAGACACAAGAGGTATGTGGCAGGGTCTACAGTCAATCACGGACTACAGGAAGAAACCCAGCCCAGTCACGGACCAGGATGTCTTGCTCCCAGGCAGACTAAATAACTTTTTGCCCGCTTTGAGGACAATACAGTGCCACTGACACGGCCTGCAACGGAAACATGCAGTCTCTCCTTCACTGCAGCCGAAGTGAGTAAGACATTTAAACGTGTTAACCCTCGCAAGGCTGCAGGCCCAGACGGCATCCCCAGCCGCGCCCTCAGAGCATGCGCAGACCAGCTGGCCGGTGTGTTTACGGACATATTCAATCAATCCCTATACCAGTCTGCTGTTCCCACATGCTTCAAGAGGGCCACCATTGTTCCTGTTCCCAAGAAAGCTAAGGTAACTGAGCTAAACGACTACCGCCCCGTAGCACTCACATCCGTCATCATGAAGTGCTTTGAGAGACTAGTCAAGGACCATATCACCTCCACCCTACCTGACACCCTTGACCCACTCCAATTTGCTTACCGCCCAAATAGGTCCACAGACGATGCAATCTCAACCACACTGCACACTGCCCTAACCCATCTGGACAAGAGGAATACCTATGTGAGAATGCTGTTCATCGACTACAGCTCGGCATTCAACACCATAGTACCCTCCAAGCTCGTCATCAAGCTCGAGACCCTGGGTCTCGACCCCGCCCTGTGCAACTGGGTACTGGACTTCCTGACGGGCCGCCCCCAGGTGGTGAGGGTAGGCAACAACATCTCCTCCCCGCTGATCCTCAACACTGGGGCCCCACAAGGGTGCGTTCTGAGCCCTCTCCTGTACTCCCTGTTCACCCACGACTGCGTGGCCATGCACGCTCCAACTCAATCATCAAGTTTGCGGACGACACAACAGTGGTAGGCTTGATTACCAACAACGACGAGACGGCCTACAGGGAGGAGGTGAGGGCCCTCGGAGTGTGGTGTCAGGAAAATAACCTCACACTCAACGTCAACAAAACTAAGGAGATGATTGTGGACTTCAGGAAACAGCAGAGGGAACACCCCCATCCACATCGATGGAACAGTAGTGGAGAGGGTAGCAAGTTTTAAGTTCCTCGGCATACACATCACAGACAAACTGAATTGGTCCACTCACACAGACAGCATCGTGAGGAAGGCGCAGCAGCGCCTCTTCAACCTCAGGAGGCTGAAGAAATTCGGCTTGTCACCAAAAGCACTCACAAACTTCTACAGATGCACAATCGAGAGCATCCTGGCGGGCTGTATCACCGCCTGGTATGGCAACTGCACCGCCCTCAACCGTAAGGCTCTCCAGAGGGTAGTGAGGTCTGCACAACGCATCACCGGGGCAAACTACCTGCCCTCCAGGACACCTACACCACCCGATGCTACAGGAAGGCCATAAAGATCATCAAGGACATCAACCACCGAGCCACTGCCTGTTCACCCCGCTGCCATCCAGAAGGCGAGGTCAGTACAGGTGCATCAAAGCTGGGACCGAGAGACTGAAAAACAGCTTCTATCTCAAGGCCATCAGACTGTTAAACAGCCACCACTAACATTGAGTGGCTACTGCCAACACACTGTCAATGACACTGACTCTACTCCAGCCACTTTAATCATGGGAAATGATGTAAATATATCACTAGCCACTTTAAACAATGCTACCTTATATAATGTTACTTACCCTACATTGTTCATCTCATATGCATACGTTGATACTGTACTCTATATCATCGACTGCATCCTTATGTAATACATGTATCACTAGCCACTTTAACTATGCCACTTGGTTTACATACTTATCTCATATGTATATACTGTACTCGATATCATCTACTGTATCTTGCCTATGCTGCTCTGTACCATCACTCATTCATATATCCTTATGTACATATTCTTTATCCCCTTACACTGTGTATGACAGTAGTTTTTTTTTTGGAATTGTTAGTTAGATTACTTGCTCGTTATTACTGCATTGTCGGGACTAGAAGCACAAGCATTTCGCTACACTCGCATTAACATCTGCTAACCATGTGTATGTGACAAATAAAATTTGATTTGAATTTGATTTGATTTGACATTGTTCTGTCTCCCTCATAATATCACATTGTTCTGTCTCCCTCATAATATCACATTGTTCTGTCTCCCTCTGTCTCCCTCATAATATCACATTGTTCTGTCTCCCTCTGTCTCCCTCATAATATCACATTGTTCTGTCTCCCTCTGTCTCCCTCATAATATCACATTGTTCTGTCTCCCTCTGTCTCCCTCATAATATCACATTGTTCTGTCTCCCTCATAATATCACATTGTTCTGTCTCCCTCATAATATCACATTGTTCTGTCTCCCTCATAATATCACATTGTTCTGTCTCCCTCATAATATCACATTGTTCTGTCTCCCTCATAATATCACATTGTTCTGTCTCCCTCATAATATCACATTGTTCTGTCTCCCTC
Source organism: Oncorhynchus tshawytscha (assembly GCF_018296145.1). Taxonomy (NCBI): domain Eukaryota; kingdom Metazoa; phylum Chordata; class Actinopteri; order Salmoniformes; family Salmonidae; genus Oncorhynchus; species Oncorhynchus tshawytscha. The sequence goes on from NW_024609826.1 coordinate 259,955, forward strand.
ATAATATCACATTGTTCTGTCTCCCTCTGTCTCCCTCATAATATCACATTGTTCTGTCTCCCTCATAATATCACATTGTTCTGTCTCCCTCATAATATCACATTGTTCTGTCTCCCTCATAATATCACATTGTTCTGTCTCCCTCATAATATCACATTGTTCTGTCTCCCTCTGTCTCCCTCATAATATCACATTGTTCTGTCTCCCTCATAATATCACATTGTTCTGTCTCCCTCATAATATCACATTGTTCTGTCTCCCTCATAACATCACATTGTTCTGTCTCCCTCATAATATCACATTGTTCTGTCTCCCTCATAATATCACATTGTTCTGTCTCCCTCATAATATCACATTGTTCTGTCTCCCTCATAACATCACATTGTTCTGTCTCCCTCATAATATCACATTGTTCTGTCTCCCTCATAATATCACATTGTTCTGTCTCCCTCATAATATCACATTGTTCTGTCTCCCTCATAATATCACATTGTTCTGTCTCCCTCATAATATCACATTGTTCTGTCTCCCTCATAACATCACATTGTTCTGTCTCCCTCATAATATCACATTGTTCTGTCTCCCTCATAATATCACATTGTTCTGTCTCCCTCATAATATCACATTGTTCTGTCTCCCTCATAATATCACATTGTTCTGTCTCCCTCATAATATCACATTGTTCTGTCTCCCTCATAATATCACATTGTTCTGTCTCCCTCATAATATCACATTGTTCTGTCTCCCTCAAAATATCACATTGCAGCAGAGGGCATTCAGAATTCAGAGAAAGTCCTCCATTCAATCTCATAGGACAGGGGTTATCGCCATGCGGCATGAACATCACATTACTCATCGAGCCGTTCCTGCAGGGAATAACTTAGAACGTAGCGTGTCCAGATTCTCTTATTGTCTCTGTTAGTTGGATCACATTGGTATAATCCTGGAACAGTGGGGAGGGAAGCCACATTACGGTACACACACACACACATACACACACACACGCCATGCACACGCACGCACACCATGCACACACACATACACACACACACACACACACATAAACCATTGGTATCATTCCTATGGTCCTACTGGCCACATCACTAGCTGATGTAACAAGGTGATGACAGTCTGAAAAACAAGATGAGAAATCACTACAAAGATTTACAGGTATATGTTGAAAATGTTGTCTGTCTCACTGTTAACATGAAGAATAAACCCAAACAGATGTACATGTCCTGATGGATTCCAGAAGTTCAAATTACAATATGGACTGGGACAGGGGAGAGGGGAGAGGGGCGAGGGGAGAGGGGAGAGAGGAGAGGGGACAGGGGAGAGGGGAGAGGGGACAGGGGAGAGGGGAGAGGGGCGAGAGGGGAGAGGGGAGAGGGGAGAGAGGCGAGAGGCGAGAGGGGAGAGAAGCAAGAGGTGAGAGGGGAGAGAGGCGAGGGGAGGGGGGGAGAGGGGAGAGAGGTGTGAGGGGAGAGAAGCTAGAGGTGAGAGGGGAGAGGGGCGAGAAGCAAGAGGTGAGAGGGGAGAGAGGTGAGGGGAGGGGGAGGAGGGGATAGGGGCGAGAAGCAAGAGGTGAGAGGGGAGAGAGGCGAGGGGAGGGGAGGGGGGGGGGAGGAGGGGAGAGGGGGCGAGAGGGGAGAGAAGCAAGAGGTGAGAGGGGCGAGAGGGGAGAGAAGCAAGAGGTGAGAGGGGAGAGAGGCGAGGGGAGGGGGGGAGAGGGAGGAGGGGAGAGGGAGGAGGGGAGAGGGGAGAGGGAGGTGGGGAGAGGGGAGAGAAGCAAGAGGTGAGAGGGGAGAGAGGCGAGGGGATGTGTATATACAGTATATATAATGATCTGTATGTGTATAAGTTATACAAGAACTGGTGAACAGGAGCCAACTATTGGCATGGAAGCCCCTCCAGTAGGCCTTGCATAGCAATCAGCCAGACAAGACCAGCTCCATGTAAAGAACACCTGCATCACCCCTCTGTATCCATGTACAGTAAAGATCTGAGACCTGACCATCTCTGATCCACTGGCCACACCACCACAAATCCACCTGGAAGCACTCAGTCAGTCAGTCAGTCAGTCAGTCAGTCCCTAATATGCAACCAGGGCTTCTTTTTTCTGATTTGATTTCTAATTCAATTTCATTTGTTGAGCCTTTAAAAACGTTCTATCCGCATCAGTACCGTCTGTATATTGCTCTTTTCCAAGTGAAAGACCTCGCATTGCAGGGAAATGAGTGGTGGGATATTGCTAAATGGATGTGTGGTGGCGGGCGAGGCGAGGGAGAGTGTGAGAGGCGAGAGGCGAGAGGCATGGGTGCTGCCAACCACATCTATCCACAGCCCAGAAGGAAATATTACCAAGCTGTTTGTCCTCACCTCCGTAATTCTTCCCAAAAGGTACAGAAGCACTTATTGAGCTAGCGGGTACACACAACTCAAGTATGCAGGGACAGAAACGTCAGCTGGTCGTCATTTAACTAGTGTGCTTGCTTCAGCAAGAAGTATCCCGCTATTGGCTGATACTTATTTACACATTGGAGATGGACTCCAACAGCCTGCTGTTAGGTGCTGGTAATGAATTAGATATGTGTGCATTATACAATAATGACTTGGTACTGATTGCACATCAGCTGCGACTTTGTAATTAGTATAGTAAGCACACAATAAACCATCTAGACAAGACCATCATTGTTAGTAATGACTGTGTTTACAAACACTCAATACACACGTTTTGGATGGGGAACATTTACAGTAACTGTTGACAGCTAAGCTAACCGAAGGAGCAATTGTTCTTTTCCCAGAATGCTGCACACACTAAGTGAATGGGTGGGGAAACTAAATGAATAAACAAACAAAGGGGAAACTATTTCTGACAATCTTGGCTGCCTGTCACTCTTGTTTACGAAACAGGCAGAAGAACACATCGCTCCTCATTCAGAGTTAATCATTTTAACGTTGGAATGAAACGATAAGGAGGAGATTGTTAATAAAGGGGAAGAAGACAAGGCCATTTGTCTTGGGCTGATGTGAAACAGCTGTATCCCCGAGGCAGCTCTCTCTGTTGTAGCCTTGAAGTCTGTACTTTTTAAAGTCCAGTTTCTTCTTGTTCAAAGCCATCTACTGTATGTGATTACACAGTGGAATAGAGGTCAGCTTGATGGGCCTGTTGACCAGAATAAGTCAATAACGTCACAAAGCACACTGTATGTGCACACTGTATGTGTACACTGTATGTGATTACACTGTATGTGTACACTGTATGTGCACACTGTATGTGTACACTGTATGTGCACACTGTATGTGTACACTGTATGTGATTACACTGTATGTGTACACTGTATGTGTATGACACATCTACACTCTTAGAAAAAAAGGTGCTATCTAGAGCCAAAAAGGGTTCTTCTGCTGTTTCCACAGGAGAACCCTTTGAAGAACCCCTTTGGTTCCAAGTAGAACCCATTTGGTTCCAGGTAGAACCATTTTTGAACATTGAACCCAAAAGAGTTCTACCTGGAACCAAGAAGGGTTCTACCTGGAACCAAAAATGGTTACCTACTCTACTGTGCTCAACAAAACATCCATTTAAAAATCCTTTCTTGCTATGTGCATAACTACCTGCTTCAGTGCCAAGAAGGGAAGCAGAAACCAGAAGTCATGAGTGACTGGCTTCAGCAAGTCCAGGAGGAATTCTGGCTGGATATAATACATGAATTCAGAACCACACACACACACACACACACACACACACACACACACACACACACACACACACACACACACACACACACACACACACACACACACACACACACACACACACACACACACACACACACACACACACACACACACACACACACACACACACACACACACACACACACACACACACACACACACGAGTCATCATTGCATGTGATAGACAGTAGCCTGACTGACACTGGTCTCACGTGGTGAGGAAAGGAAAGATATCAGTCGTCTCTCAGTGTGGATGTGTCTGTCTGATGGACAGTCCAGGTAACAGAATCACATGTCAAACTCATTCCACGGAGGGCTGAGTTTCTGCACGTTTTTGTACTTGATTGTTGAATTCTGGTCACAAATTAGTGAGGAACTCCTCTCAGCTGGTTGTCTAGGCCTTAATTGAAAAGCAAAACCAAAAACCCACAGACACTAGGCCATCCATGGAATGAGTTTGACACCCTGCCCCAGGGGAACCAACATCAGACATTCAGAAACTCCTCTTGCTCAAAGCAGGTGTGATCCATGAGCAGAGTGATGACATTGATCATCATAGCAGATGATGATTTGATATGTATTTTTACTGCAGAGAGGCTGGTGATGCCTGATGTCTTCAGTAAGGGAAAGGGTGTGGCTTCCAACACCAACCCACAATCTGCAGTCATATGATCTGAGAAAAATGTGAGAAATGAATGTGTATACTGTATGTGAATGCACTGCTTTAAATGCATCCTTGGAACATATATCTCTATATATCTCAAATATAGCTTGAATACAGCTAACTGACACTCAGGTGTTGGAGGGCTCATTTGACTGCTGTTTTGCGGAGTCGTAATGAGTCAGAATTGAAATACCACAGCATCTGTTAAACTGAAGCCATATGCTACAATGGGCAGAACAAAGCCAATTCAGGCAGTGACTCAAAAGTTCAAACTGCTTAAGAATACGTTCTGCACTCACTCACTCACTCACTCACTCACTCACACACACACACACACGCACGCACGCACACACGCACGCACACACGCACGCACACACGCACGCACGCACACAGGAAGGGAGGAATTGTATGAAGCAGATGCTCTATGATCGGTCTATTAACTATACAGCTTTGTTATCCTAAATACAGCCCCTTGGCTAGAACTCTTTATACATCTGGCGATAAAAGAGTTATGCTATTGTAATTATTCCCCCAAAAAGATAGGGATTTCATTTCAGATGTTTAGTGGATTTCATCTGGACTACAAAAACCATTTAGAGAACTCTCCCTCCCTCCCTGGTAGTAGCTAAGTTGCTAATGTGTGCTGTGAGTGAGGTGAGCTGTCTGCCCTGTGAATGGCGGGGGTTTTGAGTGGCAGTGCTGTGCCAGTGTGTGGTGGGTCAGGGGGTTAGTGGGCACCGCTGGGCTGTGGTAACAAGTTGAAAGCCTTGCCCTGAGCCTGGAGCGTGGGGATAATGACCCGTGGCATGTTGTCTCTTGCCTCTAGGTGCCATAACTAATTGGTGCTGCATTCTCTGAAAAGGGTATGTCTCCCTCTTTCCCTTTTTTACCTCACTATCTCCCTCCATTTCTGTCTTTCTTTACTCACTATCTCTCACTCCCTCTCTTTACTCTCTGGGTGGAAGGATGGTAGTCCCATTCCCTCCATTTATGTCTTTCTTTACTCACTATCTCTCCCTCCCTCTCTTTACTCTCTGGGTGGAAGGATGGTAGTCCCATTCCCTCCATTTCTTTCTTTACTCACTATCTCTCCCTCCCTCTCTTTACTCTCTGGGTGGAAGGATGGTAGTCCCATTCCCTCCATTTCTGTCTTTCTTTACTCACTATCTCTCACTCCCTCTCTTTACTCTCTGGGTGGAAGGATGGTAGTCCCATTCCCTCCATTTCTTTCTTTACTCACTATCTCTCCCTCCCTCTCTTTACTCTCTGGGTGGAAGGATGGTAGTCCCATTCCCTCCATTTCTGTCTTTCTTTACTCACTATCTCTCACTCCCTCTCTTTACTCTCTGGGTGGAAGGATGGTAGTCCCATTCCCTCCATTTATGTCTTTCTTTACTCACTATCTCTCCCTCCCTCTCTTTACTCTCTGGGTGGAAGGATGGTAGTCCCATTCCCTCCATTTCTTTCTTTACTCACTATCTCTCACTCCCTCTCTTTACTCTCTGGGTGGAAGGATGGTAGTCCCATTCCCTCCATTTCTGTCTTTCTTTACTCACTATCTCTCATTCCCTCTCTTTACTCTCTGGGTGGAAGGATGGTAGTCCCATTCCCTCCATTTCTGTCTTTCTTTACTCACTATCTCTCATTCCCTCTCTTTACTCTCTGGGTGGAAGGATGGTAGTCCCATTCCCTCCATTTCTGTCTTTCTTTACTCACTATCTCTCATTCCCTCTCTTTACTCTCTGGGTGGAAGGATGGTAGTCCCATTCCCTCCATTTCTGTCTTTCTTTACTCACTATCTCTCCCTCCCTCTCTTTACTCTCTGGGTGGAAGGATGGTAGTCCCATTCCCTCCATTTCTTTCTTTACTCACTATCTCTCACTCCCTCTCTTTACTCTCTGGGTGGAAGGATGGTAGTCCCATTCCCTCCATTTCTGTCTTTCTTTACTCACTATCTCTCATTCCCTCTCTTTACTCTCTGGGTGGAAGGATGGTAGTCCCATTCCCTCCATTTCTGTCTTTCTTTACTCACTATCTCTCATTCCCTCTCTTTACTCTCTGGGTGGAAGGATGGTAGTCCCATTCCCTCCATTTCTGTCTTTCTTTACTCACTATCTCTCATTCCCTCTCTTTACTCTCTGGGTGGAAGGATGGTAGTCCCATTCCCTCCATTTCTGTCTTTCTTTACTCACTATCTCTCACTCCCTCTCTTTACTCTCTGGGTGGAAGGATGGTAGTCCCATTCCCTCCATTTCTGTCTTTCTTTACTCACTATCTCTCACTCCCTCTCTTTACTCTCTGGGTGGAAGGATGGTAGTCCCATTCCCTCCATTTCTTTCTTTCTTTACTCACTATCTCTCCCTCCCTCTCTTTACTCTCTGGGTGGAAGGATGGTAGTCCCATTCCCTCCATTTCTTTCTTTACTCACTATCTCTCTCCCTTCTTTACTCTCTGGGTGGAAGGATGGTAGTCCCATTCCCTCCATTTCTGTCTTTCTTTACTCACTATCTCTCATTCCCTCTCTTTACTCTCTGGGTGGAAGGATGGTAGTCCCATTCCCTCCATTTCTGTCTTTCTTTTTATCTCTCATTCCCTCTCTTTACTCTCTAGTCCCATTCCCTCCATTTCTTCTTTCTTTACTCACTATCTCTCATTTCTCTTTACTCTCTGGGTGGAAGGATGGTAGTCCCATTCCCTCCATTTCTGTCTTTCTTTACTCACTATCTCTCACTCCCTCTCTTTACTCTCTGGGTGGAAGGATGGTAGTCCCATTCCCTCCATTTCTGTCTTTCTTTACTCACTATCTCACTCCCTCTCTTTCTCTGGGTGGAAGGATGGTAGTCCCATTCCCTCCATTTCTGTCTTTCTCATCTCTCACTCCCTCTCTTTACTCTCTGGGTGGAAGGATGGTAGTCCCATTCCCTCCATTTCTTTCTTTCTTTACTCACTATCTCTCACTCCCTCTCTTTACTCTCTGGGTGGAAGGATGGTAGTCCCATTCCCTCCATTTCTTTCTTTACTCACTATCTCTCACTCCCTCTCTTTACTCTCTGGGTGGAAGGATGGTAGTCCCATTCCCTCCATTTCTGTCTTTCTTTACTCACTATCTCTCATTCCCTCTCTTTACTCTCTGGGTGGAAGGATGGTAGTCCCATTCCCTCCATTTCTGTCTTTCTTTACTCACTATCTCTCATTCCCTCTCTTTACTCTCTGGGTGGAAGGATGGTAGTCCCATTCCCTCCATTTCTGTCTTTCTTTACTCACTATCTCTCATTCCCTCTCTTTACTCTCTGGGTGGAAGGATGGTAGTCCCATTCCCTCCATTTCTGTCTTTCTTTACTCACTATCTCTCACTCCCTCTCTTTACTCTCTGGGTGGAAGGATGGTAGTCCCATTCCCTCCATTTCTGTCTTTCTTTACTCACTATCTCTCACTCCCTCTCTTTACTCTCTGGGTGGAAGGATGGTAGTCCCATTCCCTCCATTTCTTTCTTTCTTTACTCACTATCTCTCACTCCCTCTCTTTACTCTCTGGGTGGAAGGATGGTAGTCCCATTCCCTCCATTTCTTTGAAATCTAAAAGATGTGATGAGGTGTTGAGTGGGAAGGAGGGCATGTGTGTGTGTGTGTGTGTGTGTGTGTGTGTGTGTGTGTGTGTGTGTGTGTGTGTGTGTGTGTGTGTGTGTGTGTGTGTGTGTGTGTGTGTGTGTGTGTGTGTGTGTGTGTGTGTGTGGCAGAGAGACAGAGAATGAAAGTGAGGACTTTTTCCAATCCAAATCTGCCATCTGCAACGATTGGATTCTGGCCCATGATTAAAGATGGGCTACTGTCACACTCTCCTTAATGACTGAGACCCTATGAATGCAGCACACTGCATGAAATGCCAAAGAGCCTACTGTCTGGCACCTTGCAGGGCCTTGATACTTGCCCAGGAGCCAAGCGTACCTGCTGTGGCATCTGTGTGCTCAGAGGCACGGGACTCTGGGCCCGGCTCGCTGGACTGTGCCAGCAGGCATCATGCTTCAATGCTGGTTAGGCAAGACCCAGTTTCATCATGTATGTCCCTTGTCGTGAGACCATTGTGTGCTTGCAGTGCTCATTTAGGCTTATCCAAACATGTGTATTTATAGACATAGTAGATGAACTCCTGGTGCTGTTTTGATTTGCTTCCTTCGCTGCTATGCAATCTGGTTTCAGAGCTGGTCATGGGTGCACCTCAGCCAAGCTCAAGGTCCTAAACGATATCTTAACCGCCATCGACAAGAAACATTACTGTGCAGCCGTATTCATTGATCTGGCCAAGGCTTTCGACTCTGTCAATCACCACATCCTCATCGGCAGACTCGACAGCTTTGGTTTCTCAAATGATTGCCTCGCCTGGTTCACCAACTACTTATCCGATAGAGTTCAGTGTGTCAAATCGGAGGGTCTGCTGTCCGGACCTCTGGCAGTCTCTATGGGTGTGCCACAGGGTTCAATTCTTGGACCGACTCTCTTCTCTGTATACATCAATGAGGTCGCTCTTGCTGCTGGTGAGTCTCTGATCCACCTCTACGCAGACGACACCATTCTGTATACTTCCGGCCCTTCTTTGGACACTGTGTTAACAACCCTCCAGGCAAGCTTCAATGCCATACAACTCTCCTTCCGTGGCCTCCAATTGCTCTTAAATACAAGTAAAACTAAATGCATGCTCTTCAACCGATCGCTACCTGCACCTACCCACGTCTCCAACATCACTACTCTGGACGGCTCTGACTTAGAATACGTGGACAACTACAAATACTTAGGTGTCTGGTTAGACTGTAAACTCTCCTTCCAGACCCATATCAAACATCTCCAATCCAAAGTTAAATCTAGAATTGGCTTCCTATTTTGCAACAAAGCATCCTTCACTCATGCTGCCAAACATACCCTTGTAAAACTGACCATCCTACCAATCCTCGACTTTGGCGATGTCATTTACAAAATAGCCTCCAATACCCTACTCAACAAATTGGATGCAGTCTATCACAGTGCAATCCGTTTTGTCACCAAAGCCCCATATACTACCCACCATTGCGACCTGTACGCTCTCGTTGGCTGGCCCTCGCTTCATACTCGTCGCCAAACCCACTGGCTCCATGTCATCTACAAGACCCTGCTAGGCAAAGTCCCCCTTATCTCAGCTCGCTGGTCACCATAGCATCTCCCACCTGTAGCACACGCTCCAGCAGGTATATCTCTCTAGTCACCCCCAAAACCAATTCTTTCTTTGGCCGCCTCTCCTTCCAGTTCTCTGCTGCCAATGACTGGAACGAACTACAAAAATCTCTGAAACTGGAAACACTTATCTCCCTCACTAGCTTTAAGCACCAACTGTCAGAGCAGCTCACAGATTACTGCACCTGTACATAGCCCACCTATAATTTAGCCCAAACAACTACCTCTTTCCCAACTGTATTTAATTTTAATTTATTTATTTATTTTGCTCCTTTGCACCCCATTATTTTTATTTCTACTTTGCACATTCTTCCATTGCAAAACTACCATTCCAGTGTTTTACTTGCTATATTGTATTTACTTTGCCACCATGGCCTTTTTTGCCTTTACCTCCCTTCTCACCTCATTTGCTCACATTGTATATAGACTTGTTTATACTGTATTATTGACTGTATGTTTGTTTTACTCCATGTGTAACTCTGTGTCGTTGTATCTGTCGAACTGCTTTGCTTTATCTTGGCCAGGTCGCAATTGTAAATGAGAACTTGTTCTCAACTAGCCTACCTGGTTAAATAAAGGTAAAATAAAATAAATAAATAAATAAAAATTTGGGCGGTCAGTATTTGAGCAGTAAGCCAGGAGTTTGTTATGTGAAGGTCAGGAGGTAAACATGACTGGCACACACACACACAGACACAGACACACACACACACACAGACACAGACACAGACACACACACAGACACAGACACAGACACAGACACACAGACACACACACACAGACACAGACACACAGACACACACACACAGACACAGACACACACACACACACAGATACACACACAGACCCATACACCCCCCCCACACACACACACACACCGTCACCGACACACACACACTGCTACATGTATGTACAGACTTGTGTGGGAAAAGCAGTCCATCAAAGCCTATTGGATTAATAGACATACGCTGATGTTGTAACTCTACAGTATATGTTCCAGACAGTGGATGAATATAGTTATTATGGTGGATTCAATTAAACTCAGTTCAGAGTGCCAACTCTCTTCATGTTGAGTCTCTAGTTCATCCAGATAATGCCTCGGGTTCTGCAATGTAGTTCAATGTAATGCAGTTACATTTTAGAAGTCGGTCATGTCAACGTTAATGTTTTTAAATGTATGTCAACTGTAAAGTCTTTTTGTCCATAATGTCTTTCTCATTATGTATCAGACCTCAGGAAGACTAGCTGTCACCATTTGTGTCAGCTAATGGGGATCCTAATAAAATCTCAAATGTGTTTGATTAGCACAGAGCCAGCTGCTCAGAGCAAACATTCTCTCCCCCATACATGGGGATATGATGAGGGAGGGAGAGAGAGAGAGAAGAGAGAGGGGAAGAGAGGAGATGTGAGGTGAGGTGCTCTCAGGCATCCGCATACCCAGGCTAATGCTGCCACCCAGAGGATAAACACAGAACTGCTGTTTTAATTGAGCACCATCGGTAGAGGAACCACCCCTACACTCCTAGTCATTGGTCTCGACCACCAACACACTTATCTAAAAGGATTGGAGAGATGTAAGCAATATGAAAGATTTTACCCATTTCTAATAGAGGGCAAGGTGGGCACTGGGCAGTTGACATGTGAAGAGCAGCGCAGGACAACAGCAGGAGGCATACTCACAGTTTCTCCCCATCCCTTGCTCTAGTGTCTTGAACGAGGTAAACAGTGCTGAAACTCCCTCTGCCCAATCTCTGTAGGATGCTGTATCTTTTGGCAATCAGGTTGCTGGGGACAGAAGTTATAGGTGTGGAGGGGCAGTGGACATGGCAGGATGAATGGGCTTCTAGCTCCTCAAACTTGGGCATCTTGTTGCGGGATTCTTACAGGAGAATTAACTGCAAAATTCAGCAAAACACAAACATGTTACTTTTCCTTATTTTATGCACGTTTGCCCAATTCAGATGAAAATAAATAAATACATATTTTACAGGGGAGACAGAGTCAGATAGCAGCACGTCGCACTTGTTACAGTGTAGGATTACTGAAAGCTGAGTCCTGGCTAGCTTGTTCTATTTCACTATTGCCACTTTGTCAAACAAACTCACCTGTTTGTAGATAGGTGTTGGCTATTTCCACCAGTTTAAAAACATCCATAGCCTACTGTATTAACTTCCGTGTTTACTCTTGTTCCTATGGTAATAGGAAACCTCTTGTCTCCCTTTCATTATATCCTTTTATTTCACCAGGTGTCAGTGAAGAGCCTTCTGGGATAGGGAGTTTTAGTCTCAATTCTCATGACAATGCATTTGACCAGAAGACTACACGTATACTCTATTCTCTTCTAACGTGGAACGGAGTTGTATGTGACATCTGTAGGCTGGCTAACTAACCTAAGTCATATTCTTCAAGAATATAGTCAATGACTTTTTCCACATTTTGTTATGTTACAGCCTTATTCTAAAATTTATTAAATCGTTTTTTCCCCCTCAATCTGCACACAATACTCCATAATGACAAAGCAAAAACTGGCTTAGAATTGTTAGCAAATGTATTACAAAAAAAACGTAAATATCACATTTACATAAGTATTCAGACCCTTTTCTCAGTACTTTGTTGAGGCACCTTTGGCAGAGATTACAGCCTCGAGTCTTCTTAAGTATGACGCTAAATCAAATCAAATCAAAATCAAATCAAATCAAATTTTATTTGTCACATACACATGGTTAGCAGATGTTAATGCGAGTGTAGCGAAATGCTTGTGCTTCTAGTTCCGACAATGCAGTAATAACGAGCAAGTAATCTAACTAACAATTCCAAAAAAAAAAAACTACTGTCTTATACACAGTGTAAGGGGATAAAGAATATGTACATAAGGATATATGAATGAGTGATGGTACAGAGCAGCATAGGCAAGATACAGTAGATGATATCGAGTACAGTATATACATATGAGATAAGTATGTAAACCAAGTGGCATAGTTAAAGTGGCTAGTGATACATGTATTACATAAGGATGCAGTCGATGATATAGAGTACAGTATCAACGTATGCATATGAGATGAACAATGTAGGGTAAGTAACATTATATAAGGTAGCATTGTTTAAAGTGGCTAGTGATATATTTACATAATTTCCCATCAATTCCCATGATTAAAGTGGCTGGAGTAGAGTCAGTGTCATTGACAGTATGTTGGCAGTAGCCACTCAATGTTAGTGGTGGCTGTTTAACAGTCTGATGGCCTTGAGATAGAAGCTGTTTTTCAGTCTCTCGGTCCCAGCTTTGATGCACCTGTACTGACCTCGCCTTCTGGATGACAGCGGGGTGAACAGGCAGTGGCTCGGGTGGTTGATGTCCTTGATGATCTTTATGGCCTTCCTGTAGCATCGGGTGGTGTAGGTGTCCTGGAGGGCAGGTAGTTTGCCCCCGGTGATGCGTTGTGCAGACCTCACTACCCTCTGGAGAGCCTTACGGTTGAGGGCGGTGCAGTTGCCATACCAGGCGGTGATACAGCCCGCCAGGATGCTCTCGATTGTGCATCTGTAGAAGTTTGCTACAAGCTTGGCACACCTGTATTTGGGAAGTTTCTCCCATTCCTCTCTGCAAATCCTCTCAAGCTCTGCCAGGTTGGATGGGGAGCATTGCTGCACAATTATTTTCAGGTCTCTCCAGAGATGTTCGATCGGGTTCAAGTCCGGGTTCTGGCTGGGCCACTCGAGGACATTCAGAGACTTGTCCTGAAGCTCTCCTGCGTTGTCTTGGCTGTGTGCTTAGGCCACCATTTAATACATTTTAGAACGTGGAAAAGGTCAAGGGGTCTGACTACTTTCCCGAATGCACTGTAGCTAGACCTACTATTATTGAAATGAGCCTTGCATTGCAGTCTGGTCTCATAGACTAGACGTAACATAGTAAAAGTAAATCCGGGTAGCTCAGATTAGAATGATATATTATGTTTGGTATGGTTACATAAGACATATGGTTATTTAAAGTAGGATGGTTGGTAGGGATGGATGGATGGTTGGGTGTATAACGTGAAAGTCTAGCAACCCAAAGGTTGCGAGTTTGAATCTCATCACGGACAACTTTAGAATTTTAGCTAATTAGCTCATTTTAAACTACTAGCAACTACACCACGGGACCACCGAGTGTTGAAGCGCGTAAGCTTTAAAAATTGTCTATCCTCAGTTGCAACACTCACTACCGAATTCCAAACTGCCTCTGGAAGCAATGTCAGCACAAGAACTGTTCGTCGAGAGCTTCACTAAATGGGTTTCCATGGCTGAACAGCCGCACACAAGCCTGAGATTACCATCTGCAATGTCAAGCGTCAGCTGGAGTAGTGTAAAGCTCAGAGCCATTGGACTCTGGAGCAGTGGAAATGCCTTCTCTGGAGTGATCACGTTTCATCACCTGGCCGTCCGACGGACAAATCTGGGTTTGGCGGATACCAGGAGAATGCTACCTTCCCCAATGCATAGTGACAACGGTAAAGTTTGACTGGCCTGCACAGAGCGCTGACCTCAACCCCATCGAACACCTTTGGGATGAATTGGATGCCAATTGCGAGCCAGGCCTAATTTCCCAACATCAGTGCCTGACCTCACTAATGCTCTTGTGGATGAATGGAAGCAAGTCCCCGCAGCAATGTTCCAACATCTAATGGAAAGCCTTCCTAGAAGAGTGGAGGCTGTTATAGCAGCAAAGTGGGGATTGACTCCATATTAATGTCCATTATTTTGGAATGAGATGTTCGACAAGCAGGTGTCCACATAATTTTGGTAATGTAATGTACTTAGCATGTTAGCTAACCCTTACCCTAACCGTAGCTAACCTAACCCTAACCCTAACTCCTAAACTTAACCCCAACCCCTAACTCCTAACCTAGCTAGCGTTAGCCAGCTAGTCAGCTCGCCACCTGGCTAGAATTTGTAATATATCATCCATTTTACTAATTCTTAACATATAGTTTGTTTTGCAAATTCGTAACATATAATACGAATTGTAATTCGTAACATATCATACGAAATGGGTGATGGACATCCACAAATTAATACATACCATACTGAAATATAACATATCATACTAAATTAAGAGTCTCAGATTTATGTACAGAGTAATACGAAATGCTCTGAGACCAGGTTGCAGCGTAGCAGAAAATATCCCAGATTGTGCAATGCTTTCATTAGCCTGTTGATTTTCTTCCAGTCGTGGCGCTATAGTTCTGCCACCGTAAAAGCCTGAGAACGAGGAGTGTAAGCCTACCGCAGAACATAGGAGACGTTTTACTTTACCACATCTCGACTCGTGAGCTGACCGTTTTAAAGATATCATGTTCGTTTGAGGGAGAAAGCGGATTCCACACTGATGTTACGGTAAAGGCAAATTGGTTGAAATTGGTTGTTTAATTGTGTCAGGGATCTAGATGTAAATGTATTGCTATGCTAATTTCGGAGTGACTGGATTGAGTGAACGGTTTTTGGGTTGAGAACTCGCGTCAGTGTTTTTCGTTAGTAAAATGTTAAATGCAGATGTTACTTACGTTGTTGCCTTACAGATGTTTCCGTCGAGACGGTGGCGTACTGGATGACAAAAATAATGCCTCAATAGAACATATTGAGAACGTTCATTTGAGAATTAGGCTACATTCAATGTCCCTATTTTTTAAAAATCACATTAATACACGTTCAATGACCATCTCTTTTCAGGATATTCAATTGGATAGTCACTCAGTTTTATTTAACATACCTGTTGCCCTGTTGAATTGAGGCTATAACAGAACACTGTAAATCAATGGCCGGTGTTGTTCTCAGGCCAGGCATCTTTAAGTAGACCTACAGTTAAAAAGCTGGAGATCTACATATACTACACATTTTCACCCCTCTCTCTCTCTCCCTCACTCTCTCCCTCACTCTCACTCTCACTCACACTATCTTTACCTTGATCTCCTGGTTCAAAATCGAGTTCGGTTTGTATAGAGAAACGGTATAACCAAACCTCTTTCTTTCACCTCTAATTTTGTTTTATAACACTTTGAACTAATATGATTACCAGTACATCAAAGCATAGTTGAGATCTTACTCAACCTAGTTGAATTCAGTGCTAATACTTTAATCAAAATAAAAGTTTAATTATTAATCAATCTCCTATTGAAACCATCATGTTGCACAGGGCTCTTAGGTCTTGTATGTCACAGTCCTAAATGTCTGTCTTTCTATCCTGAATCAAATCCGTTTGTAAGACTGACTGGTCAATGTAGCTTACATTAGATAAGTATTTTGTGACAGTTGAATAGTGTTAACGGTGACTGGATGGAGGAGAGAATCCCCGTAGTATGCCTGCAGCTCTTTTCTGAGGGACAGTTGACCCGGGTCCTGGTCTTTCAGTGGGTGTTGCCATTATGACAAGAAGTCCCTTGCCACTGCAGCGTGAATCCCTTGTCTTGCATGACTGTCACAGACAGGAAGTGATGAGCAAGTGTGTGGGGGACGCATGTTGACTGACAGCAAATAGGCCTGTAGAGATGTAGGCCTATTTGGCATGGGGATGCTGAAATGTAGAAATTAACATGCCCATAATACTGTATCTGAATTGATTGTGCTATTCTAGCAGGTGGAGATTGTTTCACTTCCTATACCTTGTCAGCGATCAACTAATGGAATCTGGTTTTGACTCAACAGGCCCTACAGTACCTGAGGCAGTGGAAATCTGGGGAGACGAGCATCCACAGGAGATCCAGTGAGAGGGAAGAGGTGACATTCTAAACGTTAAGAGAAAGGAATAGAACCGGACTTGGCACTGAGCCTTGGGGGACACCCATCTTTTTGGGGGACTGGACTGGTTGCAACTCCCTCACCATTCCACCCTAAGCGGCGTTCTTGTTCTCCAACACGTCCTCCTCTGCCTGCAGGGCGTCCAGAGAACCAGGGCCTCCGGACCCACTCAGAGCAAAGCAGCAGCACAGTAGGGATGAGCGAGTTCTGGCACAAGATTGGTTGCTGTGTGGTGGCCAAACCTCCACCGGTGAGTTTGTCCCTTCTGAGAAATTACTGGATCACAGTAACTTTTTAGCTGCTGTGCTAGCCCTGCTTTTACAGCTCCAAGGTCAATGGGTCAAGATTAAGGGTTTGCCTGATTTTAAGATGTTTACCTGCCTCCCAAGAGTTTGGATATTAGATTGACCACACCACCATATCTACAACTTCACTAGTTGAAGTTAGTTCAGCCATGCCAGCTGTGGATCCTCAAGATGCATGGCATGGGATGACATGGGTATCATTAGCTGATTCTTCAGCCAGTCAACAACACTAGTGAGAAGAGAGCCCTCTGCTCCTGTCAGTGGCCTGAGAAATAGGTCCGGTAGATGGTGAGGAAGTGGAAGAAGGAATGACTCAGGCCTTTTCTGTTGTTTTGAAGTGGGTGACCCACATAGTCCCGAAGGTCTGCCTATCTGGAGGGCTAGACTTCAGTCCAGACAAAGACTGCTCTGTCATTAGACATTACCTCTTGAATCATGATTAAGAAGACGTAGGTTAGGCCGGGTTCAACCTTAGTCTAGCTCATAGACGTGTAACTTCATAAAAAGAAACACTCCACTATTACCAGATCAGAAAATATCAAGTCTGTCCCAAGCACCCATACACCTTGTGTTTAACCTGAAGGGGACTGTAAAACTGTTGTTGTTGTAGTAGTCGTCACGTCAGTGTCGTCGTCGTAGAATTGGCATGAAGTCAAATAAGGAGATTGTATCCCTCCACAGCATGTCTCTATAGTAACTCCAGAACCCTCCCCTAACACTTAATGGGGTCTCTGAGGGGAAGTGGGCTTCTGGCATGTGCTGCTATTGAGCTCATTCTTTTCCCTCCCTTCCTCCTCCCTCCTTTATTTTTAGGTCCTTGTTTATTCTATTGTTGGGATGAGAGAAGGCCGGACTAGAATGTGTGTATAGCGTGTGGTGGCATACTAACAAGTGTTACTTCCCAGAAAGACTTGTTTTGTAAATAGTTTATGTCTGATAACAGTGCAATGACTACATGTCGTTGGACCTGTGTAGAATTTAATTAACATTCTTTTTAGTTTTTATAAATCCCTAATTATTCAAATTAATAATTACTATGTGGCATTTGCACTATACAGTCAGAATATTGATACTGGTCATGATCCTTAATGTGAAATGGCTCATTCATTCCTGTCAGTTCTGGGTCATCTCTGTCGGTACCCAGCGTAGCCTGTTGTAACAAGTGGGGCTTATTCACAGCACTGCTGACAGGTGATGACATGCCCTTACACTGACAGAACTGAACATGCTCTAATAAAACAACTATTAGAGAAGGGGATGTTCAACATTCCACTTACATTCATGTCATTTAGCAGACGCTCGTATCCAGAACAACTTACAGGAGCAATTAATGTTAAGTGCCTTGCTCAAGGGCACATCGGGCAGATTTTTCACCTGGTTTGGGGGATTCGAACCAGCGACCTTTCAGTTACGAGCCCAAATCTCTTAACCGCCGCTAGACGTCCTGACCCGCCGCCAGGCGTCCTGACCCGCCGCTAGACGTCCTGACCCGCCGCTAGACGTCCTGACCCGCCGCTAGACGTCCTGACCCGCCGCTAGACGTCCTGACCCGCCGCTAGACGCCCTGACCCGCCGCTAGACGCCCTGACCCGCCGCTAGACGCCCTGACCCGCCGCTAGCCGTCCTGACCCGCCGCTAGCCGTCCTGACCCGCCGCTAGCCGCCCTGACCCGCCGCTAGCCGTCCTGACCCGCCGCTAGGCGTCCTGACCCGCCGCTAGGCGTCCTGACCCGCCGCTAGGCGTCCTGACCCGCCGCTAGACGTCCTGACCCGCCGCTAGGCGTCCTGACCTGCTGCCATTGAGTATGAAATAACAAGTAGAAGATCAAAACTCTTATCAAAGATCATCCCATTCAGGTTACAAAAGTGTGTGCGTGTGTGTGCGTGTGCGTGTGCGTGTGCGTGTGTGTGTGTGTGTGTGTGTGTGTGTGTGTGTGTGTGTGTGTGTGTGTGTGTGTGTGTGTGTGTGTGTGTGTGTGTGTGTGTGTGTGTGTGTGTGTGTGTGTGTGTGTGTGTGTGTGTGTGTGTGTGTGTGTGTGTGTGTGTGTGTGTGTGTGTGTGTGTGTGTGTGTGTGTGTGTGGTAAAGTCTGTAAGGCTTTTCTTCCACTGGGCTTAATTGCATAATATCTGTCTAAGTCCCCATTTTCTATTTCTATATATTTTCTATTATTTCCAGAGGAAGAAGCGCAGGAAAATCGACCGCAGCATGATCGGCGAGCCCACAAACTTTGTCCACTTGACACACATTGGCTCTGGGGAGATGGCAGAGGGCCGGGCCCCGGTAAGAGAGATGATACCTAAACTGACTGGGGCTGGTGTGTGTTGAGATATTGTGAAGGTAGTGTGTGTGTGTTACTCCTCAGAACATGGGCTGGGCTTTGCAGCTTCCAACCTGCCGCTAGGAATGTTGGCCTGGTTTCCTACGGAATACAGTCACGTTGGACAGGGAATGAGAGGAGGAAATGTAGAAACGCTGGGAATTGTTTCTCAATTCATTCACCTATTAGTAGGATATGAATATTAACTTTAGTTTGAAACCTGTTATGCTATGATTGATAACGCTGTGTACAGTACTATCAAAAAACTAGCCAATCACTAGTCTGGTCACTGTTTAAATCACTGTATGGAAAGTGGTAGGTTAAACTGAGTGATAGTCCATTTCTGAATTTATTACATGATGTTGATGCTATCAGTACTAAAATGTATGGACTACTGTATGTCGCTCTGCTAAATGACTCCAATGTATGGACTACTGTATGTCGCTCTGCTAAATGACTCCAATGTATGGACTACTGTATGTCGCTCTGCTAAATGACTCCAATGTATGGACTACTGTATGTCGCTCTGCTAAATGACTCCAATGTATGGACTACTGTATGTCGCTCTGCTAAATGACTCCAATGTATGGACTACTGTATGTCGCTCTGCTAAATGACTCCAATGTATGGACTACTGTATGTCGCTCTGCTAAATGACTCCAATGTATGGACTACTGTATGTCGCTCTGCTAAATGACTCCAATGTATGGACTACTGTATGTCGCTCTGCTAAATGACTCCAATGTATGGACTACTGTATGTCGCTCTGCTAAATGACTCCAATGTATGGACTACTGTATGTCGCTCTGCTAAATGACTCCAATGTATGGACTACTGTATGTCGCTCTGCTAAATGACTCCAATGTATGGACTACTGTATGTCGCTCTGCTAAATGACTCCAATGTATGGACTACTGTATGTCGCTCTGCTAAATGACTCCAATGTATGGACTACTGTATGTCGCTCTGCTAAATGACTCCAATGTATGGACTACTGTATGTCGCTCTGCTAAATGACTCCAATGTATGGACTACTGTATGTCGCTCTGCTAAATGACTCCAATGTATGGACTACTGTATGTCGCTCTGCTAAATGACTCCAATGTATGGACTACTGTATGTCGCTCTGCTAAATGACTCCAATGTCACTAAACAACTGACTGTTCCGTTGTGATCATGACCTCCAATGTCACTAAACAACTGACTGTTCCGTTGTGATCATGACCTCCAATTGCGAAAGTCAACAGATTTTTCAAATGAAATGATCCATTTACACATTGTATCATGACGTGGTCTGAGAACAGTCAGGTGGAGGAGTATGTTGCTGAAACATGTTACTGCCCTCCGTGTTACATAATTCCATTTCCTCAACTGCTATTGTGTAACCCTCTAATGTCCATTGTTCTGTTATGACCCATAGCTGTCAGACTGTAGTTATTCTAGTGCTCGTCAAGCACGTGCCATTTCTGCAACGCTTGACGCCAGAATGATTGATCCACACCTGTGCGTTCGTCCAACGTTAAAAAGTCAAGAAAAAAAACACAGCCTAAAGCAAGTCCCATTCCTCCTCACTCCATCCCATCATATGGTCACTATCATTATGTAAAGACGTAGGTTATGAGTAATGCTGCTGGCCAAATGGATCAAATGTTGTCAGCAGTCCAAATGGGATCATGTTTCATATGAACCCCACAGAAACACTGTTAAATATGTTACATACAATGATACAGTATAGAAACATAGTTCTAATTCTGGCTTCGGATCCTGCCTCTCCATCCATAAGTTATCATGAAGAGGTCATGACCTGCCTTTTTGATATGAAAATGACTAAGTATCTGTAGAAACTCTAACAGTCGTTATCTTCCTGTCCTGTAGTCGGGGCCGGTCCAGGATAAGATGAGGTCAAAAGGACCCAGTGCCAACGGCCGCAAGAGCATGTTATAGCTGCTGCCTACCAAGTAAGTACCCAGTTAATGAAGCTATCGCCATATCTGCAATGCAATAGCTTCTCTGGAACTGACTTTCACTTCTGGAACTGACCTTCACCACTGGAACTAACCACCTTCACCTCTCTGGAACTGACCACCTTCACCTCTCTGGAACTGACCACCTTCACCTCTCTGGAACTGACCACCTTCACCTCTCTGGAACTGACCACCTTCACCTCTCTGGAACTGACCACCTTCACCTCTCTGGAACTGACCACCTTCACCTCTCTGGAACTGACCACCTTCACCTCTCTGGAACTGACCACCTTCACCTCTCTGGAACTAACCACCTTCACCTCTCTGGAACTAACCACCTTCACCTCTCTGGAACTAACCACCTTCACCTCTCTGGAACTAACCACCTTCACCTCTCTGGAACTAACCACCTTCACCTCTCTGGAACTAACCACCTTCACCTCTCTGGAACTAACCACCTTCACCTCTCTGGAACTAACCACCTTCACCTCTCTGGAACTGACCACCTTCACCTCTCTGGAACTGACCACCTTCACTTCTCTGGAACTAACCACCTTCACCTCTCTGGAACTAACCACCTTCACCTCTCTGGACTTGTAGAAATAACAGTTTTCATTTCTCTCTGTAGGCATGGAGAACCATTTCCATCCTCCTCTATGCGCCCCTCTCATCCCAAATCAAAAGCAGTCACTGCAGCGTAACCTGTTTCCAATGGAGCACTTGGCAAACCTGAGAGCGGACCCTAATAGAGAGCAGAGAGGCTCTTCCTGACGTCTGCAGGATCTATTTAGCCAAACAGGACGATGGCCTTTCTGTGGTCACCACAAGAATCGCCCTGCTCAGAGGAGGATAGACTGACGTGTTTTTTATGCTTTTTAAAGAAAGGTATTTGTCTTTCTGATGGACTTTGGACTTCCACTGTATTTCAGCCAACAATGTTACTGTGTCTGTGCCAGCAAGCGTATGGGATAGAGCCGGTGAGTGTTTAGCTAAATTTGTTGACTAACATGGCTGATTCCATTTCAGGAAGTGAAGATTATGTTCTCAAGGATCACCTGAATGTTGCAAACCATTGACCTACTGCCAAACAAACTATTTCTGTATCTGTCTAATGAATGAGGATGCACCTTTTATTTTCCTACAGTGCATAGTTAAAGGTGTCTTCGTGTGTGTTTATATAAGTGCAAAATGCTATGTGATTTTGTTGCTGTTTAGATACCAGTACTGAGTAGTGTTATTTTGATTGTACCAGTTGCT
This sequence comes from Oncorhynchus tshawytscha, assembly GCF_018296145.1. NCBI lineage: Eukaryota > Metazoa > Chordata > Actinopteri > Salmoniformes > Salmonidae > Oncorhynchus > Oncorhynchus tshawytscha. The sequence continues at coordinate 282,176 of NW_024609826.1, forward strand.
ATAGAGCCCCATTTGGACTGCTACCCAGTTGCCATAGAGCCGCATTTGGACTGCTACCCAGTTGCCATAGAGCCCCATTTGGACTGCTACCCAGTTGCCATAGAGCCCCATTTGGACTGCTACCCAGTTGCCATAGAGCCACATTTGGACTGCTACCCAGTTGCCATAGAACCCCATTTGGACTGCTACCCAGTTGCCATAGAACCCCATTTGGACTGCTACCCAGTTGCAAGCATACAGGTAACTGCCAAAATAAAGGAAACCCCAACATATCATGTCTTAATAGGGCACTGGGCACCACGAGCCAGAACAGCTTCAATGCACCTTGGTATAGATTCTACAAGTGTCTGAAACTCTTGGAGGGATGCTACACCATTCTTCCATGAGAATTTCCATCATTTGGTGTTTTGTTGATGGTGGTGGGAAACGCTGTCTCAGGCTCCGCTCCAGAATCTCCCATAAGTGTTCAATTGGGTTGAGATCTGGTGACTGAGACGGCCATGGCATATGGTTTACATCGTTTTCATACTCATCAAACCATTGTGACCACTCGTGTCCTATGGATGGGGTCATTGTCATCCTGGAAGACACCACTCCCATCAAGGTAGATCTGTTTCACCCTACAGTAGGTAGCAGGGGATCACTCAGAATAGCTGTGCATTTACTGGAGTTGACCTTGCCCTCTATGGGGTTGAGTGGACCTAAACCATGCCTGGAAAATGCACCTCCACACCATAAGAGCTGCCAATAAGTACCCTCATTTACTGGTGTTTCCTTTTATTTGAGCAGTTACCTGTAGCTGGTCACTGTGATACACAATTTACTAGCACCTACTCTGAAAACCCCTAACTATTAGTCAGCAGGAAGAGTCTGTTAGTAACAGGGGTTGTTGTTGTCGAAACACCCTGACCGTTACGGGGCTTTCCAGTGATCTATCCTGGAATTACTCGGGAATGCCACTCATTAAATCAACTTGAGCTTGTTGTAGGCGACCTGCACTCCAAGCTGGCTTGTGTCCCACATGACATCCACACGATTCTGAAACCAGGTGGGAGTTTTAAATATCTGATTTAAATCATGCAGTAGAAATGAAAGTTTGTTTCCTGTACACAACTGTATTTCTGACGTGCTTAGTATACACAATCTGTTGTGAATAACTCGTCACTCTCTGTAGTTTTTTTTGCTAAGTGTGTCCATACTGGGAAAAACTCTGAAATGGGATGTCTTTTAAAAATGGTATCTTATGTGATTTCCTAGGCTGTTATCCTATACCAGAACAAATGGAGTATAGATGGTGTTGTACCTGAACAGTATGTTGTCCCTTCACTAATACCTTATCTGTTTTATACACTGGGCTTAAAGTTGACTTAATGCTGAAGGTGGGACTTTGCATACTGCTTGGTGGCTTTCCTATCTTTGGTAGAGCTTGTAATACTGAGTACATTCTCAGCCCAACAGAATGACTGCTGCCTTGAAGTTTCTGGAACAATGTACATTGGTAACGTCAGTAACTTGAGTCTGTTGGCATTTCAGTTTCTTTCCCATCTTTATCATGGTTGTTATTAGACCAAAACTCAAGTTCATTAGAAATGATTTGTGCAATCTCCTGATTTTTCCTGAAATACAGTTCACATTCTGAATAGAATTCTGTGTGATTAATCTCTTCTGTTGCTGATGGTGAATGTTATCACCAAATGTGTTACTCAATTTTCACTGCCTGGTACAGAAATAATAGAATCTCAACCAACTGGTTTCAGTGGCCCCTGTGGGCTCTGCTGTGAACATTTCTGGGAGATTGTATCATTTTCATTGAAGTTAGTGGGAATCTGTAGTTGCTACATCCATTTTGGGATTTATAAATGATGTATACCCATTGATTCTTGAATATCTTATAAATGCCTCACGAGCTTAGTTCAACTATCATGGATGGTCAGTCCTTGCATCCACAGTGCTGTCTATGAATTTGAGAGCAGTTACATTTCTCCAGGCCCATCCTTCAGCTTTTTACCAAAACACAGTCGGGGTTACTGCTTTGTCATTGTTTCAATTAAGGATTCTAGTTTTAATCTCAAACTACAAATGCATATCTCACTGAAATCCATCTGGTATAGCACACATATTGCAATCTAAACAAATGCCCTAAAATAAATGGAATGTACACTATAGTCTGTGTACGTCTCGCTTTAAAAAAAACATGCATAACAAAGATGTTAAATGATGCCACTAACAATGCAAATAGTTGGTATGGAAATCTTGTTCTAAGAGCAGCCCAGGGTTGAGTGAATAGATGGGTGCAAGGATCATGTTCCAGCAGCAAAACCCACTGGAACAGAAGATTACAATTTAACGGGAGTGAACTCCGTGAATTGTCTAACCATGTGAAATACAGTCCTAAGTAGAGAATGTGTGAAGTCTACGGGGTGTTTAGTAGAGGACGTGTGAAGTCTACGGGGTGTGAAGTCTACGGGGTGTTTAGTAGAGGACGTGTGAAGTCTACGGGGTGTGAAGTCTACGGGGTGTTGAAGTGACTACGGGGTGTTTACTAGAGGAGGACGTGTGAAGACGTTTCTACGGGGTGTGAAGTCTACGGGGTGTTTACTAGAGGACGTGTGACGTCTACGGGGTGTGAAGTCTACGGGGTGTTTACTAGAGGACGTGTGACGTCTACGGGGTGTGAAGTCTACGGGGTGTTTACTAGAGGACGTGTGACGTCTACGGGTGTTTAGTAGAGGGTGTGAAGTCTAGAGGACGGGGTGTTTAGTAGAGGATGTGTGAAGTCTACGGGGTGTGAAGTCTACGGGGTGTTTACTAGAGGATGTGTGACGTCTACGGGGTGTTTAGTAGAGGACGTGTGAAGTCTACGGGGTGTTTAGTAGAGGACGTGTGAAGTCTACGGGGTGTTTAGTAGAGGACGTGTGAAGTCTACGGGGTGTTTAGTAGAGGACGTGTGAAGTCTACGGGGTGTTTAGTAGAGGACGTGTGAAGTCTACGGGGTGTTTAGTAGAGGACGTGTGAAGTCTACGGGGTGTGAAGTCTACGGGGTGTTTAGTAGAGGACGTGTGAAGTCTACGGGGTGTTTAGTAGAGGACGTGTGAAGTCTACGGGGTGTGAAGTCTACGGGGTGTTTAGTAGAGGACGTGTGAAGTCTACGGGGTGTGAAGTCTACGGGGTGTTTAGTAGAGGACGTGTGAAGTCTACGGGGTGTTTAGTAGAGGACGTGTGAAGTCTACGGGGTGTGAAGTCTACGGGGTGTTTAGTAGAGGACGTGTGAAGTCTACGGGGTGTTTAGTAGAGGACGTGTGAAGTCTACGGGGTGTTTAGTAGAGGACGTGTGAAGTCTACGGGGTGTTTAGTAGAAGTCGACGGGGTGTTTAGTAGAGGACGTGTGAAGTCTACGGGGTGTTTAGTAGAGGACGTGTGAAGTCTACGGGGTGTGAAGTCTACGGGGTGTTTAGTAGAGGACGTGTGAAGTCTACGGGGTGTTTAGTAGAGGACGTGTGAAGTCTACGGGGTGTGAAGTCTACGGGGTGTTTAGTAGAGGACGTGTGAAGTCTGAAGTCTACGGGGTGTTTAGTGTGAAGTCTACGGGGTGTTTAGTAGAGGACATGTGAAGTCTGTGAAGTCTACGGGGTGTTTAGTAGAGGACATGTGAAGTCTTTCGGTGTGTGAAGTCTACGGGGTGTTTAGTAGAGGAGTCTACGGGGTGTGAAGTCTACGGGGTGTTTAGTAGAGGACGGGGTGTTTAGTGAAGTCTACGGGGTGTTTAGTAGAGGACGTGTGAAGGCTACGGGGTGTCCAGTAGAGGACGTGTGAAGGCTACGGGGTGTCCAGTAGAGGACGTGTGAAGGCTACGGGGTGTCCAGTGTTTTTGAATAGTAATATTCATTGGATGTACTTTGTATCATCACCTATAACTCCAGTCCTAGCTCTTCTCAGAATAACCAGCAGTTTTTATTTGATACCTGAAGATGAATGATTCCATCTTCACTTATTTACTTAAGCTTCTTCAAAAAAACAAAAAACAAAGACGAGTCCCATGATGACAACTTTATTTACATGTACAACTGGCAAGCAGACAGACCACTGGGACAAAGATGTGAATGCAGAGGGGTACGAAATAATCCCTGAAAAACAAGCAGTCAGACTCCAGTCGTGTTAACGAAGGACACCATATCTATCTGAGGCCATTCAGTTTCCTCCTCCACAATGCAACACAATTCAGAGTATTTCAGAACACCCAGCTGACATGAGCGATACCAACCACCACCATATAATCTTACTGAATACTAATCTGATTTAATACTGAATGCATCATCGTCTCATGTATTTAAGATCTGTTGTTAACTACCACCAGTTTTTTAAAGGAGTCTTTTGAGGACTTCTGTAGATTTAAAAACATCCCCAATATGGTGTTATAATTCAGTAGCAGTAACATTGAAAACCCCACAATTTCCTGTGGTAAAATTGTCATTGGTTGCACTAATTGCACTATTTGTCTACATAACCTGTTTGAAGTACTCATGACATTACCCTGAAGAAGGCACAGTGAAGCCGAAACGTTGGTAAATACCCAATAGATTACTGGGAGTTTATATATGGAGTGTGCGACTTTATTTTGATAGCTTGTAATTTTTTCGTTGTTAGTCTGCACCTCCACACAAACATTTTTTTCTGGGTGTGCGCCAGCTCATGTTTTTTATTAGCATAAAAGACTAACAAAACAATACATTCAATAGCTCCCTTTTTCAGAAAAATGTTTTTCATTTTCAGATGAATATTCTTCATCATCCCTAATTAATGGACATGTCACTGTTACAGTAAATGCAGGCAGCAGTATTCTTCTTCCATAGCTACCTCACTTCCTGCGGCTGCCATGTCCTGAATGCCTGCAGCGTTTCCATGGTGACACCCCTTCCTTTAAAATGGTGTAAAAGCCCTTACATGTGGTAACCAGTGCTCTAAAACAAATGTCTTAAAGTGAGAAGATCATTCAGCTATAGAAAGTATGGTTAGAAAATGACAATTCTAAAAGTACAGGTTGTTCAAGAGTTCTCTTCCATAAATATTTGCTCTGAGGGTAGGCTATAAAAAGGCTTAGGTTTACAAGGTCAGAATAATACAGTAAAATACGTCAGAATTTATGTCATGATGTAAATTCTGATTTATTTTATTAAATAGACTGTCTCCATCTTAACCTAAAGTATTTGTTGTGCATCAATCACATTTGAGTAAACATTAAAAGGTGACATCCCAAAGTGTTGTACTTGGCACTACAGTGCAGTAAGCTCTTACAGATAAAGCAGCAGTCAATGTGAGCTCCAGTGAAGGCACCTGTAACAGAAAACCATCTGGACATTTCATCTAAGTGTTATGTTGTGTTCAAACTGACTGTAGGTTGCTCCTTGACGACAGGTCCCACAAATCACTCTTATCAATACATATGATAGGGTTGCATTCAAGTACCACAAAATAGGGGCAGTTATGAAACTGTTGCAAAGCCAGTGGCTTGGGGAAGTGATCTTCTTTAGTGACATTACATTCAACGATGAATAAATTAAAGGTGTGTCTGTACACACAAAGTCTCATTTTCTGTACAACAAAAGTGCTGCACGTCCAAGCATACCTGCAGGGTGACATTTGGCCCAGTTAACTTTTGAACTTTGATGGTAATTCAGCCCATAGTTCCCAGTCATCTGCTGTCTTCCCCTCCTTCGCCTATCCACTCTCAATGTCCGCTCTTTGGCTTCCCGCGATATGTTCCTCACCCGTTCATCCTCGCATCATACCTAGAGAAAAAAGCACTTTTAATACGGGAATAATTATCCTACAACGTAAAAGTAAAATTGTAATAACTTCCAGGCTAATATAGCTCTCGAGAACCCAGTCACTCACTCTCGGATGCTGTCGGGAATCTGCAGGCGTTCCATGGGGATGTACTCAGACAGCTCCTGCAGGCTGGGAATGAAGAGGATCTTCCGGCTGAACTTCTCACTGTGGAGGGCAGAGGTCAGAGGTTTGAGAGAACATCAGCATGGTCAAGACATATGCTGCAGCTGGATCTTCACAACAGATGGAGTGGGACTCACTGAATCAGTGTGACTTGTTGAATCATCTGAGGACTGATGTGGTTCAAATGAAATATGACTTTAATGGTTCTGCTCACCTGATGAAAGGCTTGACGACAGTGATGAGTGCTTTGATGTACCAGGCAGGGTGGACCACAAAGAGCCCCTTCAGATCCTTCCTCAACCTGCCAGGAGAACCATCACCATGACTCCACAGGCATTACATTTACATGACTCATTTAATCCACATTATTCAGGGCGAGTTACAATACGTGTCAAATACGTAGGCGGAAACAACCACATGATATGAGTAACATAGTGCCTGAGGCAGATTCTCTGGATGGAACACGGCGAATGTCTGATTTCCTAAACAATCCCCTAGGCCTGGGCAGAAACAACCACATGATATGAGTAACATAGTGCCTGAGGCAGATTCTCTGGATGGAACACGGCGAATGTCTGATTTCCTAAACAATCCCCTAGGCCTGGGAAGAAACCTGACATCAATGTCTGTTTCTCTGAGTCACGTGAAGAAAATCATACACTTAGACGCCTCAGTAAACACCAACCTTAGTTGAATAGAATAAGAATGTTCATCCTATGTGTAGTTCTCTCTTAATGCCCTGGGAAGAGTGCCATGATATACGGCGTTGAGACCTGATTCTGATGATATGACTCAAAAGCTCACGGTCGCATAGCAACCGCATTTGCCTCCCTCCAAATTGAGCGCGTGAGGTAACGTCTGAGGGCTGGTTTTCTCAAAGACACCAGTGTCTGGAAATAGGTCTGGTCTCGTCCAAGTTCACCAGAAGGCATGCTACAGATGTAGGATCTAAATTGGATCACCCTTTTGCAGGATAACGTTCCTGCAATGCAGGACATTTTTTACGTAGTGTATTTGAGGTTTAAAAAGGCTTCTGACGTTTTGACTTGATTTTCCCTTATGAAAAATATATCAACCCTTACACAAATGTCCATCAATTAAAATCCACATAATAATTCACATTTCCGGTTGCTTCAAGATTATTTTTGTATTGTAGCAAACTGGCTCAAATTAAGATCCTACATCTGTACCTTTGGCACTATAATTCCCTAAGGCAGGGTTTCCCAAACTTGATTCCCCCCCCCTCCCTGGGAGAACGTTTTGGTTTTTGCCCTTACACTACACAGCTGATTCAGATAATCAAAGCTTGGTGATGAGTAGGTTATTTGAATCATCTGTGTAGTGCTATGTCAACAACAAAAACGTGCACCCGGGTTTGGGAAACCACACCCTAAGGTATATTAGGAGCAAGATGATGGTCAACCTGATGTTTGGGAGGCCACTGTGGTATGCACAGTGAATGTGGTGGTTTATGTATGGGAACGTTATGCTGTGGAGTGTGGCCAGTGGCCAGGCATGCAGAGACTGAGCACTGAGCTGCCTTTATATGGGCTATGGAAACATCTCAATGATAAGGAGGACCACATTACAGTAGAACCAACTGCACAGATACAGTATGAGACAAATGGCAAATATACCGACACGTGGATATACTTTAGTACACTTATTTTTGATTGGACTTTGTATTATTGATATTGATAATTGTACTGCGATGTTGAGAGAGCCAGCACACAAGCATTTCACTGCACCTTTTATACCTGCTGGAAACTGTGTACGTGACGAATACAATTTGATTTTGATTTGGCACACGCACACAGTCAGGGATCAGAGGGTTATCTGAGGAATGTCCGGAGGGGGCACTTCCCTGTGGTAGAGATCCTCACAGCCCTGAATCATTACACTACCCTGTGGTAGAGATCCTCACAGCCCTGAATCATTATACTACCCTGTGGTAGAGATCCTCACAGCCCTGAATCATTATACTACCCTGTGGTAGAGATCCTCACAACCCTGAATCATTACACTACCCTGTGGTAGAAATCCTCACAGCCCTGAATCATTATACTACCCTGTGGTAGAGATCCTCACAGCCCTGAATCATTATACTACCCTGTGGTAGAGATCCTCACAGCCCTGAATCATTACACTACCCTGTGGTAGAGATCCTCACAGCCCTGAATCATTATACTACCCTGTGGTAGTGATCCTCACAGCCCTGAATCATTACACTACCCTGTGGTAGAGATCCTCACAGCCCTGAATCATTATACTACCCTGTGGTAGAGATCCTCACAGCCCTGAATCATTATACTACCCTGTGGTAGTGATCCTCACAGCCCTGAATCATTATAGCATTTCTGTGACATTCCACACGCGGGGAGGAGAAGCAGAGATAGGACAGGAATAAGAGCCCTCCCATTACGTCCTCCCATTCTGTCCAATACCTGGACCACAGAAGTGCTATACAGAGAACCATAGGGCCACTTGCCCCCTCCTCTGGACTCTTTCAGTACAACAGCAGAGGGAACCTTGTGAGAGAAAGAGCAAGAGGAACATACTGTACCTTCTGTCAATGGAGGTGTAACACTGTCGCAGCCATTTGATGGCGGGCATCTTATTCCTGGGAGCCATGCTGCACAGGTACACCATGACATAGCCTTCTGACACCATCAGGTCCAGCGTCCCCACTATGTACCTGCAGCGTACACACACACCCAAATAACAAACTAAAACTACTTTGATTGTCATCTTTCATTGAGACCTCAACACCAGAGGGTGTTTGTCCGTCTACACTGACCTGAAGAGATTGTCCATGACGTACTCATAGTTCTCCACCGTGTTCTCTGGTAGGTAACAGGAGGAGAACGTGATGATGGCGTTCATAGCCTCCCCGTAATAACCTAGGAGACACAGAGGCATACCTCATGAGATACGGCACATGTACATCACATAGAATTACATAGTGAAGAAAGACAAGTTCCAACTGTGGGAGTATAGACGGAGTACATGTTGAACTGCTATAGTGTTAAGTACTGCTAATGGGGGTCCTAATAAAATACTGAAATATTTAAGGTAAATGTATTTCTGTTTGAACTCTGTTGTTGTTTGACATCATGATGAGGTAACTTGATTGGGCCCAGTAAGGCTATTCATAAAATAGATACAATCTTATAGTCAAAGGAAGCCATCCTCCTCAACCTAACATACTATTATTTTAGGGGTATATACAGTAATATATAGATGGGGGATGGACTCTACAAGGTGTCGAAGGCATTCCACAGGGACACTGGCCCATGTTGACTCCAATGCTTCCCACAGTTGTATCAAGTTGGTTGGATGTCCTTTGGGTGGTGGACCTGGGATACACATGGGAAACTGTTGAGCGTGAAAAACACAGCAGCGTTGTAATTCTTGACACAAACCGGTGCGCCTGGCACCTACTATTTAAAGATATATATTTTTTAAATGTAACCTTTATTTAACTAGGCAAGTCAGTTAAGAACAAATTCTTATTTACAATGACAGCCTACCCCGGCCAAACCCAGACGACGCTGGGACAATTGTGCGCCGCCCTATGGGAGTCCCATTCACGGCCGGATGTGATGCAGCCTGGATTCGAACCAGGGATTGCAGTGCCTTAGATCGCTGCGCCACTCGGGAGCAACCATACCCCGTTCAAAGGCACTTAAATCATTCACCTTCTGAATGGCACACATACACAATCCATGTCTCAATTGTCTCATGGCTGAAAAATCCTACTTTAAGTGGATTTAACAAGTGACATCAATAAGGGATCATAGCTTTCACCTGGATTCACCTGGTCAGTCTATGTCATGGAAAGAGCAGTTCTTAATGTTTGGTATATCAGATAGAATTACATAGTGCAACTGAAAATCATTCCCTTTCACTGAGGCCTGTCATTTTCAGCAAATGCATATAGTGGGAGCTACACAACAGATGCTGTGTCATATGCACTCAGCTGGACTCAGTTATGGAAGCATTGATTTTACAGGTTGGTCAAGTGGCTACTTGACAGTCAGCTTCAGCTGTGTCTCACCTCCGTGAGAGAGCACCTGGAGGTATGGCTCCAGGACACTCATGTTGACGTGGTACTCCTGTCCTGCGACGCAGAACCTTCTCCAGCGGCGCCCCCTGTTGTCCACCTGGTCTAGCTCCATCGAGCCCATCTCTGCCTGCTCCATCACCGTGGTGCCTGAGACACCATCCTCCCCCCGGCCCAGCCGTGGCAGGTCATCTGGAGGGTCATCAGAGGTCAGATGAAGGTCAAGAATAGTGGGATTAGATTGTGCAAGCATCATACCATTCCATTTCAGAATGGAATTCAAAATATAAAATGGAATGAAATAGAAGAATACTATGTTCCAAATTGGAATTTCTCTTTGTCTCTCTCCTACTCTCGGTTTTCTGACCTCCCACTACAGTTCATTCTACCCCTACACCCCCTCAGTCTCTCTCCTACTCTCTGTTATCTGACCTCCCACTACAGTTCATTCTACCCCCACACCCCCTAAGTCTCTCTCCTACTATCTGACCTCCCACTACAGTTCATTCTTCCCCCACACCCCCTCAGTTTCTCTCCTACTCTCTGTTATCTGACCTCCCACTACAGTTCATTCTTCCCCCCACACCCCCTCAGTTTCTCTCCTACTCTCTGTTATCTGACCTCCCACTACAGTTCATTCTACCCCACACCCCCTCAGTTTCTCTCCTCTCTCTGTTATCTGACCTCCCACTACAGTTCATTCTTCCCCCACACCCCCTCAGTTTCTCTCCTACCCTCTGTTTTCTGACCTCCCACTACAGTTCATTCTACCCCCCCACACCCCCTAAGTCTCTCTCCTACTCTGTTATCTGACCTCCCACTACAGTTCATTCTACCCCCCACACCCCCTCAGTCTCTTTCCTACCCTCTGTTTTCTGACCTCCCACTACAGTTCATTCTGACCTCCCACTACAGTTCATTCTACCCCCACCCCCCCAGTCTCTCTCCTACCCTCTGTTTTCTGACCTCCCACTACAGTTCATTCTACCCCCACACCCCCTCAGTCTCTCTCCTACTCTCTGTTTTCTGACCTCCCACTACAGTTCATTCTACCCCCACACCCCCTCAGTCTCTCTCCTACCCTCTGTTTTCTGACCTCCCACTACAGTTCATTCTACCCCCACACCCCCTCAGTCTCTCTCCTACTCTCTGTTTTCTGACCTCCCACTACAGTTCATTCTACCCCCACACCCCCTCAGTCTCTCTCCCCACCCTCATACATCCCACTCTCACTTTTACCTTCCCACTCCAGTTCGTGCAAGCCGTCTTTCTCTGTCATCCTCCCACTCCAGTTCTCGGTCACCCTCCCACTCCCGTTCTCTGTCACCCTCCCACTCTGGTTCTCTCTCACCCTCCCACTCCAGTTCTCTCTCACCCTCCCACTCCAGTTCTCTCTCACCCTCCCACTCCAGTTCTTGTCTCCCCTCTCACCCTCCCACTCCAGTTCTTGTCTCCTCTCTCACCCTCCCACTTCTGTTCTTGTCCCCCTCTCACCCACTCCAGTTCTTGTCCCCTCTCTCACCCACTCCAGTTCTTGTCCCCTCTCTCACCTACTCCAGTTCTTGTTTCTTCTCTCACCCTCCCACTCCAGTTCTTGTCTCCCCTCTCACCCTCCCACTCCAGTTCTTGTCTCTCTCTCACCCTCCCACATCTGTTCTTGTCCCCTCTCACCTACTCCAGTTCTTGTCTCCCCTCTCACCCTCCCACTCCAGTTCTTGTCTCCTCTCTCACCCTCCCACTTCTGTTTTTGTCCCCTCTCACCCACTCCAGTTCTCATCCCTCTCTCACCCTCCCACTTCTGTTTTTGTCCCCTCTCTCACCCACTCCAGTTCTTGTCCCCTCTCTCACCCACTCCAGTTCTTGTCCCCTCTCTCACCTACTCCAGTTCTTGTTTCTTCTCTCACCCTCCCACTCCAGTTCTCTCTCACCCTCCCACTCCAGTTCTTGTCTCCTCTCTCACATCTGTTCTTGTCCCCTCTCTCACCTACTCCAGTTCTTGTCTCCCCTCTCACCCTCCCACTCCAGTTCTTGTCTCCTCTCTCACCCTCCCACTTCTGTTTTTGTCCCCTCTCTCACCCACTCCAGTTCTTGTCCCCTCTCTCACCCACTCCAGTTTTTGTCCCCTCTCTCACCTACTCCAGTTCTTGTCCCCTCTCTCACCTACTCCAGTTCTTGTCTCCCCTCTCACCCTCCCACTCCAGTTCTTGTCTCTTCTCTCACCCTCCCCACAAGTTCTTGTCTCCTCTCTCACCCTCCCACTCCAGTTCTTGTCTCCCTCTCACACCCTCCCACTCCAGTTCTTGTTTCTTCTCTCACCCTCCCACTCCAGTTCTTGTCTCCTCTCTCACCCTCCCACTTCAGTTCTTGTCTCCTCTCTCACCCTCCCACTCCAGTTCTTGTCTCCTCTCTCACCCTCCCACTCCAGTTCTTGTCTCCTCTCTCACCCTCCCACTCCAGTTCTTGTCCCCTCTCTCACCCTCCCACTCCAGTTCTTGTCTCCTCTCTCACCCTCCCACTCCAGTTCTTGTCTCCTCTCTCACCCTCCCACACAAGTTCTTGTCTCCTCTCTCACCCTCCCACTCCAGTTCTTGTCTCCCCTCTCACCCTCCCACTCCAGTTCTTGTTTCTTCTCTCACCCTCCCACTCCAGTTCTTGTCTCCTCTCTCACCCTCCCACTCCAGTTCTTGTCTCCTCTCTCACCCTCCCACTCCAGTTCTTGTCTCCTCTCTCACCCTCCCACTCCAGTTCTTGTCTCCTCTCTCACCCTCCCACTCCAGTTCTTGTCTCCTCTCTCACCCTCCCACTCCAGTTCTTGTCTCCTCTCTCACCCTCCCACTCCAGTTCTTGTCTCCTCTCTCACCCTCCCACTCCAGTTCTTGTCTCCTCTCTCACCCTCCCACTCCAGTTCTTGTCTCCTCTCTCACCCTCCCACTCCAGTTCTTGTCTCCTCTCTCACCCTCCCACTCCAGTTCTTGTATCCTCTCTCACCCTCCCACTCCAGTTCTTGTCTCCCTTCTCACCCTCCCACTCCAGTTCGTGCATGCTGTCAGGGAAGTTGCAGGACTCGCTGTCCGAGGGTGTCTCCAGGGCCTCCAGGTTGATGTCCAGCTCCGTGTCATCTTCGTCGGGTGAGAGGGCGGCGGCAGAGTACCCGGTGTCCCCTGACTTCACACTGCGGTCCGCTGAGTCGGTACGGGACAGGGTCAGGCTGAGGGTGGGCGCCACCAGACGCTTCTTCCTTATGGGGTTTTCTGACAGGGCCAGGCTGGTGGGTGGAGCTGGGGGAGTAGCACACAAACAGGTATTGTGGGATATGGTGCAGTACTTTTGGAATTAGGCCTTTGCAGACATTTGGTATTAGGGATATACCTGGTCTCTCTGCATTTTCTCCTTGGGTCTCAGGACTATGGGAATCTTCAGGAAGAGGTCTAGGGGGGGAATACAAAATAGTTGAAAAAGCTTAGTACTGCTTTCTTACCCGGTCATAACCAAAAAGCATTCTTTGCAGGGACCTAAAATATCATTTAAGATTGTCATGGTGAACAGGCTGGGGTTTACAGTTCAGGGGGTAAGGTTAAAGGTCAGGGTTAGGTTTTTCTCTGACCTGGGGAACTCCTCATCCTGCCATTCCTCCCTCAGCTCCATGTCCTGGATGTGGGAAGCAGCCTTCGCCCCCTCTGGACTCCTACAGAACAGACAGCATGTCACAGTACATTCAATAGTCTTGCTGCACATGCTGTAATAATCAAAAGATTCAACAACAGTCTATAGTCCTTAAGAGCTCAAATAAGACACAGTCTGACAGACACTCTGATGAAGGCCACTGCCCAAACGCATGTACCATGTTTTTAATGTGATGATACCAAATGAATAAAGTCTTTGTAAAGTGCCTGTCAAACATTACGCATGAATCACAAGGTCGAATCATTGCAATATGTTCATTGGTTACCAGGGGAGAACGACTGCCCCCTCTCATTGAAACCAGGAAGAAGGCTGACTGTGGTACTGCAGGCATTGTTGGCAGAAAACAGGATTAAAGGGATGGGCATTTGACATTTTTTGATTGTTCTTGTACACACATAATGTGCATTTATCTATATGCCACCAGTGTGAAACAATACCTAATTTATCATAACCATTAGTACTATTTAAGATGAATTTATTGAAAGTGTAAAATCAACTGGTTATATTATATTGTGGAACACAATCTTCTAAAAGGCAGTAACCTCAGCAGGGGCGCTTGCATAGAAGCCAACGGCTGTGCAACGGCATAGCATTGTTTTGTTCATTTAACAGACAAGCCACTCTTACTTGCCGAGCCCTTATCACAGTCAAGACACACCTTGCAAACAAGCACCCGCCCCACACACACAAACACACACGCACACACTGAGAAGAGTCCTCAAGTTCTCCCTCACCTCACTCCAGTGCTCAGAGAGTACACAGACACAATCACGTCCAAGTGCAGAAGAGCGAGAGAGAAAACTAACAATGTAGGCTTGCAACTTGTCTTACTCCATGTGTGTCCTCTGGCTGTCATTGGTCTAGACTGCCTCATGTGTGTCCTCTGGCTGTCATTGGTCTAGACTGCCTCTGCCAGTGGACACACTTGACAAGGTTTCAGGACCACTGCAAGAGTCAAACAGCACCCTCTGTGACTGTGCCTCCAGTACTCCATGGAAGAGTGGTTCACAAAGTGGCCAACACACCCTTAGACCCACCAACTGCATGCATAATGCATCCTTGGCACATATGTTCAGTATGTCTGCTGATCACTTCCCTATATTGTGTTAACGTTTCATTAGTGCTCTCCTGTCATATGAATTAGACTTTACGGACCGTAAAAGGGAATTGGGCTGTTAAAGTAATGACGTTCATAGAGCGTCACACTGTAAAGACATACAAATAAAGAATATAGACTCATTTGTAAACTGTCATAAAGGGGAATAGTCTTGGTATAGAAGACCACCAGCTGTCACTTAGAAATTAAAACAGAGTAATAAGCAAATGCTAGATGCACCAATAAATTGGCAAAGATAAAATAATTATAATATGTCCAACTGTAGGCCCTATGTAAAAACAAATGAAGAATCATGAAACTACAGTAAGTTTATCCATATAGTTTAAGCACTTTTAGTGTCATTACACAGTATTAACATGTTGTAAACTAACTTTGCACAACTGTGTTCAAGCCGTCAACTGGATTATACATTGCTTCCACATCAGCTTCCCCGTCTCCAACAACCTAGTTCTACTGTAGTTACACAATGTTCTACTGTAGAGACACACCGATACACAAAGCATAGCCTACCTTTCACCCTTTCCTCTGTATAAACGCGCACTCATGCAGACATCATGATTAAAAGATGAGTAAAAAAAAAACGTTAAAAAAAAGTTTATCAAGAAGATAAGTCATTTAAAAGTCGTCCATTGTAAACACTCCGACGTTCGCACAAGTGCAGTGTTCTGACGACCCAACCACACAGCCAATCAGAGGGCTTTGTACGTGCTCGGCTGGTGACACGTTCACCACACCTGAGTGAGTGAGAACTTTCTGATCTATCACTCATCGCAACTTGTAAACACATCAAAATGAGCAGATCCGTAGATAAATAGTTGAGTATCTCAATGCAGCAGTCTCAAACTCTTACCACACTGAAAGGAAACACATTTCGGCAACAATAACAGTTCCTGTTTACTCAACTATCATTAAAAAAACGGTATTGCCTTCTCCTGATTTTTTAAAACGAGAATGACACATCAATAAGTCCCTCTCGAGAGCCTGTATGTCTATGGTTTAATGAGTCAACCCAGCTGAACTCGTGACAGTAAGGTTTTGCTGCGTTGGTTTGTGGATTGTGGTCTGAGTATAAACTCATTATCTATTTAATTATTTAAAATGTGGGCGTCCCGTTATGACGTGATCGTTGTGGCACTGAACACCTGAACATCTTGTGAGATTGGAGCATATGGGGTTTAAAGGGTGTGTATGCGTTTGTGTGTGTCTCTGTGTTGCAACCAACCAGTGAACAGATCTCAACTCAATTGAACACTTAAGGGAGATTCTGAGCGGCTCGTGAGACAGCGTTTCCCACCACCATCTACAAAACACCAAATTCTCGTTGAATAATGGTGTCGCATCCCTCCAATAGCGTTCCAGACACTTGCAGAATCTTTGCCACCGCGCATTGAAGCTGTTCTGGCTCGTGGTGCCCAACGCAATATTAAGACACGTTTTGTGTATTTTGGCAGTTACCTGTAGACGCGTGTAAAAAAATCTGTTAATAGCTGCTCGTGGTGGGAAGGGAAGACAACCTCTGTGCTCTTGCATTGTTCCCGATGAAGCATGCCTAGGGTGTATACTCTGTGTTAAGGAAACCTGATATTGTAATGGCCACGGCCTGTAGAGGCAGTTATTGAAGCCTCTGCCTATAAGAGGACATGAGTAGATAGCAGGGATTACCCTAACGCAAAGAAAGCTCCGATTCAAACTCCCTTTCCGTCAGCATTATGTCAAAATATGTTCCTTGATCACCAAATATGGAGTTACGCTGAGCAACCATCTCATTTACTCCGGTTACAGCCGGTATGTAGCCTACTTCCAAAAAGCAACGGAAAAAATGCCTCTTTAACGCCAATAATCTATCTATACCTCCAACTCCAATCTATCCACCTCCGGCAGATAGATTGATGACAATATACAGAAGGGATATGGAAGGAATTCGGAGGCAACTAATGATGACATCAGAGATACGGTGGCTGTCTTTCTGTAACTCGCAGTACAAGTATCAGACAGAGACTAAGATCCGTATGTTTCTTTCCAATTACCGGTATATTAATTATAGGCCTAAATCAAATGTATATCTAGTGACATTATTACATCACCCCAGACACTGTTCGTGAATCTTGTCAACAGCTCACAAAATCCAGTGGTGGAAGTTGCCCTTTAGTCCATGTAAATCTTAGTTATAAAACAAACTTTGGCAATTACTAAGCCCATGCATGAATCAACGCTTTGTCAGCTTTGCAAAGCCAGCGATTCAGCACTGAGGAAGTCATTAGAGCAGAGACTCCCAGGACGGATGGCATCTTTATCGTCACTACTGGCCTGGTGAGTGTCAGAGTGGCTTGTGACTTCCCAGTTCTCCTTTTGTTAACCCCTGTCCATTGTTCAGAGAGTAGGTCATATGACATGGAGTCTAGAGGGGTGTAAATGAGATAGATACAACACTCACACTTCAAACTCCATATTTCCCTCCAGCAATTGAAATCCACTCCATATTTCCCTCTAGCAATTGAAATCCACTACATCTTTCCCTCTAGCAATTGAAATCCACTCCATATTTCCCTCTAGCAATTGAAATCCACTACATCTTTCCCTCTAGCAATTGAAATCCACTCCATCTTTCCCTCTAACAATTGAAATCCACTCCATCTTTCCCTCTAACAATTGAAATCCACTCCATATTTCCCTCTAGCAATTGAAATCCACTCCATCTTTCCCTCTAACAATTGAAATCCACTCCATCTTTCCCTCTAACAATTGAAATCCACTCCATCTTTCCCTCTAACAATTGAAATCCACTCCATCTTTCCCTCTAACAATTGAAATCCACTCCATCTTTCCCTCTAACAATTGAAATCCACTACTCTATCTTTCCCTCTGGCAATTGAAATGAGCTGAAACACTGACACCACTGTTTTTGTTTCAGGAAACCCACACCGCTATGAGCGTCACTTCACATTTGCTACACACACTGGTTGTGAAACTATGGGTTTCCACAGAATAAACTAGCAAAGTGGTTTAATCACTTACCCATTTAGCATGTACTGGTCCCCCTGCTCTGTATAGGTCCCCATATCATCCACCCTGTGAGTGAGATCAGATGATTATTTCAGCACTGAATAGGTACCTCCAGGAACTAGTGTTTCTTGCAAAACAAGACAGCCTGCTGGCTCATCTGCCTTTCTCATGAGGAAGTCTGTTGATCTGGGTGGGTGTGTTTGTGTGGATGTGTGTCTATGTCAGTGAATTCACCCTCTTCCTGTCCCTACAGGTTTTTCTGCATTTCAGCAGGACCTGTTGTGGTTGCTTCCCTATTACCTAAGGCTAAGCTCACCTGGGCAGCTATGGTGCTTAGTCGGCAGATTGAAACATGTTTAAGCTAGAGCCTCGCAGATAGAAATGCACTGCATAGAATAAACAGAAACATTTGTACTCTGCATAATGGAGGCTTGTCCAGTCTATACATTTCATTTCTATCTGCAGCGTTCTAAACATTGCATCCCATTGAATGTGCCTCAGTTCTCCCAGTCAGGGAGGAGTTAAGGACAATAGGGAGGTAGGCTTGGGCGATATTCCGTTTATACCAGGGTATTTAGAAAAATACCAACGGCATGATTTTCAATACCATTATTTGGGTTGGGGCCACCAGCGCCTCGCAGGGCCTGCCACGTTGCAACTTAAGTATAACTATAAGAAATACATGATATCCAGCTCAGGGCTCCAGCATTTGGTTTGCTAACTTGCTAAGTGACTAGATGTCAAGATCAAGCTTCTTGGTTACAGTAGAAACATTCAATGCCCTCCTGGATCAAGACCCCTGTTGCCTAATTTATTTTGTGCGTAAAGAATAAGTGTGCACTTCCGGTACAACACAAACCCCAGTATGGTACAGAAACAGTATGAACATTTGGATCCGGCCAAACTCTAGAGGAAGGTAGACAGTAGATACCACACTGGGAGGAACCTCCATGGTCCCAACATCACCCCATCACAACTACTGAGTTGAAATAACATGGACAAAACAGGATAAGAAACTTTAATACTATTAAATCCTTTTCAACATTTCAGGTGAAACCATTACATTTCTAACTGTAAAACTTTAGTCAGCTGGTTTACAAATGATTAAAAAGGTCAAACTGACATTTTTCACTTGATTGTCCTTCATAACATCTGCTAATGGTCTAACCTTGACTGAAATCTACTCTACCTTTCAGTGCAGATTATGGCTACATCTCAAACACTGTTCTCATCCGTTTAGAGCATTTTATGAAATAAACAGTCATTTAATTAGACTACATCAGGCCTGGAAGTACCTTGGTTCTGGGGAGTCCTAGTTTCAGATAAGAGATCAAAGTATTATATTCAAATTAACATGACATTAGCAATATCATTGGTACCAAGTGTTTTAACACAATCCAACGGAAGTTACTGTATCTTCGTGCGATACAATTGCATATAATCAGATAATTCTTAAATAAATTGTTTACATACATTTGCAGTATACAAAATCTTTCATTTGGGGAAGATACAGTATTATAATGGTGTTTTGAATCAGAAGAACATTCAGAACTGATTTATTCTCAATAAAACAGTCAAGGAATAATGTCTAGCTATCTCTAGCAATAACTATTCAACACACTTTACTTCAACGTCAAACTGCTTATCAATTATGTCAAATCAACACTGCATATCATGCAGAGTAACACTTCATTTGGACAGTCCATTTGTAGATGCTCTACAGACTATCACATTTCAACTAACTATGTACTAAACGCCAAACTTAACTCTGACCCTAACCACAACTCTAACTATTAACCCTTACCCTAAGCTTAGTAAGCAGTTGCTTATCAACAGATAGTTTGACCATCTACAGCTGGACTATCCAAATAAAGTGGGGCCACATATTGGTTTAGGCATCTATCACAAAGATCTTCCTATACACATTAGTATAGGGCACAGTGCCTAGAGGTCAAGATCAAGCTTCTTGGTTACAGTAGAGACATTCAATGCCCTCCTGGATCAAGATCCCTGTTGCCTTAGTAAGCAGACCACATGTTGGTTTAGGCATCTATCACAAAAATGTTCATATACACACTAGTCTAGGCTGCACACACACTCTTGGGGAGAAGAGAGAGTGGATCTATTTTCAAATCTACAGCAAAATCTATTTCCCGGAAACATAACAACTGGGAGTATTTTTCCATTAACAGAGTTCCCAATTAAATGTCTTATTCCCATTCAAGGATGAAAGCATCGGTGTCACTAATATTTTTTATTTTACCTTTATTTAACTAGGCAAGTCAGTTAAGAACAAATTCATATTACAATGATGGCCTACCCCGGCCAAACCTTAACCCGGACGACGCTGGGACAATGGACTCCCAATCACGGCCAGTTGTGATAAAGCCAGGAATCAAACCAGGTTCTGTAGTGACGACTCTAGCACTGAGATGCAGTGCCTTGGACCGCTACGCCACTCAGGCACCCCCTCCCCCATATAAAGCACGGGTGTCACTAACGTAAAGCACGGGTGTCACTAACGTAAAGCACGGGTGTCACTAACGTAAAGCACGGGTGTCACTAATGTAAAGCACGGGTGTCACTAACGTAAAGCACGGGTGTCACTAACGTAAAGCACGGGTGTCACTAACGTAAAGCACGGGTGTCACTAACGTAAAGCACGGGTGTCACTAATATTTTCAATGCATTTCCATCATCTCCAATATGATTGCCAGTGGATTGTTTACTCCTCTGGATTGGGAACAGTGTGCCTCCCAGTCCTCGTCCCAGCGGATCAATGTTGTGCCGAGCTCAACATCCTGCACAGTCACAAACAATCTGTACTGACTGGTCTGAATCCTGTTGCGAGAACTCTGGCCATCCAGCTGTTATACAGGTTAGTGAGCTTGGGTGCTCCGCTGACCACCAGGAGTGTGAGTGACATCAGAGTCCCCCTGCATTCTCCTCTTCGCTGGCCATCTTACTGAACTTCTCCGTCAGAGCTTCAGCGCTGATCTTGGGCAGTCCGTTGTCAAGGGGACAGCCCTCCACCAGACTGTTCATAGGGGTGGGGGGGAAGTAGGAGTCCTCCTCTATCCCAGCGTCCTCAGTGTACGCTCGTTGCTGTGGTACCTCGTAACTCTCCTCTAGGGTCCCACAATGCACCTCTCTTCGCTCCCTGTCCCTCAGGAAGTCCTTGATGATGGGCAGCACCTTCTTCCTGGAGGCCAACGTGTTGCCCTGGAGGTAAGCCCTGATGTCCGAGTAAGGGCTGCTCATTGGACTCAGGCTCAGACTGGGTCTCCGGGCTTGCTCCAAGGCTTGGCTCATCTGCAGGACAACAAAGACCATTCAGTTGATCATGTAAAAAAATACATTGTAAAAAACAACCCTGGCAACCCAAAGCTTACTATCAACTCTTCATAATGACTTACTTTAACTCTAGATAGTCAACTCTATGGGATCATGTCTGATTGGGGTGGTGTAGTTCCTACCTCCCCCCTGTAGAGGGTGCTGGAGCTGTAGACGGCCAGCTGCCTGAAGGGCTCCTTGTTATCGTTGAAGGAGATCGTCATGGCCACCACCAGGTTGTAGCTGTGCTTGTGGCAGAACTCACAGAGCTCTTGCTGTAAGCTTTGTCTCTGTAGAAAAGCCTGAGGGACAACATTTATAGATATTACAGTTTGTTTGTGAATCTCAGTATAAACTCAAGTGCAGCTGTTGAGTCCCTTTATAAGTTCACATGAAGAGAGCCTTTTTACTTGTGGGTGGTTCCACCTGATTGGACATGTGGGGGGGGTGATCTTCATGAACTAGGTGAAACATCCCACCTTCACATTTGAGTGTCTGAAGGGTGCGTCAGGCAGTAACACAGGGAAGTGTCTGAAGGGTGCGTCAGGCAGTAACAACAGGGAAGTGTCTTAAGGGTGCGTCAGGCAGTAACAGGGAAGTGTCTGAAGGGTTCGTCAGGCAGTAGCACGGGGAAAGGCTCTGATAACTTGAGGACTGTGTTCAGTTTAGATCTGAAGTGAGATTCTGTAAAGAATTCATAGGTGAAATGTGCATTGTGAGATGGCATACTGCAGTCGAACTGGGTACATGATAGTATTTGAACCATGTTATTATCCACCAGTAGTATGTGTAACCTTGTGTTGTATTGAATAGTTAAGATGCACACCCACCTCCAGTGTCATATATATCACACTGACTGCCAGTTTTAAATCTCCTTCCGATGCCACCTTCATGTCTTTCAGAAGCATCTGTTCTGTGGTAAGACCTGGGCACAAGGGAATACGAGCAAAAAACATTGTAGATCTCCCTGTCCTTCATACTTAAACATGGCATTGATATCATGGGATGCCCATTGTTCTAATCTGAGAAAAAAATCACATCCACAAGGCTGAGCTTCAGGTATTAATCCTGGGGTGTTTACCTGACACGTCAAATTTAGCATTCTGCAAGGACTGGAAGAGGACGCCCCTTGGTGGCAGGTTGGGGAAGTGCGTCTCCAGGAGGCCAGCGTACTGGCTGTCTTTAGGGGTGACTTTCCCTGCTTCTGGGGCCATGTTCACACAGTCTAACACTATGGTGCCTGTGATCACAAAGAACAGGATGTCAGTCTCATCACACAGTGATGCAGTTAAAGGCATAGTTC
Organism: Oncorhynchus tshawytscha; assembly: GCF_018296145.1. Lineage (NCBI taxonomy): Eukaryota > Metazoa > Chordata > Actinopteri > Salmoniformes > Salmonidae > Oncorhynchus > Oncorhynchus tshawytscha. Next base: position 304,628 of record NW_024609826.1, read on the forward strand.
ACTTAATACTGACATGATTTCCACATACATCAGTTATATTTCTGGTTACCATATAAGAGCTGGGCCACCTGTTGGTCGAGGACTTCAGGGGCTTTCTGGATGATCCGTTCTGCCACCAGGGTAGTGCAGGAGCCCACCGTCTCCACGGTAACGGGACAGGAGGGAGAGGGCTTCCTCTCCAGGAGGTGATGGTCGATCACCTCCAACACCGCCTCTTCTAGATCACAGTCAGAGCTGCAACAGACAGCCACACAGTCAGTCAGGGACTTTAGTCAAGCTATTTCAAGGAGGCTCTAGGTCAGTGTTGCTTTTATAGAGATACAGGTGATGATCACATGGGGAAGTGTTTACGTCCTGGATGACTGTCAGTGGACAGAGGTTAAGGTGTCATGATTGACCCTGACCTGGGCAGCACGTTGTGGTCCACCAGTGTGAGGTCCAGACGGCCGGCCCGGTGTAGACTCCCCAGGTCCACCTCGTCCCGGAACACCAGGTCATCCTGGGAGAGGCCACTCTCTCTCAGCAGGAAGGCATTGTCCGTGCGCAGCGGGAACTCTTGCCGGGGAATGTTCAGAACAGGAAGAGGAACTTTCCCAGAATCAAGTGTCTGGGAGGGGAGAGAGAGGTGTTATAACACCTGACGCTTGCTCTGTTGAACCATTCTCAACACATGGGTCGGGTCCAAATGATGGGTGGGTTACTCTCACCTTGGACAGGAAGTATGCGTAGGCCAGAGCTGACACCATGGAGTCCAGGTCACAGGCCTCATTCCCCAGGACCACATGGAACCCTGGGCTGCCCTCTGCGTTCCCCTGAGGAGGGGAGAGTGGGATGAATACAGTCACAAGAATATCCAACTCCTATGAGGGGATTTACCATGAGAAAATACAGGTCAGTCTATCCATTACTCTTGTAATGAGCCTTCAAAGGCTATCAGATGTGTCTTAGTGAGTGGACAGTGCTATGTGGACAGGTTGTGTGTGTGTTGTAATGTCAATGCACGTCATGATGATGCTGATCACAGGAGATTGGGTACTCTCGGTTCTGCACAATGTCCCCCATCCTAGAGTAAAACCCTGGACACTGTTTGAATAGCCTTCTGAAGGGTCAATGGGTCAATCCCAGTGTAGCCTAAAGTGGATGAGCTAAGGGCTGACTTCATTCCCCTGCCTGAAGGCTTTGGCTAGCTCTTTGTCAAATAGCCTTAGGCTAATTCCATCAATGACCTCAGTAGAGCAGACTGTGATGTAATGGCTAAGCTACATGACGGCCTGCTAACTCCACTACGTGTTTTTGTTGAATGTTTTTAATGTGGAGTTGAGAAACAAGTAGGGTGTTTCATTTTCCCAGAGCATGGCCATCTGTGACAGCAGCACAAGTCATGGGTGCCAGAGCTAGGGGCTAACAGAGACAGCTTGTTGCGATAACAAAAGCCGGTCATGTGACAATTAGCCAGTCTACAGCCTGAAGCCTAGCAGCCTGAAGCCTAGCAGCCTGAAGCCTAGCAGCAGGTAGCCTAGCAGCAGGTAGCCTAGCAGCAGGTAGCCTAGCAGCAGGTAGCCTAGCAGCAGGTAGCCTAGCAGCAGGTAGCCTAGCAGCAGGTAGCCTAGCAGCAGGTAGCCTAGCAGCAGGTAGCCTAGCAGCAGGTAGCCTAGCAGTTAAGAGCATTGGGCCAGTAATCGAAACGTTGCTGGTTCAAATCTACGAGCCGACTAGGTGAAAAAAATAAAATCGATGTGCCCTTAGAGCAAGGCACTTAATCCTAATTGGTCCTGTAAATCGCTCTGGATAAGAGTGTCTGCTAAAATGTTCCCAGTCAGTGAGAGGGGATCATTAACACCCCCCCAACACTCAGTAGTACTGTATGGAGGTATAGGGAAGGGACATCAGCCATCTGTTGCAGATCAAGAGTAAACAGAGTACTGAAGTAACTCAACTAGACAGGTGAAAGAAAATTCTCAGGGAGCATCCATGATACAACCCAGTCTCATCTATCTACGGTATAAACCCAGTCTCGTCTATCCACGGTATAAACCCAGTCTCGTCTATCCACGGTAACAACCCAGTCTCGTCTATCCACGGTACAACCCAGTCTCCTCTATCCACGGTACAACCCAGTCTCCTCTATCCACGGTACAACCCAGTCTCGTCTATCCACGATTACAACCAGTCAGTCTCCTCTATCCACGATTACAACCCAGTCTCGTCTCCACTGAAGTAACTCAACTAGACAGGTGAAAGAAAATTCTCAGGGAGCATCCATGATACAACCCAGTCTCGTCTATCCACGGTACAACCCAGTCTCGTCTATCCACGGTACAACCCAGTCTCATCTATCCACGGTACAACCCAGTCTCGTCTATCCACGGTACAACCCAGTCTCGTCTATCCACGATTACAACCCAGTCTCGTCTATCCACGGTACAACCCAGTCTCCTCTATCCACGGTACAACCCAGTCTCATCTATCCACGATTACAACCCAGTCTCGTCTACTGAAGTAACTCAACTAGACAGGTGAAAGAAAATTCTCAGGGAGCATCCACGATTACAACCCAGTCTCGTCTATCCACGATTACAACCCAGTCTCGTCTATCCACGATTACAACCCAGTCTCGTCTATCCACGATTACAACCCAGTCTCGTCTATCCACGATTACAACCCAGTCTCGTCTATCCACGATTACAACCCAGTCTCATCTATCCACGATACAACCCAGTCTCATCTATCCACGATTACAACCCAGTCTCATCTATCCACGATTACAACCCAGTCTCGTCTATCCACGATTACAACCCAGTCTCGTCTATCCACGATTACAACCCAGTCTCGTCTATCCACGATTACAACCCAGTCTCGTCTATCCACGATTACAACCCAGTCTCGTCTATCCACGATTACAACCCAGTCTCATCTATCCACGATATAACCCAGTCTCATCTATCCACGATATAACCCAGTCTCATCTATCCACGATATAACCCAGTCTCATCTATCCACGATTACAACCCAGTCTCATCTATCCACGATATAACCCAGTCTCATCTATCCACGATATAACCCAGTCTCATCTATCCACGGTATAACCCAGTCTCGTCTATCCACGGTATAACCCAGTCTCATCTATCCACGGTATAACCCAGTCTCATCTATCCACGGTATAACCCAGTCTCATCTATCCACGGTATAATCCGGTCTCATCTATCCATGATGTTTTCAGATTGATACAGGAGTGGAAGCCACTGTTACCTATTGAAATGCACCTCACCTGTCTTTCAGTTCCCATTAGACTTCTCTCTCAACCCAGCCTCCCCATGTACACACTGGATAGTACATCTGTGCTGGTGCTGACTTCTCTTCCCCCTCACTGAACACCGAGTAAATAAGGTGTGACGCTCTGAGGCGCTATAAACACCATCTGGTCTCACTAATCTTGATAGGGCTTGTTTTGAACCCAAACAGTGCTCTTTTCACTTAAGGTCAAGAGCACGACATCAAGACCCTGAAATTAAAGCCATCGTGTAACTTTAAGTGTGGCAGACATGCAAAGCAAAAAAATGCACGTGGGCATATTGACACCTGACAGGCACCTGACAGGCAGCTGACCCTACAATAAATGTACTTTCATGGCCCATTACAATTGAACAATTATATTTGTTTGAATATCACTGAAATATATTAATGCAATATATCATGCAACAAAATGAAGCAGTGTATGAGTTACATTTAACACAATTATGTGATCACGTCACAATGCTAATTTGCCTGGCTAGCCAACTAGCTAGCTGTAATTACAGTCTATGTACAGTACAGTTCAAATGTAGTTAGTGTACGGTGACAACTGTCTGTCTGATCTAATTTGATGCGCATGCACGAGCCCACAAGCAACACCGGGACCATGCGGCAGGCTGCTGTCACATTGCTTTTCAATGACAAGTCTTTCGACTTGATCTAGTCGGAATTTAATGTCTAGCCAGCTTTCTCCTGATCTCTGAAAACCCCACTAATTTAATTTATCCATCAAATGTACATGTCGAAGTTATTTAGAAGACTACATAACTAGCTAACGTTAGCCGTAAAGACAAACTAAACATTGAAAATGGATAAAGCAAGCAAACGGCGCGACCACCAGAAACCGTCGATGTTCCTACCTTCAGCTCATTGCGACAGCTTTTTAAAAATATATCCATGGTTATTGGATGCACTACGTAAAGACAGTCTGAAATGAGAGTTTTCTAGTTGTCTTTGTTGTATAGAGCTAACGTTAGCTGTATCTGCACGTCTCAGGAATAAAAAGACTGCACTGTAAGTTTGAAATGTTAATGTCCAAGAGTCGTGCGTGACTCGTCTTGGGCTGACGTAACGTTCAAAGACGGGACGTAGTATTATGGGTAGTGTAGTATCAAATATTGGTTTACAAACTGGTAGTTTCAAAGAGAACGGTTGTAGCAAAGATTTTTATAACTAAACCAAGATAGACCACAGCCTCTCGTTTCCAATGGGAACAAATGGGTGTGGGCAGACCAAGCAAGAAGGGGGCAGAGCCAAATACGAGCTAGCGGGATCCTATTGGCCCGTTCTAGCGTTATCTTCATATTTCCGCCAGGGAACGCCTACTCTGAAGTGCGCGTGTGCAATAACTTACTTCGCGTTTGCACTCCTAAACAACGCGACTTTTGAAAACTTTTGCAAAGGGTAAAGTCTACAAACCCTAGTCCACTCTGTTCATAACATTAACCAGTTTTGGGAACAGAAAACTGTATTGAGATCAAATGTTTCATTGGTAGTGATTGGAAACGCCAAGCGGATGCTTCACATTTAAACACCCAGTGAAATATCTGTCTCGTTGTTCTATCTGTGGTAATAGAGTTAGTTGTAAAAACAATGGTAAGTAGTGTCGAGAGGTTTGTGATGGGATGCCGCTAATGTCAGAAGTGACTTTTAGTACCAGCTTAGGACAACTTACCCAGCAGGTTAGGACAACTTACCCAGCAGGTTAGGACAACTTACCCAGCAGGTTAGGACAACATACCCAGCAGGTTAGGACAACTTATGCAGTTAGTTTAGGAGAATAGGTTAAGGTTATAAAAAGGGTTAGGGTGAGCTAAAATTATCCTGATGCAACTCAAGTCACTTTGACATCAGTGCCATCCCTCCTAGACATGACCAGTAGGCTGTAAAAAGAGTGTCATGGGACAATCTTTGGTGACCCCCCTCCCCCCAAAGAAACAACCCCTCAATATTTGATGGTTTACAATTCTTTACATTTTTTGTTCATTATGATCTTACACATCAACTGTCGACAAACAATCAACTGTCTTTTCTTTCTTTTTTAACAGACTATCTCTGGGTAATAACATGTACCATGTAGCCTATTATAAAACATGGGAAATGGTAGGCTCTGTTAATGTCTTCTATGGTTCATCATCATCTTAGGTAGATATTTCACAATTCTATATCAGTGAACATCAGTAAGGCTGGGTCTACACAGGCAGCCCAATTCTAATTATTTTCCCATTAATTGGTCTTTTGGCCAATCAGACCAGCCCTTTTGCCGATAATTGGATAAAACATCAGAATTGGGCTGCCTGTGTAAACTCAGCCTTACAAATCTTCACTAATTTAGAATTGTGAAATATCTACCACAGACATGGATAATCACATAAAATACACAACTAATATATATTTTACAATATATATCTTGTCAAAAATGTTTTGTAATTACCCATTCTATCCCAACTCCACCTGAACTGAGATGATTATGGACATTTGGTCCTATGTATTAAACAAATGTGAAAGAGCAAATAAAACTAAGATTTATTTTGAACACTCGAGGTAAATGGCTATAAAAAGATGCAGGATAAAACAAAACGTCTATTTGTTCAGTCTTTAAAAAAAGCTAACCCATGCTAAAACAATAGATAAAATCCATTGATAAAAATTAGTAGTATTTGCACTTCAAACCATCTTTGGCAAAAATCATCGCATTCCCTTGTCTCGGACTCAAAAGAGATGGTATGGAGAAATGCTTTAATTATGCTTTTTTGTTTTGTCTCTGTAGTAATGCACTTGGTATGGTTGTAATTCTACTGCTGCAACCTGACTCCTTGCTCTCATTGGACATCGCTCCATCGCTCCAGTCTAGATCTTCTCTCATTGGACATGTCCCTCATCGCTCCAGTCTAGATCTTCTCTCATTGGACATGTCCCTCATCGCTCCAGTCTAGATCTTCTCTCATTGGACATGTCCCTCATCGCTCCAATCTTGATCTTATGTCCCTTGATCCAGTCTAGATCTTCTACCTTTAGACAAGTCCCTCATCGCTGCAGCCTAAATCTTCTTTACATAATTCCCAGGAAACATGCCTTCCCTCCCGCGAAGACGACCGTACCACCAGCCTGATGGATCTGGAGGGAGGATGGGTGAGAAAACCGGTCAATCTAGCCATTATAGACTATATAGCCCTTTTCTATCCTCAGAGGGAATTACAGGTGAAGCACAGGAAGACTGCATCACAGTTGAACATGTGGTTATAGAATGCCTTTAATAATGCTACAATACTAGCAGTATATAATATGTAGCAGTACTTATAGTATATGACTAATAGCAGTTTCATACTACTGTAATTAATATACTCAGTTTATATAAATATAACTTCAGAGATGATCTACTGTAAGAGTTTAGTACCTTCAGTGAGGATTTCAATGACATCCTCCGCGTTGAAGCTCAGCTCATCAGTGTCCTGGGCGTCGTAAGCATACAGCGCTCGGCATTCTGGGGAGCGAGGCTTGGGCTTGGGGGCAGGCTTGGGGCGGCCCGCTCCTGGGGAAGGCTTGACCTCCTTCGAGCGTCTACGATGAACACTGAGCGAAATTGGGAGGAGAGAAAGAGAGATTTAGAAAAAGTGCCTTTCTTGGTTTACAGTATATAATACCATTGGAGTTTTTTTTAAACACCAGCAACAACAGGAAGAATATCAATTTTAACAACCTAACAAGTATTCAAACAGGACCTGAGAACTCACCCAGCCACTCCCTGGTCAGGCACGTTCATGAAAGCGGTGTCTGCCTGGCTCTGGTTGTTGGAGCGGTTGTTGGTCTGCCGGGACCTCTGTTGTCGAGGTAGTGTAGGCTGCTCCATACTGGACTGCCGGCGGAGCAGAGAGACCCTGGACGAGGGTGGTCCACCCCGCTGACCACCACCCCCACCTCGGCCTCTGCCCCTGGGGGCGCCTGAGACAGATGAGGGAGATGTTGAGTCAGGTCAAAAGTGAAATGAGTGCCATCATTGGAGAGGCTCAGATATCTAGTTCTCTCACCTTGTGACTGCTGTCCTGAGCCTGGAGTCTGGTTTCCCATGTAGCGACTTTTCCTGTTGTCCCTGCGGGTCGGTCCTGGGGAACACATGACAAAAAGGTGTGATGTATCTGAAATGCTATGGGACAGTTGCAGACTCAGATTAAGCCTACTAATAGAAGTCTCCATTCAAAGTGCTTGGACTCACTGGAGTTCTTTGGGAGCCCGGGTCCGATGGTGACTATGAGGACCTTGCTGCTGGGCTTCACAACCGCCTCTTCTCCTTGGCCCGGCTGGAACTGGATCTGCCTGGAGCCAGCAGCTGAGAACGGCCCCCAACCTCCCTTCTTCACCTTAAACTCCAGTCTAAACGAGGAACGGAGAGGGGAGAAGCGCAATGGGTTAAGATATGGCTTAAAAGACTCAAACTGGATAACTTTTGCGTTATGTATCTTTGAGATTATTCATGATCGTTGACGTAAAGCATGACACTGGTATGTTTTAAGGGGAAATCAGCAGTTGCAACATCCCTTTTTGGACTTATAAAGTAATGATTTAATTGATTCTCTAAGAATATAATAATTTAGCTTGGGGGCGTCTCCCGCCCAAATGTTTAAAGGCCCTCCTCTTGGCCGCAGGTCTTGCTGTTTTAAAGCAAATTTCATGCCATTCTACACATTTCAATATGAGGTAGGGAGATTTTTTTTTGCTTTAATAGCAAATTTCATACAATTCTCCCCATTTTGCCAGGGCTTATGCCATGTTCTTATGCATCTGGGTGACTCAAACATTATAACAAAATCACAGCGAAACCCATGACATCTTTGGAATTTTAGATTCTCCCTGACTGTCTAGTTTTCATTTTGGTGGTTGTACATGATCTTATAAAGATATAGCTCCATCATCTTTTATATTTACTTTATATGTGGTTTTAGTCATTTAAGTTGCTGATAAATCAATACACTGACGTCAGAACCCAAAATATAGACTTACTTTACTCCAATGTTTGTATACAAAGTAAATGTAAAACTGTATAGCCTCAAAACATGGTTAAAGCTCTCTTTATGATATCATGGATGATCAGTCCTTGCATCCATATCGGTCTATGAGAGAGTGGTTTTATTTCTCCAGCCCCATCCCTCAGCTTTTTATAGAAAACCACTGTTATGGTTTCAACTGTTTAACAGTAAGACCCCACTGATTGGTCTAAGGCTAAGCTCAGAATAAAGACTGACTGACAGGTTGTTGAACTTGAGCGGTAGCTTCCTCTGGGTCTTCTCATCATAACGTTTGTAGAGCAGACTGAGGAACTCCGTCTTGAAGATGCACTGAAGGACACTGTCGTATTGCTCCTCGTGGATGATGAAGAAGTCATCCTGCAGGGTGCTGAGGGAGGAAAGGAGACACATCTTTTCAATGAAAAGCCCATTTCTGCTACTGTGCATCATGACCATCAACTGGTATAACACTTCCAGAGTATCTAAACCGGCACCTGAGAGAGACTGACTGAATCTTCTCCACTTCTATCTGTCTCTTCAGAACCTCGTGGATCTGTCCCTTATCTGGTCCCTGCTTCACCTTCTCCCGACCAATCAGATACAGGAACTTAGGGGTCAGGATGAGGTCACGCTTCACAGTCTGCAAGATGGAGAGAGGGATATTATAGAACTTGTTGCTATTATAGGCTTACTGACCAGGAACCACAATATATAGGGGGTTCATTGAGCAGACAAGCATTGGCAGTATCCACCAAACCATCGAGGGAGTAGAAACACTGTCTTGTCTATCTAACATGAATAACAATGGCATTATGCGTTCTGTGACAATGTTAATGTTGGTTTGTTACTGTGGTCATACTTGACTCTTACCCTAAACCTGCGGTCATATTTGGCAACCACATCTGCAAAATCGATCTTCTCCCGGCGGCCCACGAACTGCCGGATCTCGGGGTGGTTGTCGGTGCCGATGTAGTCGCCCACAAAGTTCCTGTTGAGGCTGTTCCTCCTCCTCTCTTTCTTATTCAGTAGGATGTCTGAGGCTACAGGACACGACACAGTGTGATACAGTACTGAACTGACAGGACACGACACAGTACTGAACTGACAGGACACTACAGTACTGAACTGACAGGACACTACAGTGTGACACAGTACTGAACTGACAGGACACTACAGTACTGAACTGACAGGACACTACAGTGTGACACAGTACTGAACTGACAGGACACTACAGTGTGACACAGTACTGAACTGACAGGACACTACAGTGTGACACAGTACTGAACTGACAGGACACTACAGTGTGACACAGTACTGAACTGACAGGACACTACAGTGTGACACAGTACTGAACTGACAGGACACTACAGTGTGACACAGTACTGAACTGACAGGACACTACAGTGTGACACAGTACTGAACTGACAGGACACTACAGTGTGACACAGTACTGAACTGACAGGACACTACAGTGTGACACAGTACTGAACTGACAGGACACTACAGTGTGACACAGTACTGAACTGACAGGACACTACAGTGTGACACAGTACTGAACTGACAGGACACTACAGTGTGACACAGTACTGAACTGACAGGACACTACAGTGTGACACAGTACTGAACTGACAGGACACTACAGTGTGACACAGTACTGAACTGACAGGACACTACAGTGTGACACAGTACTGAACTGACAGGACACTACAGTGTGACACAGTACTGAACTGACAGGACACTACAGTGTGACACAGTACTGAACTGACAGGACACTACAGTGTGACACAGTACTGAACTGACAGGACACTACAGTGTGACACAGTACTGAACTGACAGGACACTACAGTGTGATACAGTACTGAACTGACAGGACACAGTGTGATACAGTACTGAACTGACAGGATACAGTGTGACACAGTACTGAACTGACAGGACACTATTAGTGTGACACAGTACTGAACTGACAGGATACAGGGCTTAACAGTACTGTAGATATAGGACACTAGTTATACAGTACTGAACTGACAGGACACAGGGCTTGACATAGTACTGTAGATATAGTGCACTATTATGCAGTACTGAACTGACAGGACACAGGGCTTAACATATACAGATATAGTGACTATTACAGTACTGACCTGACAGGACAGTGTGATACAGTACTTAACAAATACAGTAGATATAGTGCCCTATTATGCAGTACTGAACTGACAGGACACAGGGCTTAACATATACAGTAGATATAGGACACTACTGATGCAGTACTGAACTGACAGGACACAGGGCTTAACATATACAGTAGATATAGTGCCCTATTATGCAGTACTGAACTGACAGGACACAGGGCTTAACATATACAGTAGATATAGTGCACTACTATGCAGTACTGAACTGACAGGACACAGGGCTTAACATATACAGTAGATATAGTGCCCTATTATGCAGTACTGAACTGACAGGACACAGGGCTTAACATATACAGTAGATATAGTGCACTACTATGCAGTACTGAACTGACAGGACACAGGGCTTAACATATACAGTAGATATAGTGCCCTATTATGCAGTACTGAACTGACAGGACACAGGGCTTAACATATACAGTAGATATAGTGCCCTATTATGCAGTACTGAACTGACAGGACACAGGGCTTAACATATACAGTAGATATAGTGCACTACTAAACTGACAGGATACAGGGCTTAACATATACAGTAGATATAGTGCCCTATTATGCAGTACTAAACTGACAGGATACAGGGCTTAACATATACAGTAGATATAGTGCCCTATTATGCAGTACTGAACTGACAGGACACAGGGCTTAACATATACAGTAGATATAGTGCCCTATTATGCAGTACTGAACTGACAGGACACAGGGCTTAACATATACAGTAGATATAGTGCCCTACTATGCAGTACTGAACTGACAGGACACAGGGCTTAACATATACAGTAGATATAGTGCACTACTATGCAGTACTGAACTGACAGGACACAGGGCTTAACATATACAGTAGATATAGTGCACTACTATGCAGTACTGACCGTACATGACAAAAAGCTGATTCCCACAGAGAGAAACCATACCTTACCTTCCTCTCTCATCTTGACGTACTTGCGGACGGCGATGTGTTTGCGCCAGGCCTTCTGGATGGCCCGAGCATATCCGTTATATTTCCTTTCCCTCATCTCCTCCAGCAAGAACAACTACAGAAACATTTCACAAAACTTCTATAAATGATCATCTTTATAGTAAGAAGAACCAGACTGTTGTGTGTCAGTATAGAGGTTTTCTAGGTAACGAGAGAAAGACATACTGATTCTGGGGCCTTGATGAAGATCTTAGTCTTTCCCAGCTGGTACTGGTCCTGGTCCATGTTGACAGAGTGGAGGAGGTGCAGAACCCCCTTCCTCTCCTCCCCTGTCCACCGGGGCCATGTCTCCCTGGTCAGGATGGCGTACCTGTAGGACCACACAAAGCCATTTTACTGGACTGGCAGAATGTCCTCAAGTCATGCATATATTTTTTAAATAAATGGAAACAAAGTATTGGGTGGAATTCATTCAGATCAAGCCAAAGTATTAGGTGGAATTCATTCAGATCAAGCAAAAGTATTGGGTGGAATTCATTCAGATCAAAGCCAAACGCTGATTAAAACAACATGAACAAATACATTTGTACTGACGTTTGAAATCTGTGAAGTCAGCATGGAAATCCATCTCTTGGACCCCTGACCCCTATGACCTTAGGGCTCACCTCTGCAGGAACTTGGCGAAGGCTCGGCGGAATGCGTACCCGGCGCGGCGCACACGAATGTTCTCCCGCAGGCCCAGGTACTCCACCTGGTGTTTGGCCCGAGTGTCCTCCCAGTCCCGAGGCTTCTTGGTCTCGTTGGGCTTGATACAGCGGATGTAGTGGGGGGTGCACTTCATCAGGGTCTGGACCAGGTTGTTGGCTTGTTTCTGAAGGACATGGAGGTTCAATCACAGCTTGGTAGCACAGACCAGGCGCTCAGAGTAGTAAACAGACTGATGGAAGAAAATATATCCCCGTACAATAACACATTCAGTGACCCGTGGCCGGGATGTTATGGAAGACAGGGGGGTGGGGGAGTCACTCATCTGAGATTGGACTGGCATGTCTGTTTCCATAGCAACAATAATACTTAGTGGACAGATCTACATAAACATAACTGGTATGGTAGTATCTGTGGGGAAGGAATGGGATGGGTGGGATAATGAGCAGCAGTGCTTACAGTGTGTGGGTCTTTCCTCACTGCTTATTTGGACAAATCACCATTTCGCAGGTGTTAACATCTTTCGAATTTTGGGAGGGGACATTTGGCCCGTAGACAGAGGGTTCCGCTCCTCGTTCCTGTTCTGCTGCTCGTTCTACCATCTCTTCTCTTCACACGTATGGACCCAGAACTTAATCAAGCAGCTGACCAATTACGTGAGACTTTGTTCTGGGTCTACAGAGATTATAGTAGCACACAACCGTGTCAGATCCTTACCTTGATCTTGCTACTGGCGGTGGTAGGACGGCCCTTTTTCTCTGCCTCTAGGTTTTCTGGGAAAAGGGTTTTTATGAAGGCACTGCCCAAACACAGACAGACAGAGAGAGAGAGGCTGGTCAGTGCGGACTATGTAATTATCATATAGTATACCTATTATCCCACGTCTCACTACACTTACAATTCACTGCTCTGCATCAGCTCAATGATGTCGTTGAAGAGCACATCTCTGTTCCTCTCACAGAAGCCACTGACATCATAGGACACCTGAGAGAGAGAGAGAGAGAAGCTATCAGTCTTTCATTTCAGCATTTTCCCTCTAACACATTCGGATATTTAGGATATATGGGCTCCATGTTCTTCACACCCCCACCAGGGGGCAATGTACCAAATTAAATCAAAGAGCTGTAATCTTTGGAATGTTGGATCAGGTTGCAATGAGGATGCATTGTAAAAGGCCCATAGTGTTGTACTGTATGGTGTCCGTGCCTTGCCAGCGTAGTGGTGCACTATGAAGCCTTTATTCCAGCTGTTGAAGTGCTCATGGGAGCTGATTCCCGCTTGTAGCTTCTGGATCAGGGTCTGGTCTGCGCCCTCCCCTTTAGCATGCATGGTGGCACACACATCGTCCAAGATACTCATGATGCCTGGGGGGTTCTGGGTAATAAGAACAGGGTATATCAAGAACTGTACCACACACACACACAACATCTACTGGTACTGTAACTAGTTCACCCGAATTACAGGCAAAATGGCCAGTCAACTTCAGCACTACAGCAAATGGCCAAATATGATCACTCACCAGTTTGGACTCAATGAGGTCACACACGATTTTGTTGTTAAAGTACTCGATCGGCGTCCACTTGATCCCTTCCTGCACATATTCCTCCTACAAGAAACAATGTCAGTATCTGGGAAAACAGGCCAAAGTAATGTAGACGTATCACAAGACGAAAGAGTGAAACAGGTAATGTAGAGTTATAACTTACCTGCTCAGCTTTTAACGTGAGCTCAATGAAAATCTGCTGCAGCTTCTCATTCACAAAGTTGATGCAGAACTGCTCAAAGCCGTTTTTCTATTAGTGTTAAATAGAGATGTGAAGGAAAATGTTATGTTTGTGCTTTTCTAATAACCAATTCCACTGGGTTGATGCAAGTTACTGATGGATCATGCCTGGGAGGAATCCTCACTATCAGTATAAGCAATGTGGCAGTACGCCCACAACCAAGTTACTGATGGATCATGCCTGGGAGGAATCCTCACTATCAGTATAAGCAATGTGGCAGTACGCCCACAACCAAGTTACTGATGGATCATGCCTGGGAGGAATCCTCACTATCAGTATAAGCAATGTGGCAGTATGCCCACAACCAAGTTACTGATGGATCATGCCTGGGAGGAATCCTCACTATCAGTATAAGCAATGTGGCAGTACGCCCACAACCAAGTTACTGATGGATCATGCCTGGGAGGAATCCTCACTATCAGTATAAGCAATGTGGCAGTACGCCCACAACCAAGTTACTGATGGATCATGCCTGGGAGGAATCCTCACTATCAGTATAAGCAATGTGGCAGTACGCACAGGACCTTGTTTTGAGAAAGGAATATCTCAGTTTCAAGGTGTCAGCTTGGAGAGAAGAAGCCTTGTGAGGTATTGGTCGGTCACAAGCATGAACCAAAAGTTAATGATGAATGAATAATAAATAATGAATAAGCTAAATCATGGAAATATAACTTGACTGTGTAAGCAGTATATAAGAGACCAACGGGACTGCCCCGGCAGAGATAATACTTGGTGCATTTGTTTGTTGGAACCTCTCCAGCTTGGTGATAATAAAGAATCATTCATTTAAGGTTGACTTCAGGTGTCCCTGGTGGTCATTCCCACAACAGAGAGCATACGTAGCATTAGCGATTTTGTATGAATAAAAAGCAGTAACAATTCAACGTAACTGGAGGTGGCAATTAGGTGTGCAGGACACGTGTGATTAGGTGTGCAGGACACGTGTGGTTAGGTGTGCAGGACACGTGTGATTAGGTGTGCAGGACACGTGTGGTTAGGTGTGCAGGACGCGTGTGATTAGGTGTGCAGGACGCGTGTGGTTAGGTGTGCAGGACGCGTGTGGTTAGGTGTGCAGGACACGTGTGATTAGGTGTGCAGGACGCGTGTGATTAGGTGTGCAGGACGCGTGTGATTAGGTGTGCAGGACACGTGTGGTTAGGTGTGCAGGACACGTGTGATTAGGTGTGCAGGACACGTGTGATTAGGTGTGCAGGACACGTGTGATTAGGTGTGCAGGACACGTGTGATTAGGTGTGCAGGACACGTGTGATTAGGTGTGCAGGACACGTGTGATTAGGTGTGCAGGACACGTGTGATTCGGTGTGCAGGACACGTGTGATTCGGTGTGCAGGACACGTGTGATTCGGTGTGCAGGACACATGTGATCTTCAACTAAATGATATGGTCTAACAGCCTATAGGTGGAAATCATTATGTATACAGTGTTAAAAGAAATGAAGCCTAGTCCAACAGAAGAAGTGGAACTCCTGTATGAGGAAGCACAGAAATATCCACCTGGAAGATTTCAAAGCCATAGATGTCCAGCACCCCGATGTTGAATTCCTCGTGGTCTTTCTGTATGGCTTTGTTGATAGACTGGGGGAGTGGAGAGAAGAAAGAAATCTATGAAGAAGTTGAATTGCTAGTCTATATTTTCATGATACAGTACTACAATAAAATAACGTGTCATGGTCGTAGCAACAGTACTGCAGTAAACCTCTTGTGAGACAACAGGACAGAACATGTGTAAGCTGTGCTGCCTCCCTACTGCTCCCATCTCTAGACGTGTTCTGTCTTGTGTGGCTCCCAACCCAGCAGTCAAAAGACAAACAACTGGACAAGAATTCAGACAGCAAGTCCAATACATGTTCCGATAAGAGAGATGACTCTTTTTAGTAATTGTGAACATGTTTGGCCATGCTTTGCTGTTAAATGTTCCCTCTACTAGTTCATCAGTCAAAATATACTGTAGGTGAGCAAATTGATGAGGATAAAAGGAACCTCACTGACAGGTTCCTTCTGAAATTAAAATGGACACTTACATCCACAAGAAAGTCAAACAGGCGTGAGTAGAGGGCTTTGGAGAGGGCGTCCCGTGTGAAGGAGGCCTGCTCTGTGTTCAGAGTGACAGCGATGCTCTCCGTCTTGCCTCCCCACTTGCTGTCCATGATCCGGCTGGTCAGCTTGTTTTTCAGACCCTCCTGGGAGATTCCCAACAGGTAGGCCGGGAACGCCAGGACTGCCGAAACATGGAGGGTAAGTGATATAGGACAGCAAGAGAGATCACAAGTGCAAAGAGGGTATAGGATAGGGGTTGGTTTGGGATTGTGTGTGCATGTATGTAACTCACAGTCCTCACTCTCCACCACAGCGTAGTTTCCCTCCTCTCTGAAGGCGATGTTACCCAGATGCAGGATGCCTGCTACGATCTGCATCACCATGTCCTGATCATCTACAGACAGGCCCACCACTGACATGGCCTCCTAAAACACAGACACACAATGAAGACAAACTGCCTCTCTATACAAGTGAAAAAAAGAGACAGAGAGAGACAGAGACAGAGACAGACAGACAGACAGAGAGCTCACCATGGTGTCAGAGAATTCCTTCTTATCGTTGACATCCTCCACGGTGTAGGTGCCAGACTGGTTCAGGTAGAGGTAGTAGTCAGGTGTGGTGACACCAAGGTTCTCCCTCATCTCTTTAGTGGCGCCCCCAGGAGCTAAGGGTCAGAGGTCATTAGGTCAAAGGTTAATTAAGTGATGGAATTCTCTCCATAATTAGATACTGTTATTCTGTTGCACCTGGTAGTAGATGTGGAAGTTCCTCTCTCCCTGGTTCTGTGACACCACCCTGGACTTCTCCAACAGGAAGTTGGAGATCTTCCCTCCGTCTGGCTCTCCTCCACGGCTGAACTGGATCTCAAAGTACTTCCCCTGTGGTAAAAACAGTGATGAAGGTTCCTTGTCCAGATAAGGCCTAAACCAGGAATGCAACAACAAAGCTCCACCTACAATCCTCCCTATTGCTTCACCTATCTGGTCCCATCAGCTCTGCCAATGGGAGTGAATGGTAGAAGGCCAAAACATTTTGGAATGAAATGCACCCCTAATTCCTTATCCATTCTATCAGTATTCCCAGATTCCCGGTTCTACTCACAAAGCGACTAGAGTTATTGTTGCGCACAGTCTTGGCATTCCCAAAGGCCTCCAGGAGAGGGTTGGATTGGAGGATGATGTCTTTTACGTGCTGTGAAGAAGAAGAATAAAGGAGAACAGAGGAACCCACTAATATGTGTCTGAGAAGAAGAAATGAGAGAATGGAAGGGAGCATTAGTCAAATGTATCCCCTATACCTGGACTTTGGGACCTCCGCCCGACACCTTGGAGATGTAACCCATTATGTATTTAGCTGCTACAGTCTTTCCTGCTCCACTCTCCCCACTGCAAAGACAACAGAAAGCTTTGGGAAACAGGGCAACACCCTAACTCATTGTGATGGTATCCCATTGACAGAATGCATGGTTTATGTGACAGTTCAGGTTACAAGAAGTATAAAGTTTGATCTCTAGGAGTGAGATGATTGGTCAGACCTGATGATGACACACTGGTTCTCACAGTCGATCATCATGTTGCGGTACATGTTGTCAGCCAGGGCATAGATGTGAGGGGGGTTCTCATACTGGGCCTGGAAAAGGAAGAGAAAGCATAGCGGGTAAGAGCATTGGGCCAATAATCAAAAGGTCGCTGGTTCGAATTCCCACGCCAACAATCTGTCGATGTGCCCTTGACCAAGGCACTTAACCCTATTTGTTCCTGTAAGTCACTCTGGATAAGAGCACCTGCTAAATTACTAATTCGAAGAAAATAAAAAATGTTTATATATGAGTGTCTTCTACAAGCCCTAGGTGACTTGCTATCAAACATCCAGCAGTTTACTGTATTTTTATTTTATTTTGTCCAGCTCGGTAAACAGCATTCGCAATAGATGACGCTTCTTACTTACATGACTTTAGATAAATAGTGATACAAAAAAAAAGGCATTTACAAAAACTTCTGCAGTAGAATACATTGTCACATATTTGTAACAGAAGTGGTTAATGGAGTGTCTACTGGTCCCTCAGACCCGAGTGAAACCAAAGAAACGAAGGAGGTAACTGAGAAACAGGAAGCCTTGGGGTTATTCAATTAACTCTGTGATTATGAGGTGAGGTAAACAATGGACAACTTAATGGCATTGAACAGATCATTTACATGATAGTGGGAATGTGGGAGAGCACACTTTGCATCACCTATTGATAAGCAGCATTTTATACACTACAGTTTCACCGTCTAGATCGAGAGATGCAAACAAATCCTGAAACTGGTAGGTAGGTAGGTGCAGCCAGCCAGCAGCAAGCCCAGCGGCTTTAGTAGTGTGTATATTACTCACAGCTCCCTGGTAGAGCTCCACCTCTCTGTCGGTGAAGTAGGGCAGCTGTTTAAAGGGGTTGACAGAGATCAGCACCGACCCTATGTAGGTCTGAGGAAGACACGTTAAGAAGAACTTGAATATCCATCTAGAAGACGCCACCACCAGGGACCACAACAACGTTGACGTGTGTAGCTGTGATCAGTGTTAGTCCCTAATGCTACATGGTGTAAATAGGGTGGTTGAGACACAAACATATTATCCTTCCATGTTGTTCTACACTTTTTAAAGTATGTTATTAAGGCTAATCTCATAACAGGCTGATGTGGGTGAAGTGATCACACAGGTGTGTAGGTCCATAGGGCGTGTGTGTGTGTGTGACAGAGAGACCACGTGTATGTACATCTACAAAGCACAGCAAAGCCTCAGTGTATTTGCCACATATAGCAGTGTGTGTCAGAGAGACTACGGTGTATGTACATCTACAAAGCCTCAGTGTATTTGCCACATATAGCAGTGTGTGTCCTGGTTCTACTACTAAGTTGAAGCTGAAGGATACAAAGATGTAGTCGTCCATGTATCTCTTCTTGAGGTTGTCAGTGATGGCATCCTCGTTGATCTTGGAGAGCAGGACCATGTCGTCCACCCCGCTGATCTTAACATTCTGGGT
Source organism: Oncorhynchus tshawytscha (assembly GCF_018296145.1). Classification (NCBI taxonomy): domain Eukaryota; kingdom Metazoa; phylum Chordata; class Actinopteri; order Salmoniformes; family Salmonidae; genus Oncorhynchus; species Oncorhynchus tshawytscha. The sequence goes on from NW_024609826.1 coordinate 323,589, forward strand.
CTGCCAGTGGTAGCGCTCCTTACTCCCCTGAGACAGAGAAACAGACAGAAAGAGAGGGAGATAGAAACTTATTGCAACCAGTCTCTATCCATTCCAACTCCTCATCCATTAAGGAACACTCATATGTCCTCATTAACTGACTGAGGAGTGGGAGTTGGAAAGATCAGTGATGGCTGGTAGCAGGGAAAACTGAATATGCCGGAATCTGACATACCAACTACTTTACACAAGAGGCTGTGAGCTCTTCAAGATCGCATTGTGGAGTTCTGGAAATGTACAACGGTTTGTGTGGTGCAAATAGTAATGGCCGCACAGTGAACACCAGTGATCACCAACCCTGTACACAATAAATTACATAAAAGTAGCAATTAATACACTTTTTAGACTGTGCTTGTTAGACTGTGCTTGTTAGACTGTGCCTGCCACAAATAAGCTGAATGTGTTATGACCATAAAGTAAAGAAACACAGTCTTCATACTCACCACACGACCATAAAGATGTTCCCACCATAACACATGTATTACATTACAGCAGCCTCTATTTCAAAAGAGGATGAGAACTATGATCATCCTCAAACAGCTAAAGAAATGTCTCAACCGTTGACGTGAATGTACTCACTCTTACCAAAATAACCTTGAATATTGCCATATTGACCACAAGTTAGTGAGGTAATGTCATAATATAGCTGTGTGCCTACCAGGATGAATCAGAACACTATCATTTATTATTTAAACTTAAAATAACTAGGCAAGTCACTTCATAACAAATTCTTAATTACAATGACGGCCTACCAAGAGACAAACGTTTATGATTGAAATACCCTCGTCAATTCAGTGGTGTAAAGTAGTTGTCAAACACACATCGCATTATACAAGGTGCTGAATGAGAAACTCTGCATTAAAAGAAACAGAAAGGCTAAGCAGCAATATAGTGTGTAGGCAGTAGGCTGTAGACCGCAGGCTGTAGTCCGTAGGCTGTTGGCCGTAGGCTGTTGGCCGTAGGCTCTAGGCTGTAGACTGTAGACTGTAGGCCGTAGACCGTAGGCTGTAGGCCATAGACTGTAGACCGTAGGCTATAGGCTGTAGGCCATAGACCGTAGGCTGTGTGGTTTCTTCATTCATTCACTGATGGTCAGATGGGCAAGCAGAGGCAATGCCACGAGGGAAATACCTTGTGATTTATCAGTCATGAATCACCATGACAGACAGATGGTTTGAGTATTGCAACAGACAGTCCAGTTCTCGTAGAACAGTCATGCGTCTGTGGAATTTCTAACAAGGAACCAAACAGGTCACAGGGTGAATACCAGCAGTGGTTTGTTCCCCTTTCTCTAACTTGATCAGTACTGATAAAAACTAGATTGGGAGAGGAAGAATATTCTGTCACGTTGTCCTCCTGAATGTGTCCAACCAATACAGTCCCGATGTTGAATCCCAAAGTTATGACCAGGTATCATTTTGTATGCATGACATCACAGGGGTCTGTTCCCCGTGGACCTCAAATCTTCCTATCCTGATTTGTCTACATTCCATTTCCCTCCTAGGGCCTGTTCAATGGGGATAACCCTGCCCAGACACGTTGCTCCTGGTTGATTCATTTGAATCAGCTTCACCTGCAGTTTGACAGGGAAACAATTTTGCTAGCTGAGTGCAGTAACATTTAGAGGCAAAACATTTACTATAGTAGCATAGCCACAGGAAGTAATTGTTTGTGGAGGTGGACATGGTGGCAGCAGAGAAAACAATGTTTTGCATGCTCTAATTGGTCCACTAATACAGGATTATTAAAGGCCCAGTGCACTACTCTTGTGAGAGAGAAGAAAAAAATAAAGAAACCATTATTTATTGTGATTTTTCAGTGGGTGCTGCAGCACCCCTACTCTCTGTGGCTATGTGTAGTAGACTACGGGTATGCCTAGGCTGTGATTTAGGTGTGCATGCAATGACCCCTGGGAAAAGTGTATGCCCAGGCTAGTCGTGTTTCCATCTGTGGGTAGGCCTAAACGTTGTGCCTATTCCAATGTTATTATATACTATAGCCCCCTTTCCTTGTCACCTTTCCTATAACATAGCACCACTGACCATGACTTGACAGGTTGAAGCAGCACTAAGGTGAAAACCTGTCCATACTTTTCTGTTATTGGAAAGGAGTTAAAGGAGTACTGGGACATTTGAGGCAATAGTCTACTGATTGAATCAAATGTAGACACTGTCTACCTGTTCACGACAAGGAAGTCTGTGCAAAAGATAAATGCGCAGACTTACTAATATTTGCATCGTGTGGATCCAACAGTGCCAGTTGTTTAAAGTTAGTGATTTATGAATCAAAGAACGGACAGCGCCTTTTCAAGCTCCGGTCAGGCATCCAAGGATATTTGTCGACAATCCTTGTCAGCCACCAGGTTTCTGTATCACAAACACTAGGCAATCGGACTGGTTGGCTCAAGGAAATATTCTCGAGTCGGGAGAACTTCACGAGTAGACTAAACATTCGATGAATGATGATGATGATGTTTAAATTATTTTCGGTGTGTAGTTGGTGATTGAGAAAAAGTATAGGTTACTTACCATTTTAACTTGATATTACTTCCTGATTGAGAAATCCAACTTACACGGAAAGCTTGAGGAGCTAAGCAAGGAGTGTCACGAGCTCAGGTGAAACTCAAACGTAATATCATACTTATAAATCTAAAGAGGGTTCATTTAATTGTCGGTATTATATGCTGTTTTCTATCAATGTAAAAACTTTCACCCGGTGCTTCAACGTTGATTGAATAGCCTAGCCTGACTTCTAAGGAGGTGTGGTCAGTTTGTAAGTAATTTAAACATTTGCTTAATGGCGGAAGTGTGGACAGGTAAGGGAATACCTCTGCAGATGGCATTATGGTGTTTTTTAAAGCCTATCACCCAAGTACAATGGTGTAAAGTAGTAGTTGTAGTAACGTATTGAAATATCCAGACAGGTAAAAATGTCATTTTCAACAACCTGACAGACAAATTAAATTTATTACAAAGAAAAATGTACAAGGGAGGTCACGTGATCATAACAGCTGGTCCATTAAATAACAGTTCATAAAGAAATAAAAAGGTTTGACAAAAACACTAAAGGTAGTAGAAAAACTATTGGGAGAAATATATTTAATTAGGATTCTAGCTTGTAATTGGTTTGCCCTTACACATTCAGACATCTGGAACAGGGGTGAGAATCCAGATTCTATTGAAATGAATGTAGAGTGGTGGATGGACATAAATCATCTCTATCCTGCCCTAAAACACAGGAAATCAGCCATACGGTTCATAGACCCCATCTTTATCAACCTCCATCCAAAAGCATTCTGATTTAGAAATGTTGAAGTAACACTAAGTCAACCATTCATGAACTTACTATTTTACTCAATGTTCAAAGCCTTTGCTGCTTTTGTGAAATACTGGGTTCTTCTGAGGTACTTCAGTCACACTGGTTCTTGTACAACTGCTTAGCTCTCCTTTTGTCTACTCAGACCCTCCCCACAAGTACCAGTTTCTTGTGGCTCAATACAGACAGCAGTAGGCTCTTCTTCTTCCTCTAAAATTATACCAGGTAGAAATACAAGTCTTCACAGTTGAGTCATGTCCCTTCATACAAAGTGATGCACAAAAGCTTACAGAAGAAATTAGGTTGATAGAAGATACATCGGTAGCGTGGCGCTACCTCATTCCAACCCACTATTGTCGGATCATATTTTGAGGGAACTATGTGCATCTAGCAAACAATGTCACTCCTCAACAACCAAGAACAGTCATGAGTATGGCAGTCCAAAGACAATGGAAACAGAGCTGGTTCCTAAGCATTTCACTAAGTGTTCATTCCATGACTGAGAAAGTGTAGAGAAAACCACTGTAATTGAGAGTTTGGAATGAAATGGTCAATATGGAGACTGAACACCATCACACACTGGGGTGAGACATTGATTTAAAGGGCTGGTGAGTGTCATGTATATCTGAGGCACAGGGAAACTGTACCATTCCATACTGCAGAGACGGGGAGAAACAGAACACATTCCTATTGGAGAAAACAAAGCACATGGAAAGATAAGGGGGTAAAACAGACAAACAGAGAGACATGAATAAAGATGCAGGAAAAGATGAAAACCACAGCTGAAACCTCTCCAATCTCCTGTCTAAATCCTGTGAGGAAAGACATCAGTCCAAGGTTGAGGTGGTGTTAGAAACACAACTATAAACTATGAATGTATTCTGTCTGTAGAGGTATGGGGACTTGAAGGGGGAGTGGTCTCTGCCCGTGGTGCGGCCTCTCCAGTCCAGTCCATGTATGTCCACTGCACATTTAGAAACACACACACTCATGTATCCTTTCCATACACACGTCCTGTACACACGCGTTCACATGATGCCGTTGGTGAGGTACTGGAAGCCGTCATAGAGCTTGGTGGTGATGGAGCGCATGGATCCGTCCACCATCTGTTCCACCAGGACCTGCAGCTGTTCCTCCGTCAGGCTCATGTGGAAACGCTCCTTCAGGGTCCGGATGGTGCCGGAGCCGTGGAAGCAGGGCAGCTGGGAGCCTGGTAGGGAGAAGAGAGGGACACTGATGAAGTACACTGTAGTACAGTTTGTTACTCATAACGACCAAGTGTACTTCTCCATAAAGCACTTTCCTTAAAGTTAAAGCTACTTTACAGGACTAACTAAAGCAAACATGACTACTACACAGACTAGGACCAGAGAGACATGTCATGACTGATACACAGTTGTGGGTTAGCACAAGGTAAGTATGAAGAGTAATTACCTTGCTGCATGATCTCCACTATCTGGATGACTTTGTCCATGTGTTTACGTGCTGCTATCAGGCCCTGCAGCATGAGCATCTTATAGTAATTAAACATGTCTCCATCCAGACCTCCCATCACCTAGAGAGAGACAGAGCATCTTATAGTAATTAAACATGTCTCATCACCTAGAGAGACAGTCACAAGAAAGTGTTGTATTAGTCAATTAGTTTTGTTGAAGATGGCAAAGTGTTTCAAACCTCTGCTTTACTCCTGGTTCAACAGAGTGCAAATCTGAATAAGAACGTTGCATTGTCAATTAACTCACGTCTACAAACTCGTTGGTGAGCTTGAAAGCAGAGGTCTCGAAGCCCAGGTTGCGGGGCGAGCTGGACAGAATGAAGCCAAAGTCTATGTGGATGATGTGGCCCTCAGCGTCCAACAGGATGTTGCCATTGTGTCTGGAGAGATGACAGGGAGAAGAGAGATGACAGGGAGGAGAGAGATGACAGGGAGGAGAGAGATGAGAAAACAGAAATGGTCAGAAAGAAAGAGGGAAAATAAGAGAGTGAACAGAATGTAAGTGATGAGAGAGAGAGAGAGATGACAGGGAGGAGAGATGAGCACAACATGTAAGTGATGATGAGAGAAATAGGATATAGGAGTGAATGAGAGGAAGTAGTGTGTGTGTCTGACCTGTCTTTGACCTGTAGCAGGTAGCAGATGAGACAGTAGCCTGCACAGCTCTGGACAAAGTTGCGCTGGGCCGTGAGGAAGGCCTCGGTGGTGTGGGTACCGTGTTCCTGCAGGAAGTAGTCCAGCAGAGACATCTGGCTCTGTTTCTTCACCTGGCGGAGGGATATCAGAGAACTTTAACATTTAAAGTCCCACTCCAGTCTCCCTTTCAGATCGTGTAACACCTTTTCTACTTAACAAAAGGCCCATCTTAATAGGTGGTCCAGTCATGACACAGCCCGGGGCAGGTCCCATCAGACCAACTCATTGAAGTTTGTAGGACATATTTAATAATCATTTGGTGGGTGCATATATTTGCCCTACTTGAAAATGTCATTTTTTAATTTATACATATCCCAACTACCCCTGACACACTCTCGGATAGTGGGGTCACGGTCAGGGCATTATCAACGGTGACCCAGGAGCAATTAGGGCTAAATGCCTTGCTCATGGGCACATCAAGAGATTTTTCGGCTTGGGGATTCGAACTAGTGACCTTTTGGTTATTGCCCAACGCTCTAACGTCCTAGCCACTAGACTACCTGCCGTGTGCCGCTAGAAGCCTAATATCTGGGAGAAAAGGTATTGAGCTAGCTGGCTGAGGGGCAAAGGTAGTAATGTTAAATACTACTAATAGTAATGTTTGTTTTTGCGTGTGATTTTGTTGGAGCCTTTCTGAGCCCACTCACCTGGTGGATGGACACTGCGTTGACTATGGGTTCAATCATGCCGCTGTCAGAGGAGATCACCAGGATCTTGTAGGGTTTGATCCAGATAGGCACGCGCTCCTGTTCCCAGATGATCTGGGAGAGGGAAGAGAGCGGTACATAATTAGTCCAGATAAAGTATATACAGGAGATTATACTGTCGTGTAAATGCTGGGTGTGGATATGTGGAAAGAGAGGTTCATCCTTGCTGTGTATGTGGAGCTAGAGAGTCTCCATTCAGAATGACCTGAAGCTGCTGCAACACTTGAGAGGCCAGGAGCTCTTGCCGAAGGTCGTCGCCACACTTGACGATGACTGACAACAACCTCCAGGTAGGGATGTGTCCATATGGGGAGCCCTCCCTTATCCGCCTGTTCAGAACAACACAACAAGTACAGGCACATACAATTAGCAAAGCTCAAACCTTTCCTCTAGCCTTGAGGTTACCATCAAGCCATGCAACACCTCCACGGTCCACTGTGGGGATTGAGTACGCACTGAACCTTCTCCTGCCACGGCTCCTTGAGGGCCACTGCTGAAGGGTCCTCTGGGTCCCGTTTGAATGTGGTGGGTGTGTGAGCTAGCTGCTCTGAGAGACGCCGCCTGTGTAGTGGCGGAAACACACACATTCACCGTCACTACTGAAGAAGCATCATATACATCACAGTTTGAAAGACTACATTATACCACCCAAGCTAGCTCTCTCCCAGCTATTCCTCTGTACCTGATGTCTCCAGCAGCGATGAAGATGGGCTCCTTGCTGTCCAGGCTGGTGATGCTGTCCACTGAGAACTGGGAGATGTTGTCACAGCTGTTGGTGTGGAACTCTGGGAGCTGGGATAACAGAGGAGGGGAAAGAACGGGGGAGAGGGTGAGTCCACAGCCCACATTCCTTCGCTACCTGATAAAGGTAGGTGGGCTCCTGACCCCTACCTCCACCTGCAGATCCCCGATGTCGTCCACAGACCAGGCTTCGTTATCCTCATCGTAGTTGTGAACCGTTGAGAAACCCCCGGCTCGCTGATCTGCCGTGATGCCGCAGTCCGGAAGGTTCTCCACTGAGCGCGTGCTGCGGATCCTGGTCTCGGAGATCCGCACCGGAACGTTGGACGTCTCAAAGTCCTCACACTCCAGAACCTCCACATAGATGAGGTACGGCGCCTGACCAGGTAGAGGTGATTGTTTACATGTCTGTGTTGGTGCGTCGTCTCATTCTACACTGTGTGTGTGTGTGATCTCCCCCCCACCTTGTCTTTGGAGTTGAGCACCACAGCCTGTGTGTGAGGGACGCGCACCACGTGGTGGTCGAAGGCGGCTGTGGGTAGCCAGACGCGGGCGGGCAGCTTGTGGTTGAGCAGCGAAAGCTCAGAGATGAGCCGGGATGTCTTCTGCTCCTTAGTGGGCAGCGTGGCCAGCCGCTTCCCAATGCCCATCAGGGACTTGATGAACTCTCTCTGCGGTGCCAGACGCGCCGGCTACAGAGGAGGAGGAAACATGGCAAGAGTAAATCAGATGTATGAACATAATGACCTTTGGAGTAATAGTGATTTGTAAGAATAGTTCAGTGTTGTGTTGGAACCAAATACTCTCTACAACAACACACCTTCTCCTGTTGACCCCCAGAGAACAGGGAGCACCACTCCCTTGTCAAATTACAATAGCAACTTAGATGTACAGCCATGAGCCGCTGGTCCATTTGTGTCAAGTTAGTTTGAAATGATTCAGAAGTCAAGGCCCATTATTGCAGCTGATTCAAGTGAGCAAATGTGTATAATCGCCTGTAGTCTCAAAATAGCCTTTTAAAAAGCCAAAACCCTTCAGCAACCAACTTGACACAAATGTCAGAAGATAAGACTAGTTGAAACATGAAAGACCAGAACTTGAAACCATTAGCAAATCATTCATTTGAGGCTAAATTATTGCAGCAGTGGTTTAAAGAAGTCCAAATTTATACAAAGCCCCAAAACATATACAAACATATTTTGGAAAAATAGAAAATTAAAGCAATAGAGTGGAGGTTTATAAGCATGTATCACAATCTGCACCCGTAACAACCATAGATACACAACTGAAATATGACCCCAAAAAACAATGGCGAACAGATCCCACTGCTGCCACCAATGACCTGACCTGACCCCTGAAGGCTATTTATCTCTGGAGCCCAAAGTTACATATTGAGATACATGCTTACAACTCCTCACTTCGCATACAGAGAGTAGTCTACAACCCAGCTGCCAATGGAGACAGGCAGCCATCATCCCAGAATGCGCCACAGAAGTCTGGTGATGGAGGCCGTTAACTTACTGTACCAGTCTTAGTCTAACAATTAAGACTTTCAGAGCTGGAGCTCAGATCCTGGGAAAGGTGAGAGGTTAAAGTACAAAGTAAGGAAAGGAAAGGGGGCGGAGGGAAAGAAAGTAAAAATTCTTATTTTTAAAATGTTTATACCAACAACAAGAATCATAATTAGGTAGTATCAGACTGTATACCCAGTGAATGGGAAGAGGCTGCATTGTGTGCCTGTGTATTCCAGGGTCTTGTTGTGAGGAGTGACAACAAATCTGCAGCTCTACAACGATCCCGGTTATCTGGGTGAACTAATACTAACACTCTCACATGATACTAAAGGTCACATAGCATGGGGAATAGAATAGAGGAAATAGAGACATGAGAGCTATGTCTATAGAGCATGGGGAAGCAAGGACAAGGAAAACATTGAGAGAGATGAGCAGAGAAAAGCTTCCTTTATGAAAGTCTAGTGACATCCAGTGTTTATGAATGGTTACTCACAACAGACAGTGTCTCACTACACATTAATCAGGGGGAGGAGGCATGCTGGTGGGAAGAGTCCAAACTAGATACAGGCCTTCAGAAACTATTCACCCCCCTTGACTTTTTACAGCATTTTGTTGTATTACAGCCTGAATTTTAAATGATTTTGGGTCACTAGCCTACACACAATACCTCATAATGTCAAAGTGGAATTGTGTTTTTAGAAATGTGTACAAATTAATGAGAAATTAAGAGCTGAAATGACTTGAGTCAATAGGTAGAATATTCAATCCCTTTGTTATGGCAAGCCTAAATCAATTCAGGAGTACAAATGTACTGAACAAGTCACATAATACATTGCTCTGTGTGTAATAATAGTGTTCAACATGATTTCTGAATGACTACCTCATCTCTGTACCCCACACATACAATTATCTATAAGGTCACTCCGTCGAGCAGCGCATTTCAAACACAGATTCAACCACAAAGACCAGGGAAGTTTTTCAATGCCTCGCAAAGGCACCCATTGGTAGATGGGTACAAAAAAATTGAAAAGCAGACATTGAATATTCCTTTGAGCATGGTGAAGTTATTAATTACACTTTGGATGGTGTATCAATACACCCAGTTGCCGGAAAGGAAGGAAACGGCTCAGGGATTTCCCCATGAGGCCAATGGTGACTTTAAAACACTTAGAGTTTAATGGCTGTGATAGGAGAGAACTGAGGACGGATCAAAAACATAGTTACTCCACAATACTAACCTAAAGACAGACTGAAAAGAAGCCTGTACAGAATTTAAAAAATATTCCAAAACATGCACTCAACTCAACAAAATGTGGAAAAAGTCAAAGGGTGTGAATATTTTCTGAAGGTTCCACACAATCACTAGACACCTTGAACTCTCCTCCCAGTGTAACAGTGATGGTGCAACAGCAGTCTTTGTTCACACCATGTGTTTTACCAGCCTTTGCAGAAGGTCACGTGAGACTGAGACAGCATTTTCTGCTGCACGATGACATGAAGTAGGCACATCACATAACAGTATATTTAAATTCCCTTCCTGAATTGGCCTGGAATTGATTCTGACCTGGCGCCATAATGGGGCAGTATGTCTCTATAGTGGAGTCTCAATAAGAGAGTGGGGAGGTTGTGTTTTGGGTACCTCTATAACAACAGAGAGAGAAAGGAGGAAGTGACCAGAGGGAAATCACTGAGCTTGAAACTGAACTGCTGATTAAGTTTGGTGTGGTAGTCACATATACACATGCACGCACAGACACACACATACAGAGCTTAATTGGTCAAAGATCCTCTCTTCAACATTTTTATATTTGAGTCATTTAGCAGACGCTCTTATCCAGAGCAACTTACAGTAGTGAGTGCACACATTTTTATACTTTATTCGTACTGGGCCGAAGTGGGAATGGAACCCATAACCCTGGCCATGCTCTATCGACTGAGCTACATAGTCCGAAGTGGGAATGGAACCCATAACCCTGGCCATGCTCTATCAACTGAGCTACATGGTCCCAGGTGGGAATGGAACCCATAACCCTGGCCATGCTCTATCAACTGAGCTACATGGTCCGAAGTGGGAATGGAACCCATAACCCTGGCCATGCTCTATCAACTGAGCTACATAGTCCGAAGTGGGAACGGAACCCATAACCCTGGCCATGCTCTACCAACTGAGCTACATGGTCGAAGTGGGAACGGAACCCATAACCCTGGCCATGCTCTATCAACTGAGCTACATGGTCCGAAGTGGGAACGGAACCCATAACCCTGGCCATGCTCTACCAACTGAGCTACATGGTCCGAAGTGGGAACGGAACCCATAACCCTGGCCATGCTCTATCAACTGAGCTACATAGTCCGAAGTGGGAATGGAACCCATAACCCTGGCCATGCTCTATCAACTGAGCTATATAGTCCGAAGTGGGAATGGAACCCATAACCCTGGCCATGCTCTATCAACTGAGCTACATGGTCCGAAGTGGGAATGGAACCCATAACCCTGGCCATGCTCTATCAACTGAGCTACATGGTCCCAGGTGGGAATGGAACCCATAACCCTGGCCATGCTCTATCAACTGAGCTACATGGTCCCAGGTGGGAACGGAACCCATAACCCTGGCCATGCTCTACCAACTGAGCTACATGGTCCCAGGTGGGAATGGAACCCATAACCCTGGCCATGCTCTATCAACTGAGCTACATGGTCCGAAGTGGGAATGGAACCCATAACCCTGGCCATGCTCTATCAACTGAGCTACATGGTCCAACGTGGGAATGGAACCCATAACCCTGGCCATGCTCTATCAACTGAGCTACATGGTCCCAAGTGGGAACGGAACCCATAACCCTGGCCATGCTCTACCAACTGAGCTACATGGGACCACGTGGGAACGGAACCCATAACCCTGGCCATGCTCTACCAACTGAGTTACATGGGACCACGTGTGAACGGAACCCATAACCCTGGCCATGCTCTACCAACTGAGCTACATGGGACCACGTGGGAACGGAACCCATAACCCTGGCCATGCTCTACCAACTGAGCTACATGGGACCACGTGGGAACGGAACCCATAACCCTGGCCATGCTCTACTAACTGAGCTACATGGGACCACGTGTGAGTTACATAACCATGACACCTTCTATACAGAGACAGAAGAGGAAGTATTATTCCCTGCTCTGTCTGGAATATGTGCATTCCACTGACCCCAAACCCCAATAGCATGTTATCTCCGGGCCTATTTTTCAGACAACTGGTGATAACAGCTACAGATTAAGAGTGCTGGACTGTGAACCTCTTTCTGTTCTTGTATAATGCCCCCCCCATTGGACACCAAGCAGTTGCTTCCAAAGTTAGCTATCCCACTTTGTGAGATACCTGCCAAGATACAGAGAAACAAAGTGACTTAGTGGAAAACAAAAATGTGTATATACTCCCAGTGCACACCTCGTCCTGGTTGCTCTCCACCTTGGGGTTGCTCGCTGTCCTCTTCAGGTTGCTGCTCAGGCTGATGCTGACGGTGGCGTCCGACTTGGAGCGCTGATGCGTGCGCTTAGTAGGCGACAGACCGTGCTCTCCGCCCAGGCCGTGCCCGTGCAGGGATGGTGCAGCGGTCGGAAGTGGACAGAAAGGGGCCAACGTCAGTGGCTGGCGGGCACGGACCGCAGCTGGTTTGAGTTCGTCGGAGAAGATGAGTTTGCGTAGCTTGGTGCCGCGCGAGTGTCGCTGTGTGGAGATGTGCATGTCGGAGGAGTAGGCGCCCAGCAGCCAGGCGCACTGCAGCGAGAAGGAGATACTCTGACGGCAGCGGTGCACCTGTGGTGGAAAAAAATAATTTGATGTGAAAGGAGCTATAGAGGGGATACTTTTCTAACTCTGATGAGTAGCTAGCCACAGAGGTAGTTCAGGGAGGTAACATACGCACCACGTAGGGCTTGATGGCATCTCCCACGTCCTCGTCCATGTGGATGTACATGTTGAGCAGCTGCGGCAGGTAGAAGTCCACCTCCTCGTGGCGGAAGCTGAACAGACGGTTGCCGATGTAGGCCTGCACACCCGGCTCCTTGGAGTTGTGTAGATAGGAGATGGCCATTGACACGTCGAAGAGTTTGGACTCAAACAGCCGCAGCAGCCACGACTGCTTGGAGGGGTTGTGGCGCTGGCGCCGCCGCGCGCTTTTCACCGAGCCTGGAGGCAGTGCCTCAGAGTCCTCCTCCCCAGGGATTTTTGGGGGCTTGATAGGCTCTGTATGTACAGTCCCGTTGACCAGTGTTTGGTCTGTGCTATTGCCACCATCAGACCCAGGACCTGACCCCTCACTTTCGCCTTTGAGGAACTTCACCTTCTGCAGCACCTCCTGGCAGGCCATCTTGGCCACCTCGGGATCGATGACCAGGGTCAGCTCGCCCACGCCCTCTGAGATGACATCCAGGGGAGGGCTGGAGGCAGCTGGACCATCGCTGTGAGTGGGGCTGGGACTGGTGGTCTGCTGATGGTGGTAGGATCCAGAGGAAGGGGAGGAGGGCAGAGAGAGGGAGGGAGAGGAGGAGGCTGTGGAGGGGCTCTGCGGTTCTAGTTCCTCTGGCTGTACAGCAGACAGACCCAGCTCCGTGTCACCCATCACGGCCGCTCACCGCACTCCCACTGGGGCCACAGAGAGAGAGAGAGAGAGAGAGGTGGGGAGGAGAGGATGATGACGAGGGGGAGAAAGGGTGGGGGTTGTAGTGTGAGATAGAATAGGAAACAGAAAGAGGTTTCGTCAAAAAAGAGGTTTTGGCCCTCAACGTTTGACAGACCTAGGTTTGTGGAGGTCATGACATTTTGTCAGCAGGTTATTGTCATGCAAAAGACTGCCGGTCTCACGGTAATTGACTGTTAATTAACAAACACGTTTAGCATATCCAGGCCTCCACGCATACAAGCCGCATAAAAGCCTTTGAAACATCTACATTAAAAAAAAATGTTAAAGTTAAATAAATCTATTTAATATACACAATCACAATGAATCCATTATGTATTTTAGGCAGGTCTTAAGAAATATGATAAGAAAATGTATTTCAGAAGAACATGTTTTCTGGCTATGCGCCATGCCATTGGCTGTAGGCTTGTTAATTTAGCAGAAAATATATTCTTATATGTCCCGTGACATTATTTGATATGATTTTATAGTATGAAGAATATAATTGAACTTGAGCTGAATAAAATAGAAATGATATTTATCCCCATTCCGGAGTGAGTGTGCATATGAAGTGGCTATGTTGAGTGTAAAAGTGAACATTTGAAACAGGTCCTATACACTAGATTTAGAGTTACTTGGCAACTTTATCTGTGAATGATACAAACCTTAGAATGTCTTAGAAATCAAAACATATATGGGCTGCATGATGTGACTATAGGCTATGGATGACTTGAGAAAGTCAACAGTAACTTGGAGGCCGCTTACCTGCCATTAAATGCTTCAATCATGCCAGGTAGGCTACTCCGGTTATTTCACTCCACACATCAACTACTGTTTGAGGAGCATGCAGCCTCCCGCTGTGCTACAGGTGATATTCTGCCCAAACTCTGTATGCCATGGCCTCTCTAACCCCGTTCCTGCAGCTACCCAGTGATTACATTTGGGAAACCAAGTGAAATCTGTTCATGAACATTGATAGTAAAGTGTTTACAACTAAACATATTTCATTTAACTGTTGCCAGACAGACCATCTCCCTGCGGGCTGGAGAAAGGAATGAAGGAGAGAGAAGAGGGGATGGAAACAGACCATGGTGAGATATTCTGTAGCTAAAGGTAATGTGTCAACCTATTCATTATTAAAATATAAAACATGCCCTAGACTAGGCTATTCAAAATCAAATACAAATTCACTATAATTGTAGGTTAACTCTGTAAACTGCCCTGCACAATCAAGGGACCAACAGCATGGCCTAGGCCTATAGGTTCTCTCCCAGACTCATGGATAGAAATGTTGGAGTGTAGCATAAGGTAACCAGTCCATCCAGTATGCATAATAATAATAATGAAGCCCACACTGAAAGGCCATTACTAGAATTAATTTAATTTTGGAGTATAGGCTAGACCAATTATGTACCAAAGACATCTTAAATCAGTTTGTTTTAAATTTTTCTGCCATGCGTAATATGCGGTAGGTTATGTATTGTATAACGGCACAATCATTATTTTAATTCCATTTGTTTTGGGCTTATATAATAGAAGCCTATAGGTATGTATAAGCTGCAATATGTGAATGGGTGTTTTGAATGAATCATCACCTTAGAAAGCACTGTCCATTTCGTTGTGTTAGTCTTTGAAACAACATCCACAATGATCATGTTTTACACTCAGTTTCAACCTGTTGTTGAACTTCTTTCTTCTTTCTTTCTGACAATCTGTGTCCGTCTTCCCATCAGTCAACTAACATACTGTCTGTAAATGCAGGCCAATGACCTTTTCTATGAGTCACTGTCCATCCGTCTGTCCGTCTATGAACGTGTTCGTCTGACTGAGGTCACTGTGTTCCGGCAGGCCCTGCTATGTAATGCACATGGCTATACACACCTGCTAATTCTACTGAGCAGATTAGCACCACAGCAGCACTACCTAGTGCCATGCACTACAGGCCCAAAGCAGGGAGAGGGAGGGTTGTCTCTCTGAAACCTCTGTTATCCATCAGGTGTCAATCTTCAACATGGTTAATAGCACCCCATCACAAGCCATCCATCGTAGAACACAGTGAACAAGGGATCTACCAGAAACTTCACGACTACGAAGATGAAACCAATACATTTTTCACATTGTTGAATCAACAATGTGGGCTAAGGGCCTCGATCTTTGAGAATGGGTGCAGTAGAACACTGGTCCTGCTGTATAGGACTTGTGTGGGTGGTGGAGCAAAGTACTTCCTCATTGGGCTAGTATCCATCAGTCTTTTTCTTTGATCAATATGCTGAAAAATTTAAACTCAGAAAGGGCTGGTGGGTGTAGAACATAAGTGTCAGGTTTGTATACAGTGTTCAGCAGATGGAATATGAATTAACCCTTCGCTAGCTGGCTGCGGCAAGTTGTTGTTGAATTAGCCGTTTCAAGAAGCAGGGACAAGGCAGGGAATTACGCATAGCTAGCACCATTATCCCAATCGTCCAAACAGAATCATACAGGTGTCTAGCCAGCCAACACCGTCTAGGCAAGGGGTGTGTCATGGAGATAGGTATACAAACATTTGACACGTGTGGTTAACGTTATAAATATGCTGCAGTTGCAATTAACTTTGCTCGCAACTAACGTTGGCAAAACATTTACTAGAACGCTAACGTTAGATAGAGATGGCTAACTCGCTTCAGACGAGTAACGTTAGTTAGATAGCTAGTGTTTGATTTTCTACCTAACTATCAGTAGTTAGTTAACAGTTCACTAGCCAGCTAGTTGTCGAGCTTGCTGACTAGCTCGGAGCGTAACGTTATTTGCTAGGTAGCTAACATTAGTAAACTATTTATTCTAGTTAAGTTAGCTATAATTTAGCTATAGTTTAGCTATAGTTTAGTAGCTAGCTCCTTCTCATTCCTGGTCAGATTTAGCCATCTAACGTTAACTACATATCTTCCTTAAACGATAAGAAATACCGGTCTTATCATAGTAGCTAAATTAACCATTATGACAAATTCTTTACTCGGGCGTTTTTGTATCTAATTGCTAGCTACCAAGTTAATAGCCGACTAGCTGCCAACCTAAACCTGAGGGATTAACGTTAGCTAGCTCGCTTGCTAGCACATAAGTAGCTAACGTTACACCAGCTAACTTGCGTATCAAACTCCTCGTTTTCTTTAAGGCCACGCCACTCTGCTATAAACAATTAGAAACATAACTCCTACCTTAAAATTGTATTGGCTTGTTAGCTATGAGGGTTTTTTTTTTAAATTTTATCTCCAATATCTCTGCTCCATTTAGAATGCGTTCAGTCCCTCAAAGTGCCGAGTTCTCTGAACAATTTATTGGAGAGGTGACAGACAGACTAGGGCTGCCTGCTTAGTGCCTGTGTAAAATATAGTTGTCCATTATGACAAACTACTCCACAATTAGTGTTATTGTTGTAAAACATGGAAAATTGCTGAATGAAGAACGTGTAAAATTTTAGCTACATCCAGAAGTGCGTAATAGGGTAGAGTAGGGTACACTATGCTACCAGTGTATTATACATAGGCAACAGGAGGTTGGTGACACCTTAATTGGGGAGGACAGGCATATGGTAATGAGTGGAAAATAATAGGTGGAAAGAGATCAACATCAAACACATGGTTTCCATTCGCTCCATTCCAGTTATGACCATCATCCCCTCAGCAGCCTCCACTGACATAGCCATTTCTATTCCGCAACAAAGCCTCCTTCACTCACGCCGCCAAACTTACCCTAGTAAAACTGACTATCCTACCGATCCTCGACTTCGGCGATGTCATCTACAAAATAGCTTCCAATACTCTACTCAGCAAACTGGATGCAGTTTATCACAGTGCCGTCCGTTTTGTTACTAAAGCACCTTATACCACCCACCACTGCGACCTGTATGCTCTAGTCGGCTGGCCCTCGCTACATATTCGTCACCAGACCCACTGGCTCCAGGTCATCTACAAGTCCATGCTAGGTAAAGCTCCGCCTTATCTCAGTTCACTGGTCACGATGGCAACACCCACCCGTAGCACGCGCTCCAGCAAGTGTATCTCACTGATCATCCCTAAAGCCAACACCTCATTTGGCCGCCTTTCGTTCCAGTTCTCTGCTGCCTGTGACTGGAACGAATTGCAAAAATCGCTGAAGTTGGAGACTTTTATCTCCCTCACCAACTTCAAACATCTGCTATCTGAGCAGCTAACCGATCGCTGCAGCTGTACAGTC
Organism: Oncorhynchus tshawytscha; assembly: GCF_018296145.1. NCBI lineage: Eukaryota > Metazoa > Chordata > Actinopteri > Salmoniformes > Salmonidae > Oncorhynchus > Oncorhynchus tshawytscha. Next base: position 340,979 of record NW_024609826.1, read on the forward strand.
TATTGGTAAATAGCCCACCCAATTTTACCTACCTCATCCCCATACTGTTTATATTTACTTACTTTTCTGCTATTTTGCACACCAATATCTCTACCTGTACATGACCATCTGATCATTTATCACTCGTGTTAATCTGCAAAATTGTAATTATTCACCTACCTCCTCATGCCTTTTGCACACAATGTATATAGACTCTCTTTTTTCTACTGTGTTATTGACTTGTTAATTGTTTACTCCATGTGTAACTCTGTGTTGTCTGTTCACACTGCTATGCTTTATCTTGGCCAGGTCGCAGTTGCAAATGAGAACTTCTCAACTAGCCTACCTGGTTAAATAAAGGTGAAATAAAATTTAAAAAATAGGCCTATCCTTTACCAGTGTATTGATAATATACCTTTCATTACTATACACTTGTTTAATGCGTCTTAGCGGATGACTAAGTGTATCGCTGGAAGCTTCCAGAGATGTAGAAGTACTATTGCCTCAGATATAAAAATGCCTTTTATGGGTCAATAGTATGCTTGGTTTCCCCACTTTGTCACAATGCTTTGACTTGGATCACACAGTTGTGCTCTACCTGGCTGCTGTGGATGCAGTGGTGCATCACTACTACTCTCCTGAGACCTAGAAGTATTGTTGCCCCAGATCATGGTGCGTCTTGGGTGTGTTTGTGTGGAGTGTTTGTCCCCCACTGGAATTTCCACTCTGTCACACACGTATGGCCAAGCCTGGCATGAATACAGGATTGCCGTGCTGATAGCAATGAGCTATTTGCATCATCTGACAATTTTATTTCCTCACGTCTGATGTTAATTAACCACATCATTGGATCTGAAAGTAGTATGGTTTGATTCAGTTTAGGGATGTAGGAAAGTAGCTGCCCAAATCATGCCTGGAGTAAAATTGAGAAAAGTTTATAGGTCACCTGCACCTATGGGCAGTAGCAGGCACTGTTGAGCAAGTATAAATTATAAGGCTCACTAGCCACTAAATCCAGCCAGCCAAAGGATCTTTGCTCCAGGTCACAACCTGGCCACCATCAAAAGTTAGTTATTTTCCAATGCAAACCAGTATTGCCAATATGTTAAGTCCTTTAAAATAAATCCTTGCAGTGATAATATTTGGGCCAGTGGGTAACTGACTCACCCAAGCTTTTGATAGATTTGCTTAAGGGTCATGCTTCAAGGTCATTCCAGACATATAGTGTAATGAACCATAGCTCTGAGACTCAGTGATCAATTATTATCATTCTATAAACTTGTAGGAATATGCAGTACATTTATTCAATGTATTATTTAAAACCATTAATAGCTTGCAAATGAACATGTTGTCAATGAGTATTTAAATCAACTGAACTATATAATTATGTAAACCATTATTAATGTAGCAGAATTGGTAGACTGGTGGTTAGAGGTAGTTAGAGCGTTGGGCCAGTTACTAACTGAAAGGTTGCTGGTTTAAATACCTGCGCCGACAAGGTGAAAAACCTTTTGTGCATTTGAGCAAGTCACTTAACCCTAATTTACTATAGGGGCACTGTACTACTATGGCTAACCCTGTAAAACAACATGTTTCACTACACCCATCTATTTTACTAATAAATTAAGAGTAAACAATAATCCAGACATACAGATTCATTCAACCCTGCTGAACACACCCTCAGGCCATTAAGGAATGATGAAAAATTAGAACGTCTTCATGTTCTTAAAACAGTACGTCGCCATCAGATGTTCGTCTATGAATTCCATATGTTAGAATTTGTTTATTTTTTTTAAACCTCAGTTTCACCACTGGCATTGGAAGTAACAAAGAACATTTGGTCCATAGATGAGATAATGACTTAAGGCACAATTATGCATTTAAAGCAAAGCAGCATGGAATGAATAGGCAGCATTATCGGGCATGAGGCTCGAGTGTATGCCTCCTTCCCCACCCGTTCCCAACTAATATGAGTTTCATGAAGTCTATGTAAAGTATGATGGGAATGAGAGGGGGAAAACTGGGGCCTCCTGCGTAACTTTACAGCCAGATGTCGGAGGTGCAGTCTCCCCCAGGGTATCGTAGCTCGTGGGCCAAGGCCGGGCCATTGGGCTCTTTCCCAAAGTCGACCAAGAAGTTCTCATTCACCTTCAGGCCACCATTGGCTGTGTTCACGTCAATCTGCATCATAACAGAACCCTCCCTAGGGCAAAGAGAGAAACAGACAAGGGAAAATAAGAAATAGAGTCAAGTATTCCATTTGATAGTGTTTCTAGCTATTGGTGTTCAAAACATCTGATTGAAGCAGCCCATGATATTGAATAACACTAATAAGAGCGATAGCTTACAAAAAACCTGTTCCTGACATGTGTGCATTGACCACAAGTATGTAAAGTGGTGGGAAATTGTAATACTTGAGTAAAAAGATAGCTTCATAATAAAAAAAGTCACCCAGAAAAATACTACTTGAGTAAAAGTATTTGATTTTAAATATACTGAAGTATCAAAAGACTATCTACTTAAGTAGTACTTTAAAGTATTTTTACACCACTGAGTAATAGAAAAATCTAAGACAGATGAACAGGTCCTCACTTGATCATTTCCGGGTAGAACTGCTTGTCCCAGCCACTGTAGAGAGAGGTGGTGACGTACAGTCTCTTCCCATCCAGACTGAGCTGCAACATCTGGGGGCTCCCTGGGATCCTCTTCCCCTGATGTGGATCACATTTACACACAAGTCGTTGTCTGCACCTTACAAACAACCTAAACACCTACTTTTGGCCTACTGCAGACATTCTGCCAGTGTGTGTGTGAAGTGAGTTTGGGCATAGATTGTTATTCTTACACACCTTGATTGTGCGTGGGGGTGGTTGGCTCTGATTCTCTGGGTCCTCCAGTACTTTGACAGGGCCATCGTTTAGGATGCTCCCTCCCAAGAAAAGCTGAATACACAGGGAGACGTGAACACAGTCAGTGGACAACTAACAATTTCAGGAGACTGTCCTACCTAGCTACCTTAAGTTGAATGAACTGAGTAAGTCGCTCTGGATAAGAGCGTCTGCTAGATGACCAACATGTAAATGTAGGCCACTTGCTTGACCCTAACACAGGTACGCATCACATAGGCAGACTGATGAAGATGATTCATTTAAGTATCCACATAAAATAACATATGCACTTGTCAGGTTTAATACTTCTCTGTCCAAGACCATTGCCTGTAAGATGAAAAATGTTTGGTGGGTTTAAAATTATCAGCCATGTTGTAAACTTGTGATGTCACCTGGCCAGCCAGACGTGGGTTCCTCCTGTTTGTGATGTCATACTGTCGTATGTCTCCATGCAGCCAGTTACTGAAGTATAGGAAGCGGTCATCCAGAGAGATCAGAATATCTGTGATCAGACCTGAGATGAACAGATCACACATCAAATTCAGGAAAACCCATTTAATTTGGCATTTCCATTTGATTATGGAATGGGTAGCTACACCCAATTCCAAATGTTCAATATGTACTGGAAGTGTTAAATGTATCCCTAATCTGCAGTACTTTCCCATCAACATTTTCCCAGACACACACTCACTTGGCATCACTGGCAAAGCCCATCCCTCCACTTTCTTACTGGGGACGTTAATAACCTTCTCAGCAGCCCATTCTCCTTTCTGTTGAGACAGTACCATTTTGTAAGACTCAGCCAAAAACAAAAGCAAGAGAGATCAGACATGTGATTCTATTTTTTCCTATGCATGAATGTTTTGCTCACTGGTGTCCTGTAGAAACGGAAGACCGTTCCTTGGAGTGCACAGCCGACGTAGCCCTCCGTGGCGGCGGGATCATGGAGGAAGCGGATCTCCAGAGGAATGGCGCCCTCCTCCCCCAGGTCCAGGGACTGTAGCCGCTTGTGAGTGGTCCAGTCCCACACGTGGATCTTCGATCCATAGAGACCTGCAGACAGAACAGCAGCATTGAAACATTTCTCTCTACTCAACAAGTGTAATACAAAACACATGTATCACCTCTATTCACACACCTTCTTTGACATGTTCCAGGTTGAAACCGTAGGCGAGGGCTTTGGGCGCTCCCCATTCGGTGCTCATCATGACGTTGTGTCGGGGCTGGTACCAGAAGTCATAACCAAAAGGTGCCGCCTCACCAGGCAGCTCCCAGTTACCAACCACCTCGAACGTTTTACCATCCAGCAAAATAAAGCCACCTGAGAGAAACACATCCTTCATCAGTCATCTAATCCAAATGAATATTAACTTGCCTAAATGACACTCCCTTGCCCCGCCCACTATTCTTTATCATTGTGGATTGTAGAGCCTTAGTCCCTTATTATAAAAACTGGGTGGTTCCATCCCTAAATGCTGACTGGCTGAAATCTATGGTATATCAGACTGTATACCACGGGTATAACAAACCATTTATTTGTATTGTTCTAATTACATATGTAACCGGTTTATAATAGCAATTTGGCACCTCAGGGGTTTTTGGTATATGGCCAATATACCACGGCTAAGGGCTGTATCCAGGCACTCTACGTTGCGTCATGACTACGAATAGCCCTTAGCCGTGTTATATTGGCCATATACCACACCCCCTCGGGCCTTATTGCTTAAATATAGGAGTGTTTTATTCATCCCTATCCTTATGATACAAAGTAAAGTTTTTCAAGGTCACATACATTGTATGAGGCTGAGGACAAGGAGAGAAGCATCAGGTATTGTCTGCTTTCTTTTGCCCAGAACACACTGTCTGTCCCCCTACTGCAGCGTGTTGTCTCCTCCTACCTTTTCCATTGCCAGATGGATCTCCGATGCTGCTGATCATAATCTGGCCATTGCCCAGGCAGTGTGTGGTGTGGGGGTTGGCCAGGCCTGTCTTCCAGAAGATATCTGTGGGCTCCACAATCTGTGAGGAAGCAATCCTTTGGTTTAAATCAGATTACGACCTGCATGGGAAGGACACTTTCCTTTACAAAACAAATTATGCATATTGGGCTGTTGGTGAGAGATGGGTAGGAGGCTTGACCAAATCTGTACATTCAATTGTCTGTTTTTGATTCGTTGTGTGCTGGAGCTCCTTGTATGACATTGCGTGGTGTTGACTGGATTTGTTGTGTCTGATTGTGTGGTGTTGACTGGATTTGATGTGTCTGTTTCATTTGTTGAGGTTCTGAAAAAAAAAAAAAAAGTTGCATAACAGCTGTGCAACATGGTCATCGAGTACTGTATCACCACTATAATCAATCACCTGCTATAGAAGGGTGACCCTTTACCTTGTGCATCTGTGGCGCGCGGGGGTCTGTCCCAGTGTCCACTATGTAGACCCGGGAGGAGATGAGCGAGGGCAGGATAAGTCGGTTGCGCTTCTTGGATGAGTCGCCAAAACAGCTGCTGCAGGCGTTCCAACCAGAGTGGTGTAGCTCATCATTCAGGTTGGGCATGGGCAGTCTGTGGATGACCTGTAGGTGCAAACATTACCAGGTCACTCTTTAATCCACAAGGTCAAAGGTCATGTATAATACTGTCATCTCTTCAGTATTTAAACTACCGACCACTGTGACTAATGAAGACAGGTGTGAAATCAAAAGCAAAGCAGTGGTTGTTTGATGTAGATCAGCAGTACCTGACAATAAGTAGGAGACTTGGGGTCCACATCGACAGTGGCAAGGTAGTCTGGTTTTTGGATTCCAGTGTTGCGATAAATGCAGGGCAAGTACACAATCTCCTCACGTGGGCCTTCAAAAACAAGAGCCCCATTTCAGTCACTACTGTCATTCACTCCTCCTTGACCACAAGAACCATGACAAATACAAATCCCAAAGAGGGATTGATATTAAGGGTTGCACCATTTCCTAGTCAACTGACCAGTCGGGTAAGTTGAGTGCTCTGTGGTTTCCCCATCGGGGGAGGTGTTTTTTTATTTTACTGAATATAACCAAACAAAGCGCAAAGAATCAAACCACAAAGAATTCCAGTAGCCTACAACTGATGTCTGGTTCCTCCCAATGTTTCAGTAAAATAGACAATTTATGGCATTTGTGCATGTAAATATTTCCATGCAACTGACAAACTCAAGGAGCCAAAAAAAAAAAAAAAAGTTTTATAAAATGGTCCCAACTTGTCCAATGGGCAAGTGCCCTGTAGACCTTAATGTTAATCCCTTCTAAAACAGATATGGGGTGAGCTAAGCTTGTCTTTCCCAGAAAACAACACTCACCCTTCATGGCATCCAGTGGGCTTTTGTAGCCAGGTCCACAGCCTGTGCATTTAGTTGCTGAAAAAACAAACAGCAAATGTCTTTTTCATAGAGAGCTCAAAATAACTTTACTACCACACACAGCAATCTCTGTGTTTACTATTACTGCTGAACATCTATGGCAGGTAACCACAGAACTGTCAGACCTATAAGTCATATGCATTCGTCATACAGTTGTTGGGCATATGTTTAAAATGACCTAGAAGTTTCATCACAGGTAAGTCATGTAGACACACTTTTCATACTTTGTTGTAAAACTGCTGCAGAATGGAGTGTGTGAAAGGAGACATTCATTTGTCCACTTTGTCTTCCTTTCCCAAGGATGCTGTTACTGGCAGCCATCAGAATCGTAGATAAATGCACAAATCTGTAATGCAATGTTATGATTGTGAATGTTAAAGAACAAATCAAATCTGCACAACATGGTCCAAAAATGCACTGTTTATTTCCCCAGCCAATGTTTGACCCTAGGGTCAAAATAAATAAACAGGACTGTTGAGTATATCAGTGTGCAGATTCTGTTCATTAATACGTCAGAATCATAACATTATATATCAAGGTCATATAGACATGTACAGATAAGTGTTAACTATTTTTAGGCCAATTGTGTGTGTAATATTTAACAAACAAAAAAAAGACATTCCCACTATGGTGTCAACACCCCACTGAGAGTTCCTGCTTCCTAATCATACGTCTTGATTTACAGAATAATAGCAATCCACTCAAGTCAACAGTGCAGACATCGATTCACAAGAGACTGACAGGGTTGGGTCAGTAACCATGATTATTTAACCATGATTATTTTTATTTTTTTCTATTTTTATTTCACCTTTATTTAACCAGGTAGGCTAGTTGAGAACAAGTTCTCATTTGCAACTGTGACCTGGCCAAGATAAAGCATAGCAGTGTGAACAGACAACACAGTTACACATGGAGTAAACAATTAACAAGTCAATAACACAGTAGAAAAAGAAAAAAAGTCTATATACATTGTGTGCAAAAGGCATGAGGTAGGCGATTTCAATTTAGCAGATTAACACTGGAGTGATAAATGATCAGATGGTCATGTACAGGTAGAGATACGGGTGTGCAAAAGAGCAGAAAAGTAAATAAATTAAAACAGTATGGGGATGAGGTAGGTAAATTGGGTGGGCTATTTACTGATAGACTATGTACAGCTGCAGCGATCGGTTAGCTGCTCAGATAGCAGATGTTTGAAGTTGGTGAGGGAGATAAAAGTCTCCAACTTCAGCGATTTTTGCAATTCGTTCCAGTCACAGGCAGCAGAAAACTGGAACGAAAGGCAGCCAAATGAGGTGTTGGCTTTAGGGTTGATCAGTGAGATCCACCCATAGCATGCGCTCCAGCAGGTGTGTGTTGCCATAGTGACCAGTGAACTGAGATAAGGCGAAGCTTTACCTAGCATGGACTTGTAGATGACCTGGAGCCAGTGGGTCTGGCGACGAATATGTAGCGAGGGCCAGCCGACTAGAGCATACAGGTCGCAGTGGTGGGTGGTACAAGGTGCTTTAGTAACAAAACGGATGGCACTGTGATGTTCTGTACTCAGCAAACTGGATGCAGTCTAACAGTGGTTAAAGCCCATCTCAGGGTCCTAAACTCTTATGGTGACTGAGTCTAGACAACAATGGTTCAGAGACTGTATAGATTTCAGATAAGCTTCATTAGCATGAATGGTAAGGCTACTGTTGCTAAAGCAAAGTGAGATAATGACATATCTATGTATATCTGTGGAATTTAAGACTCTGCTGATCCAGAGTGCTGGTTGTCTTTGGCATTGTACCAAATCCTGCCATAATTTAGTGCTGCCTTTACTTGGAATAAACAATTGCTTTTGTCATGATCAAAGCTGTGCCTTTTTCCTTCCACATAGCAAACAATGGTTTTGGCCTAAACCATTGTTGCAGCTGAGAAACAATAGTGAAGAAAAAAACATGTGGAAACCACAGCAGATGTCAGATATCAAGCAATCTTCCAGGAAACTAGTCTCCAGTCAAACATTTCCCAACACAATTCCCTCTCAGATACACAAGCCCACAAGTTCAGCTTCCGTTCATTTAATGGGTTTGACTGTTGCAGGTCCAAAGAAACATGGATGAGCCTCTTGCCAAATTCTCTGTTATGAAAATAGGCTAGTCTAACTGTCAAAAGGACATTTTCATTTAATTGTAGAAATTAAAATGTAATAATGCATAGAAGGTTGTTCGTGGTTCTGCTGCAGCATCATGATAAAGCTGATCATTTAAGATGAACAAGGCAACACGCACAAGAGCAAGAAACCTTTGACACTGAACCCCAACCTCCCAATTTCTCGTCACTGCACACGAGAATAAACAGCTACTTACGCAATGTGAAGCAGGCAGTCTGGTGGCTGCATCATTTAGACCAGTGTTTCCCAACCAGGGGTACTAGGAACCACTGATTTAAACCACCAAACCTATGCAATTGTGAGACCAGGTGTTTAGGTCCATGCTGAAAACACTTTCTACTTTATTCATTCAAAATGGTGTGAGAAAGACGAAGTATCCTATAGTAAAACATAGCAAGCAGCTTAATAAGGGAAACATTACATGATTAAATCTAATTGAGACGTCACTGTAACTCCCATTTCTTCCAGTCCTTTTGCATTTGTAAGGCAATGCACGAGTGCCAATATGTAAACACATTTGTATGCGTAATTGTCGGTTAAACTAACTGACTACTCAGCAATGGAATTCGGATTCACACATTTTCAACAAGAACTGCCGCACGGACGTGCGCAATTACTCACACTTATTTTAGTTTTGGACATATTTCATTAGTTGTTTTACTCAAATATGCATTTATATAACACAATAACACATTCAGCTCTAAGTTAAATTACTAATGAAAAGTTGACAATATGGAGGTGGTTAGCATTATGTTCTAGTCCACGTTCAATCATTAACTTCGTCATTACCCATTTCAACGTGTTTTGACAGATTTCCTAAAAGCTACGAAAATGAGTGAAAAAGCATGAAGATTGGACAAACCCATCCCGCAGACTTTATTCGTCCAAGGTATCCACAGGGATCCGGGTTTTCTATAAATTCTTTCAGCTGATATGAGAGTGGAGGAATGGTTGGGCAGGTTTTGTAGGGTAAATGACTTGAGGGAAAAAAAGGGGAGTTTTTATGGCAGCATAACGTTGCACGTAGAAATAAGTATTGAGTGCATTTCGTTTTGCATGGCCCGGTGCCCCGGCGGTGGAGATTCCGTTTTGCGACCAATAGACAATGGCATGATCTAAACTATATAAACCCCACTCAACCGGGGCACAGGAAGATGCCAAACGAACTCATCCATTAATATATGAAAGAAGAGATACCCCCGCGCGATTGTCCTGCCCTCTGTTATAGTTTGATAAAACTTGCTTTGATGGCAACATAACATTTAGCTGACACGTTTCTGGCGCAAAGCAAGGTAACATGTTCTGCACTATAAAATAAATATGCAGTTTAAAGTGTTGTTTTAGTTTATTTCCTATGGTCCATACTGATTAGATATACGGTCTATTAAACTCGTGCGACCTTCCTACTTAGTCAAGGGGTCATCTCTTGCGTAACTCGACATGAGGGAATGTGAGATTAAAGCCACAATCTGGAGTTTTACCAATATTATGTTTCAGTCCGTAGACAAAAACAACCTATTTCAAATGAGACGCAGCTATGAATGTAAGGACTTAATCTATAAAAGATTGACTGCTTTTTTAATCATATTTTGAAGATATACATTACAGACTTAAATGACATCAAAAACAGAAACAGTAGAGTATTAAAAACGTATATTTTGAATTAGACCGTATGATATGATAGATAATTGTACAAACCCATAAAACATTTTTAAAGTTCTATTTGATCAAGAATTGTAAGGGTAGGCTATGTCATTAATCAAAATGACCACTGAGCTGCAGGAAATATCCCAGATTGTGCCTCTCACGCCTAATCAAATGCAGGAAATGTTTTTCTTACAAGAGATTCAGAATCTTCAGGACTTGTCACGATTTCAATATCCCCCATGTCCCTTTGGAAGTATTGAGCAGACCAAAGACAAGTCAGAAAAGAAAGGATGAATTTAATTTCATCTCTGTGTGTCCATGACTGTGACAAATGAGGTACAGTTCAGATACTTGTTAAAGAACATATTGGACATCTGCAAAATGCATTAGATATTATGTAACTCCATAAGGAATTCAACATTCCCAACATTTCTCAAGCTTGTCAACCCTTCCTCAGTACTACAATCTGACAGACACAAGCAAGAGAACATGGTAGTTCACCCAAATCACATTTGTTTATAAGTCCTTAAGATAAATAGAATACTCTATATAGCTGTAGGCTGTCATTACTAGCCTTCTAGCAACATGGCTGAGTCTCTCTAGCCCATAGATTAGGCTACTTTCAAGGTAAGGAAAGAATGTATGTAAAGTCATTTGAGTGCAATAAGGGATAAGGAAGAAAAAGTTGGGGGCAAATTTGTAAACCAACACCAATCTGTCAAAAAGGCATTGAACTTTTAGAAAATACAAAACAATGCATAGTAAATATTCTCAAACTGAATTAAGAATGCATTAATGTACAGTATAGCACCTTAAAATGTTTTGTGTTCAGTTGATGATCTGTTTAGATTTGATTTCTAACACCACAAGAACATGCCTTACGGTTGATGGAGTTTGGATCCAGTCTGTTGTGCGTCATAGTGTTCATTAAAGCAAAACATAGAACCTGTCAAGTCAAACAAGGGATCCCCACTCAGTTTCCCCACACTGATGACATAAAAAAAGGTTAAAAGGTTGACCAATTGTACTTCAACAGTATGCACTGTAATCTTCTGTGGCCATTTGCAGGGAAGACCCACAGGCTGTGTGGCCTAAGGCAACACGGCAGATGTTCTTGAGTAGGACCGGAGGATTCAACTCAGAGTTTGTGAAAGGGAAGGACTAAGAGGGGGAGACCTCCTCATGGGACCCTCCTGGCTCTCTGTCAGCGGCTCCATCTCTTCTTCTCCCTTTTCCAAGATGTTATCCTTTGTTGTGTCCATTTCTATAGCTACCTTGTGATTCTCATCTAATGTGCCTTTTTCACTTTCCTGCTCTTCATCTACCTTCCCTTCTTTAACCTCTTGCTCCTCATTTACCCTCTCTACTCCAGCCTCTTGCTCCTCATCTACCTTCTCTTCTCCAGTCTCTTGCTTCTCATCTACCCTCTCTTCTCCAGCCTCCATGTCCTCTGTACCCCTGCTGTCTTCCTGCTCGCGCTCTGCTGGTGACTCTGGCTCCAGAACCTCAGGACCTAGCAGGGCATCTCTGAGAGTACTCATCAGCTCTGACTGGGTCTCTGCCAGAGTCTTGGTCATTTCCTGGTCCCGCTGCCCAGGGACCAAGTCAGTAAGGTGGAAGGACTGTCGCAGCAGATCAGGCTGTTCCTCTAGGTAGGACAAGGCCTCCACTAGCCAGGCCACTAGCAGCTGCACTAGGTCTTTGTGTGTGGCCCCTGCTGCCCCACCCTCGGCAGCCAGCCGGGCCCAGCGGGCCAGCAAGAAACTCTGCAGCACGGGCCGCAGGCACATCTCCAGGGGCTGGAGGCGGCAGGTGCAGCCAGCGGGGACCACGGCCGGAAGGGTGCCAGTGGCACCAAGGGTGGTCAAGAAGTCCTTAGACACGTGTCCACGGTGGCCGTCCAGGATCAGCATGCCTTTGGTACTCCTGTTCTGGTCCAGCATATGTTGGCGCCACACCTGAGACTCCCACAGAGCCAACTCCTCGTCCCTGGTGAATCCCTCCACCTTGGCCTCCAGCAGGACAGAGTTGGGGAGGCCTGTGCCCTGCATCTTGGGGAGCTGCCCCTTGATTAGGACCAGGGTGCGTAGCATGGTGCCATCGGCCAGCGCTGAAAGATAGATGGTGACCAGAGGTTCCCTGGTTCCCACCAGCTGGAGAGCCTCTTCTTTATCCACTTTGGCTGGATCCGCAAGCGCCTCAATGTCTACAAAGACAGACAGCTCGTCCATGGCAGCTATGCCTGTGTGGGGCAGATCGTGGGCCTGGATGTGCTTGCGGGTGAACTTGGTGAAGGAGTTAGCGTTGTCCTCCATGGAGCGTGGCAAGCGGCAGCTGACCGTGGCAGTCCGCCCAACAGCCTGCCAGCCAAGGCTATGCTGCAGCATGAAGCTCACAGCCCAGTCGTAAGAGATGCGGAAGGCGCTGCTGTGACCGTCCTGGCTGTGGATCTCAGAAGCCCTCTGAAAAAGGTTCTTCTCGTTGAGTGGCAGCTGCTGCTCTCGCTGGGCCATGACCCACTCCACCATGCGCTCCACCGCCTCTCCCTTGCCGGGTCCCCGGCCATCACGTTCCAGCTGCTTCTCCTTGTTCTTCAGCCAGGTCCGGATGAGATTAGACTGGGTGGATAGCTGCTTGGCGGCTTGACGTTCCCCGCAGCACAGAGCGAACAGCACTATCCTCAGCAGACGCACAGAGAGGGTGTCCTCTCGTTCTTTTACCACCGGGCGTACTGTCGGAGGGGTGACGGGAGGGTCAGATACGGCAGGCTGCTGTTTAGACTCTCCTTCATTAACAATTTCATCAACGTCCTTGCCAAGACCTTCAACCTCCATTTCTTCATTGTCTGTGTCTGTGCCCATGTCCTCCACTGGGGCCATTGCCTCGTCCAGGTCACTCTCCGGCCCTAAGGGACCCCACTCGCTGCTGTCGTCAAAGCGGTCTGCTCCCGTGGTGTTTCTGCAGGAAAGAAAGATGAGTGGTATTTGAGGCATGACAGATAAAATTAATCACAATATTTTGGGGGGAGTAAATTGTGTGAAACGGCTGGAGTGTGTCTCGTAAAGTACCTCATGTCCTCCATGATGAATCCAACATTAGGGGAGCCTGTTAAAAAAAAAAGAGAGAGAGGATAAGAGATTTAGATTTGAAAAGAAAGAGCACGCAGCTAAATGTAAGTGTTACAACAAACATTTCTGTTTCAGGTTGAACTATGTAGACTTTGTTTTCCCTGTCATAATGTATTATTAATATCATCCTTCACAGTTCCCCTGTCAAGCAGTCACAGACAATGTCTTTGACGCTTGTATACTCAGAGATGAAGCTAGTCTTGAATTGATTATATACTGTATGTGTTTTGGTATCACAAGAGATGATATTATTGTGTGTGCATCTACAAAACATCAAATAAATGATTGACCTGAGTGGTGGGGTGAGAAGCCATGATACTCCCAGAAGCAGCTGGGCTGCTTGCACAGGTTGGCTTTGCAAACGATGCATCCAAACACGCTCTCATGGCGCAGGTTCTTCAGGTTGCAGTTCTTGCATCTCTTGGTCTTGGCGGTGAGTTTAACCAATCTGTGCCTTAGTTTATTTGGATTGCCTTGCAGGGCAACTTCTCGTACGCTCGCTAGTCCCTCTTTATTCTCAGAGTGGATGCGTGCTTGTCTCTCTGCACACTTGGCTAGCTGGTGCCCTAAGCGCTTTCGAAAGTTTGCCTGGGTAAAGAGTCCGCCCTGCACCCATGACGGTGGGTTCTCTTTGCGGCTCTCCCGCAGCACTATGAAGGCGTTGACTATGCTCAGGTTGACCAGGAACCAGAAGAGACTGCGCCAGTGCTTGTCTAGTGGCAGCCCTCCTAGAGGGTTGCAGGCAAGCAGCTGTTTGCAGATGTCCACTCCTCGCATATTCTCCTGCAGAAGTCGGAAGGCTAAGGGCCGCTCGATGGGGCTGAGTTCGCCCACTTTGGTTTGAGACTTCCTCCACACTGTGTCTGGCTGCCCCGGCCTGGCGTTGGTGGACAGGCAGCCCATCTCCTTGGTGTCTTTCCAGCGGGTGGCCAGCAGGGGACCCAACTGCCTCTGCAGGAAGTCCCCAGGCTTCTCCAGCTGACCCTGCTCCCACAGCTCCCTGGGGAGGATGGGACTTGGTGGAGGAAAGGAGCTGGAGGCGTAAATGCCCTGGTCCAAGAGCTTCTGCATGAGAGGGGCAGAGGCCAGTGAGCTACCCAGGAAGAGCTGGTGATGTTTCTGCTGGAGTCCCTCCACTAAGGGGGGAACTACACTGAACCCCAGCTCATTCTCCTTCTCCCTCCCCATGTGGATGAGCAGTCGGTGGCAGTAGCCAGACTTGGAGTCACACAGCAGCCACACCCCTGGTTGGGCCTTGGGGTTCCCTTTGGCTTGGCCGGCCTCCGTCTCCAGGCTGGGCAGCAGGGCCCGGTCGATGGCCAGGCACCGGTTGGGTTGGTAGGCTTCCCACATGGAGTCGCCAAGGATGCTCAGCATAGGTCTGAAGAGACGCAGCCTGTCGCTGCCACTGCCCTCCCCCTCCTCCTCCTCCTCCTCCATGGAGGTGAGCAGACTACCCATCCAGATGTTGTTGGAGATCTGCTGGAAGCGCTTGATGGACATGGCCCTGAAGAAGGTGTGGCAGTTGTCGTAGTGCTGCCAGGACCAGTAGTTGGCAGGCTCTGGGAGGCTCTGAAGGCCCATGAGGATACTGAGACCTATGAAGCCCTTGATCTCGTGAGCGGCAACAGGGACCCAGTCCGGGTCACGCTGCCCAAGAAACTGGCAGGTCTTGGCCTTGGCGTTGGTCTCGTTGGCGATGAGCTCCATGAGCGAGTACGGAAAGAGCAGGTTGAAGTAGTCGACAGCGTCACTGTTTTTGTTTAAGGACTGGCGAGGACCGCAGCTCTCTGTGAAGTCGAGGATAGTTGCGGCGTTGGTGCCTCTCAGCAGAGGCTCTCTCCAGTTCTCCATTAACGCCCATTCAGACCTCCCCACTTCCACACCCCCCCTGGATTTGTCCTCCTCCTCTTGGCAGAACTCAATGTCAGACTCCAGAGACTCTGTGGGGGAGGGAAGGGGATCACAGGAACAACAGTTAGTCTTCTGCTCCACAGAGCCAAGTTGACAACTTTTCTTTTATAAACACCCTGGGCCATTTCTTATGTCAGCACAAGTCCACTTTTACAACACCATGTGTATAGAACGAGAACAGGGAAAAATATAACACCTTCTCAACTGGCCAGTAGTCTGAAAACAACAAACGGCAGACGAAAACAGATTGGTATGCAGACTGTCTCCTTGGTAAGACATTACTCCTCTGCACTTGGGTCATTTTTAGACTCCACACATTTTCCTATTTACTTTGGCACAAAACATGCTTTGGAGTGTGTCTTGATGTACAACAATCTGTCAGTTCCTGTAATGTAGGGTTCCACAAGTGGCAGCCCACAGGCCTCTTTGTTGGACATAAGACTGTAAACACACCAGCAAATCAGGGCCAGGTGATTTATATTTCCTGTTCCAACGTATTCCCACGCATAATAGAGAGATATGTGATCTTATACAAATGTAAGCAAGGTTTGAAATTATGTTTTAGTTTTAGCCCGTTTGGGCTTTGAGGTCAATTTGCAGTCTACAAATTATTTGTAATTATGTTTTGGCCCCCTGACCATCCCCTCAAGAAAAACTAAAATGGTCACGTGGCTGAATCTAGTTGATGATAATGTGTGAACGAGCAACATGGGATGCAGCCATGTAGAGTTCTTTGACCTCATTAATGAAGAGAAGGGGAATGTGTGGTAACAAACACCTGTTGTGTGTGGTTGTGAATAAGTGTGTGGTTCATCTTTTTCCACATTACTTTTTGTACACACACACACACACACACACACGGCCTATACTCGCTCACCATTTCATTTTTTTGTGTGTTTACAAGTTTGTAAAAATAGTTTTACATTAGGTAGGGCCAATAGCTTTAGTGCGACCTCATGACCAGAACATAAGGCCTTGTTCTAACCAATATAGATGTACAAATATTTATGATTGAAGGCCCCCTCTGGTGTCCTACATGAGGGGATTTTATGGGCACTCCACAATTCCTGGTGTGAACCATGTCTCACTGTACAATATCTGGTGTGAACCATGTCTCACTGTACAATATCTGGTGTGAACCATGTCTCACGCCACAATATCTGGTGTGAACCATGTCTCACTGTACAATATCTGGTGTGAACCATGTCTCACTGTACAATATCTGGTGTGAACCATGTCTCACTGTACAATATCTGGTGTGAACCATGTCTCACTGTACAATATCTGGTGTGAACCATGTCTCACTGTACAATATCTGGTGTGAACCATGTCTCACTGTACAATATCTGGTGTGAACCATGTCTCACTGTACAATAATCCTACCATGTCTTTCAGTGTTCACAAGGGGAGATAAGCTCAACACCTTGTGCAACAAAACATTTGGCATCAGGCCAAGTTAAACAACAAAGCAAATAACGACAGCAACCCACCACAACTAGATGTCAAATCATGGGGCTCTTTTGCTGCCACATTTTGCACAAAATGTCACCATGAATAGATACATTCTGTTAGGGTGTTGGTTCTACGTTGTTAGGGTCCTGGTTCTACGTTATAGTACATTTCATGAATAAGATTAATGGTGTATAAATGTTCATGTCTAAATGCTTATGCATTGTACGTAGTATTATACACTATAAATTGTGCTAGCAATTTCAAAACATTTTCTAAACTGCAAATATAAAGCATCTTTCTCCTTCCATGGTAAAACTGACATGCAAAGGCTATCTGTTTGGAGTTCTGTGGGGAGCTTGAAGACACCTACCGTTTGGTGTACAGGTGCTGGAGCCGTGACTTGGGTCCTGGGCCAGGTGCTTGGCCATAAGGTCCCCTGTCTGAGAGCTGAAGTCACAGAGCTCACACCGCAGCTTCAAATAGCTGTGTGGAACAGAGGGAAAGAAGGTTGGAACGTGTCCCTAGTAACTGGCAAGGCAAAAAATATCAAAAACACAGCGGAAAAGGTGTCCATTACCAAGGGGGAGGCCGCTTGTGCAGGGGGACCCGGTTGGTTTTCATACGTGGTGCATGATTTCTGCAACAAGAGAAATGAACACTATCAAACTGTCCAAGTCATCTATGATCAATGAATGAACCATTGTTTCTTTGACTAATAAAACATTATCTATATTGAAGCTTGACTCACGTAATCATGTGGTCTGCGTAGGAGCGCGAACAGCAGGTGCTGTAGGGGCACACAGCACAGTGGACGAAGGTGGGGTAGTGGTCGGGGAAGCTGGGTATGTCTGAGCTGCACTCCATGCATCGCTGCTTGACTAGAGACACACTGTTGAGGTCACACAGAGGTCAGATACTTCAGACACAATATATGCATTTATACATCACCCTGGCCGTGAGCCAACCCTCCAAGGGTGTTTCAGGGAGTTGGGATATGCAAAAAAAAACGCATTTCCAACTCACACACACGTATTAATACACACGTGTACATGTGTGAAAAATAACAAACACCCACCAAATGATGATTATGTTTATACATGCTCTCAGAGGGCAAGCTAGCGCTACTGTCACACTTCTCAATCAAAAACTAAGTCTGAGATTAATGATAGAAGAGCTCCTGCGATTTGTAGTCGCTCCATGTACAACAATATGACTATTACTCACCTCCGTTTCTGAAACTTGGTGAGCAGGTCCAACTGCTTGATGGATTTCCTCATGGTGGTTCTGGTTGTTTGTGGAGGTGGTTTGGACTGATGTTGTAGTTTATGTTGTATGTTTGTGTAGGTCTGGCCCGCCTGAGGAGTGGGGCCTGTCGTCTTATAGTCCATAGGTACATTCTTGGGCAACTGTCCCTTGTGGTGGGAATATGCCCTGATGGTCACCTAAGTACACAGACAAGAATAGAACCCAGTGTTTAACCCCATTTTACTTATGAATACTATACCTATACTAATATAACTCCTTCTTGATCTAGGACATGCATTTCCTTTTGGTTAACCGTTGTCCAACAAGTAAATTGCCTGAATCTCTACGCTCTTAGAAAAAAGGGTTCCAAAAGGGTTTTTCAGCTATCCCCATAGGAGAACCCTTTTGGGTTCCATGTAGAACCCTTATTTTGGGTTCCATGTTGAACCCCCTGTAAGGATTCTACATGGAACCAAAAAAGGTTCTTCAAAGGTTCTCCTATGGGAATAGCAGAAAGCACCTTTTCAACTAAGAGTGTAGATAAAGTGGCAAGACATTTCTCTGTGGATGATGCCACTTTGTGGCACAAGTAAGAGAAGGTCTAATCAGTGAAATGAAGCTGTTCATCAACTCACTTTAGTCCCAGGTTGGAGCCCCTCCAGCTGCTTGGGTTTGCGGAAGGTCCTGTGGCTGTGGGTTTTGTGCTCCATCCTGTCCGTGGCAGAGAGGAACTGCAAACGGCACTTGTTGCAGTGACTCGCTCTACTGGCCTGAAAAATCAAGAGTTGGGTTCAACGTTTCAGGGCTATACATAAACTGCAGAAGAAATTGTGATCTCTTTTTGTCTTTGTACAAGAGTTTACAAAACACTTTTTCTTGCAACGCCTACTTTGCAGTATCACTGCCTTTATAAAACATATGGGACCGGTTTCCCAGACCCAGATTAATCCTAGTCCTGGACTAAATACACACTTACAATGAAGATGCTCTGTTGAGATTGGTGTTTAATCTAAGACTAGGTATAATATGAGTCTGGGAAACCAGGCCATAAATACTTTTTTGCACTTTAAGAAAATGCCTTCCTTTAAGTAAATTCTTTACAACAGTTTTAAATGGGAACGATCCTTACTTTTTTATGGTCCTGTGTGGCTTAGTTGGTAGAGCATGGGACTTGCAACACCAGGGTTGTGGGTTTGATTCCCACGGGGGACCAGTACGAGAAAATGTATGCACTCAACTACTGTAAATTGTTCTGGATAAGAGCGTCTGCTAAATGACATAAAATGTAATGGGCCTGGGTTGTTCCTCTACCTGGTGTCGTATGTAATGCTGCTGGTAGGAGTTGGGGCTCTTGAACACCTTCAGGCAGTAGACACACAGCTGGTTGCACGTCTTTGCATGATTGGTACAGAAGTGGTTGTACACATCAGAAAAGAAAGAAGACCGGTACCGACACACCTTGAAAAGAAGGGATGGGACTTCAGGAAGGTGTGGTTCTGAGAGGAAATGGAAAGGCCAGCATTTATTCTATCCTGTTTAACTGGAGGTGAAAGGTTACCAACCTGGCAAATATAGGGCATCTCTCCTGGTTTGTGGGTGTTCTTCATGTGATGCAGGAACACAGGCTCACTCTCAAACGCCCACTCACAGATCTTACAACAAGCTGCACGTTCAATAGAGAAAACAAATCACAAATCCTCCATCAAATGCAACTTAGTTTAATCATAAGAAAATATATCTCACAGGATGCATATTTAACAACAGGTGAATATGTAAGTATGGTAATGTGAGGGTGTACTGGAAGACTGAGTGGGCCCGTGGGCATTCTCCACATGGTACTGGAGCTGGGCGCTGGTAGAGAACTGGCGGAAGCAGTGCTGGCAGGAGGTCAGCTGGTCCACCCATTTAGTCATCTCTGGGTGCTGCTTCATGTGGTCCATCAGCCTGCCGAGCACGCACACACAGTTAACATCCTTCCATCAATTGAGATTTGCATTTGCATAGTTCTAACACTTGAATAAGTGCTCCAGATACTTTTGTGGCAATATATCACACGCAAACATTTGATTGATACTTCTTCCCCTAAATGTTGTCATTTCAAATCAATTTATGGTCAGTCTGTATGTGTACATACTGTGTGTGTGTGTATCTGGAGCAGGGGACCCTATCCTCACCTAATGTTGCTATTGGACCTCTTGGGACAGATGACACATTTGAAGGAATAGTTCAGCTTCGTGGGCTGGCTGTCGACCAGGGACTGTTGCCCCGCGAAGTGGCCATAGTAGAAATCATCCACTAGCATAACCACCTTAGGCGGAGGGTCTGGGTTGGAGCTGGGAGCCAGTTCTGGCAGGGGGTTCTGAGTGCCACTGCTGCTGGAAGGCCCAGCAGTAATGACCAGGTCTGGACAGCAGAACTGGGAGGGGGGAATTCAATACAGTTTAAATTGCCATTAGTCTCATCATTACTAGTGGTGAATGTTCATGGTTTAATATCTGGAATGTTCTATAGTTCATATGATTAAGCTTCTTACACACATATGTCCTTGAAGTGCTTCTTGCATTTTGAATTGGGCTCCACATCGGGGGCATATCTTTACCTCCCGATCAACTGTAAAACAAACAGAACAGGGAAACATTTGCCTGATGTTCTGTTCAGCGACATTTTTACACTTAGAACCAGCGAGGGAATATGATAATGAGCAATAGATCTGATATGGATGTAATTACTGTACCTTTGGTGTTGCCCTGTGTCAGGGGCGTGGCCACGGGTACATTGGCCTGGCTGTTGCTCTTGACGATCTGCAGAAGCTGCGATTGGAGAGCGACTGGGACTTGGTTCCATTTCACTATAGCACAAAGGAAAGCAGGGGATGTTCAAAAGATGTCACTATAGAGACAAAAGCTGTACTTCATTGAATTTAGACCCACCCATAAAATAAGAATTTACAAATCTGAGGCTGTGAGGAAGTGTTGAGTAGAGTGGGCCGGGTGCCCATGGTGCTAGCCGTGGTGGTGAGGGGGGCATGACTGGACCCGCGGATGGTGAGGGTGGCAGGGATTTGCATAGTGGCAAAGGTGCTGGGCACCGCCTGCCGTAAAACACCACTGGGGCCAGCAGTGGGCCTAATCTGTGCAGGCTGGGTCACAACCTGAGGCATCCCCATAGACGGAGCAAAGAACTGCCCTCCAGGTCCTACCATAGGAGAGAGAGGGCTGTTAACAAAATGGTGTTACTATACCATTGGAACCCCTGTATTTCTATTGTAGCTCTGTGAAAACAGCACTGGATAAAGATGCTGAAATTAAAGATATAAAGTTATAAAATTACCAGAGAGCAGGGTGATGGGTCGAATCATCTGGCCTTGTTGTAAATTCAGAACTATCCCCATAGGGTTCTGCCCAGGCCTGACGTTTCGGACCGGGAAACCCTGTGAGATATAGTAATGAGATGAAGTTAAATACATTCCACCTCGCTGAGCTGAGCCAAAGCAGGTCAGAGAAGATCCATGAGCACTGATGCAGTCCGTACCTGGGTGAAGTAGATCTGCTGGGCATTGGCCGGGCCGGCACCAGGGTTAACAGCTGTGGGCAGTAGCATGGTGCTCAGACCTGTAGGGGTTTGGATCTGGATCAGCTGTTGTCCCTGGACCATGCCAGATGGTACCAGAGAGGGCATACCAGGGACTCCCGTGGGGACCATAAATTGAGGTAACACTGATGACGACACAGGAGCTGAGGGACACAGAGGAAGGGGAACAACCTAGTGGTTAGTGTCCAGGGCGGGATCTGAACTCAGGTCTACCAAGGGAGAAACCAATGTCTTGACTGTTAGACCAAGAGGACGTTCCCCCTTTGCTGATAATAACACAGATTTTGATGTCGTAGGCAGGGGCTACCTCATCACAAGATCATGAGCCACTCATGTCTGCTACAACAGCTTCAGTCCTCAGTTCTATATTATAATCAGTGTTGCCACTTTAAAAAGGAGCAGCTTGTGCATTCTCTTTAGTTTCCGACTCCGAGGTGTATAACACATGTATAAATACTCCTGTACAATCAAATAATGAAAATCAATTCCTGAGCCTTTCCTGTGTTTCTGAAAGTAACGACAGCTGTTTTAACCTTTGGGCAGTGTGCGTTTGAGACACCATCCTTCCCCCCAAAACATCAACTCACGTGCTCTAGTGGTGCGCTGCAAGACAGAGGAGGAGGACAGGATTGTGTTGGAAACCGTTGCCGGGACACGTTGTGCAGCTGAGGGAGTGAGGGAGGGTATGCTGGGAATTGGAGTCTCTCGGGATGTCGAGGAGAAAAAGGAGGCTTCACAGACTGCAGGAAACACACAATGGCATAAACCGCAAGGTACAGTTAAATTACATGAGAATTAGCATCCATTCTCCTGTGTTCTTATTTGATCTGACCTAGTATTGACTCTGAGCTGCTTTTTTCAGTTTCTATTCTGTATTTCTTACTTCTTGACCATTGACATTGAATATTCCATTGTTGAGGAAAAGCTTGCAAATAAGCATTTCACTGTACTATTTACCCTTGTTGTATCCTGTGCACAGGACAAATAAACCTTGATTTTATTCACCTTCACAGCATAGTCCTATGCCAGGGGTGTCAAACTCATTCCATGGAAGGCCTAGTGTCTGCTGGTTTTTTGTTTTTCCTTTCAATTAAGACCTAGACAACCAGGTGAGGGGAGTTCCTTACTAATTACTGACCCTAATTCATCAATCGAATCGAACTACACCGGCTGTTCCGACACTCGTCGTATGTGGCAGGGCTTGCAAACCATTACAGACTACAAAGGGAAGCACAGCCGAGAGCTGCCCAGTGACATGAGCCTACCAGACGAGCTAAATAACTTCTATGCTCGCTTCGAGCCAAATAACACTGAAACATGCATGAGAGCATCAACTGTTCCGGATGACTGTGTGATCACGCTCTCCGCAGCCGATGTGAGTAAGACCTACAAACAGGTCAACATTCACAAGGCCGCTGGGCCAGACGATTACCAGGACGTGTACTCTGAGCATGAGCTGACCAACTGGCAAGTGTCTTCACTGACATTTTCAAACTCTGTCTGAGTCTGTAATACCAACATGTTTCATGCAGACCACCATAGTCCCTGTGCCCAAGAACACTAAGGTAACCTGCCTAAATGACTACCGACCCGTAGCACTCATGTCTGTAGCCATTAAATGCTTTGAAAGTTGGTCATGGCTCACATCAACACCATCATCCCAGAAACCCTAGACCTACTCCAATTTGCATACCGCACCAACAGATCCACAGATGATGCAATCTCTATTGCACTCCACACTGCCCTTTCCCACCTGGACAAAAGGAACACGTATGTGAGAATGCTGTTCATTGACTACAGCCCAGCATTCAACACCATAGTGCCCTCAAAACTCATCACTAAGCTAAGGACCCTGGGACTAAACAGCTCCCGCTGCAACTGGATCCTAGACTTCCTGACGGGCCACCCCCAGGTGGTAAGGGTAGATAACACATCCACCACGCTGATCCTCAACATTTTTGCATCACTGCCTGGTATGGCAACTGCTTGGCCTCCAACCGCAAGGCACTTCAGAGGGTAGTGCCTACGGCCCAGCCAAGCTTCCTGCCATCCAGGATCTCTATACCAGGCGGTGTCAGAGGAAGGCCCTAAAAATCGTCAAACTCCAGCCACCCTAGTCATAGACTGTTCTCTCTGCTACCGCACAGCAAGCGGTACCGGAGCGCCAAGTCTAGGTCCAAGAGGCTTCTAAACAGCTTCTACCCCCAAGCCATAAGACGCCTGAACAGCTAATCAAATGGCTACCCA
Source organism: Oncorhynchus tshawytscha (assembly GCF_018296145.1). NCBI lineage: Eukaryota > Metazoa > Chordata > Actinopteri > Salmoniformes > Salmonidae > Oncorhynchus > Oncorhynchus tshawytscha. Next base: position 364,609 of record NW_024609826.1, read on the forward strand.
GATACCCCCGCTACTACTCTGTTATTATCTATGCATAGCCACTTAACAACCCTACCTGCATGTACATAATTATGTCAATTACCTCGACACCGGTGCCCCAGCACATTGACACATTGTACCGGTACCCCCTGTATATAGCCTCCACATTGACTCTTTACCGGTACCCCCTTTATATAGTCTCCACATTGACTCTGTACCGGTACCCCCTGTATATAGCCTCCACATTGACACATTGACTCTGTACCGGTACCCCCTGTAAATAGCCTCCACATTGACACATTGACTCTGTACCGGTACCCCCTGTATATAGCCTCCACATTGAATCTGTACCGGTACCCCCTGTATATAGCCTCCACATTGACTCTGTACCGGTACCCCCTGTATATAGCATCCACATTGACTCTGTACCGATACCCCCTGTATATAGCAGCATCCACATTGACTCTGTACTGGTACCCCCTGTATATAGCCTCCACATTGACACATTGACTCTGTACCGGTACCCCCTGTATATAGCCTCCACATTGACACATTGACTCTGTACCGGTACCCCCTGTATATAGCCTCCACATTGAATCTGTACCGGTACCCCCTGTATATAGCCTCCACATTGACTCTGTACCGGTACCCCCTGTATATAGTCTCCACATTGACTCTGTACCGGTACCCCCTGTATATAGCCTCCACATTGACTCTGTACCGATACCCCCTGTATATAGCCTCCACATTGACTCTGTACCGGTACCCCCTGTATATAGCCTCCACATTGACTCTGTACCGGTACCCCCTGTATATAGCCTCCACATTGACACATTGACTCTGTACCGGTACCCCCTGTATATAGCCTCCACATTGACTCTGTACCGGTACCCCCTGTATATAGCCTCCACATTGACTCTGTACCGGTACCCCCTGTATATAGCCTCCACATTGACTCTGTACCGGTACCCCCTGTATATAGCCTCCACATTGACTCTGTACCGATACCCCCTGTATATAGCATCCACATTGACTCTGTACCGATACCCCCTGTATATAGCATCCACATTGACTCTGTACTGGTACCCCCTGTATATAGCCTCCACATTGACACATTGACTCTGTACCGGTACCCCCTGTATATAGCCTCCACATTGACACATTGACTCTGTACCGGTACCCCCTGTATATAGCCTCCACATTGAATCTGTACCGGTACCCCCCTGTATATAGCCTCCACATTGACTCTGTACCGGTACCCCTGTATATAGTCTCCACATTGACTCTGTACCGGTACCCCCTGTATATAGCCTCCACATTGACTCTGTACCGATACCCCCTGTATATAGCCTCCACATTGACTCTGTACCGGTACCCCCTGTATATAGCCTCCACATTGACTCTGTACCGGTACTCCCTGTATATAGCCTCCACATTGACACATTGACTCTGTACCGGTACCCCCTGTATATAGCCTCCACATTGACTCTGTACCGGTACCCCCTGTATATAGCCTCCACATTGACTCTGTACCGGTACCCCCTGTATATAGCCTCCACATTGACTCTGTACCGGTACCCCCTGTATATAGCCTCCACATTGACACATTGACTCTGTACCGGTACCCCCTGTATATAGCCTCCACATTGACTCTGTACCGGTACCCCCTGTATATAGCCTCCACATTGACTCTGTACCGGTACCCCCTGTATATAGCCTCCACATTGACTCTGTACCGGTACCCCCTGTATATAGCCTCCACATTGACACATTGACTCTGTATCGGTACCCCCTGTATATAGCCTCCACATTGACTCTGTACCGGTACCCCCTGTATATAGCCTCCACATTGATTCTGTACCGGTACCCCCTGTATATAGCCTCCACATTGACTCTGTACCGGTACCCCTTGTATATAGCCTCCACATTGACTCTGTATCGGTACCCCTGTATATAGCCTCCACATTGACTCTGTACCCCCTGTATATAGCCTCCACATTGACACATTGTACCGGTACCCCCTGTAAATAGTCTCCACATTGACTCTGTACCGGTACCCCCTGTACATAGCCTCCACATTGACTCTGTACCTGTACCCCCTGTATATAGCCTCCACATTGACTCTGTACCCCCCCTGTATATAGCCTCCACATTGACTCTGTACCGGTACCCCCTGTATACAGCCTCCACATTGACTCTGTACCGGTACCCCCTGTATATAGCCTCCACACTGACTCTGTACCGGTACCCCCTGTATATAGCCTCCACACTGACTCTGTACCCCCTGTATATAGCCTCCACACTGACTCTGTACCGGTACCCCCTGTATATAGCCTCCACATTGACTCTGTACCGGTACCCCCTGTATATAGCCTCCACATTGACTCTGTACCTGTACCCCCTGTATATAGCCTCCACATTGACTCTGTACCTGTACCCCCTGTATATAGCCTCCACATTGACTCTGTAATGGTACCCCCTGTATATAGCCTCCACATTGACTCTGTAATGGTACCCCCTGTATATAGCCTCCACATTGACTCTGTACTGGTACCCCTGTATATAGCCTCCACATTGACTCTGTACCGGTACCCCCTGTATATAGCCTCCACATTGACTCTGTACTGGTACCCCCTGTATATAGCCTCCACATTGACTCTGTACCGGTACCCCCTGTATATAGCCTCCACATTGACTCTGTACCGGTACCCCCTGTATATAGCCTCCACATTGACTCTGTACTGGTACCCCCTGTATATAGCCTCCACATTGACTCTGTACTGGTACCCCCTGTATATAGCCTCCACATTGACTCTGTACTGGTACCCCCTGTATATCGCCCCGCTATTGTTATTCACTGCTGCTCTTTAAATATTTGTTTTTCTTATCTCTTACTTTTTTCTTATTTTTTATTTTTCAGGTATTTTTAAAAAACTGCATTGTTGGTTAAGGGCTTGTGAGTAAGTATTTAACTGTAAGGTCTACCACACCTGTTGTATTCGGCGCATGTGACAAATACAATTACAATTACAAATACAAAGTACAAGGGAGGAGCGAAAACCCGCAGATTCTCGGCTCTCCGTGGAATGAGTTTGACGCGTGTCTTATGCTAACAGACTATATGACTGGGTCATTGACCATTCATACATGTTCAGACCATGACAGGGGACGCAGTGATCAGTCCGTCACCAAGATGACAGTCAAAAGGGTGTGTCAGTCTGTCTCTGTGGCAATAGTTGGCCAATGGGCATGCTCACCGTTGTCGTTGTCGCCCTCTATGAATTCCAACTCCTCCTCCACGTCATCATACATCTGTTGCCATGGCTCCAGCTCCTCCTCCTCACATTCCATGAATAAATCGCCGTCCATATTGCTGAACGGATCAAATGTCTAATAAACAATTAAGACACACTGAACGGTTAAAATGTCTAGTAAGTGTACACTCATAAGTGTAGATCTATCGCTAGAGAACTACGAACAGTGTCAGAACACCATACAGTACATTTCAAAAACACCATTGTTGCTTGAGTAAATATCAGTGTTTTTATAAGTTTCATGTGTTTGTGTAACTTGTATGAAACTATAAAGTTAATTTATTTCAAACATTTATTATATTGTAACCTTTATTTAACTAGGCAAGTCAGTTAAGAACACGGCCTAGGAACAGTGGGGCAGAACAACAGATTTTTACCTTGTCAGGTCGGGGATTTGAACTTGCAACCTTTCGGTTACTAGTTCAACGTTCTAACCAATAGGCAATCTGCAGGAAGATACACTATTGAAGAAGAAAAAAAAGCCTATTGATTGAATGTTGGCAATGTGACTCAGAGACTTGGGTTCAGAGATATAGAAAATCTGTCCAGGATTTAAATAATCTTGTGAAATTGAATTTCTGAAGATATAAAAATACATATTAAACTATTGAATGAAAACATTGCTTCTATGACCATTTTTTGGGGGCCAATTGTTTTAAATGTATACGCAATTGAGTTAATCTATTATTCTTCTCTGGCTCATTGTGATAGAATTTCTCGCTAAATGTCCCTGGCAACCACTAGAAAATTTACGAAAGGGGCGGGGGACAAAAATAGTTCTCTACATGCATGACAGATTTGAGGTGCATGACTCAAATAAAACAGCTGTTCGTTCCGTGAGTCTAACAAGTCATATACATGTATTGCAGAAGAGATGATCTCGTAATGCAATAGTCGCATTCCAAAGAGATAAGACCCCCCTCACATTTTGTGGAAAATACATTCTGCGTCGGCGTAATGTTACTAATGACTCACAACGTGTAGGCTACGCTATTGATGCCTTTCCACTGTAACGTTTAGCGTGCACATTAGGTATATTTACGGCACAAAATATATATATTATTTGTGACACACAAACTACAGGTAAACCATAAACTATTACAGTTAAATTCTTACCCTTTCCAATACGAAGACAGAACGCTAATAAACTAGAACACACATAAATTCTTCGCGGGCTACATGTTCCCCATTGGAGGCATATTAATCCGCATGAAGGAGGCAGACGTTTACCTCTTTCAGAAAATGACATTGGTCAAAACAAAGTTTGCGTCATTTCCGCTTTAAAAATCTGCACTGTGATTGGCTTCCATCCAACGTAAAGAAGAGGGGCGGAGCAAAGCGTTTCAGGAAGTAGGGTTGTCCTAAAACTGCGTTGTTTTAATAAATTTCATTAAAAACGTAGTTAATTCAATTCAATTAATTTATAACATGGTAATTAATACTCAAATACATGAAATAGTATTAATTTCAACCAAATTTGTGTCAATACTAATATCCATACACCCACTAAAGGCAAATTCATTGAAGCTGCAAGCAGCCATTTTGTTATATCGTGATGCTATTTATTAGCCCTTATTCAATGACTCAAATTCCATTGCATTACATTGAGCCATTTGACTTCCTCTTTCGCCTTGTGAGAAAAATGCCCAGACGCTTGGTCCCTAACAAAATGCTGTCTAAATGCAAATACACCTCACACGCGATACAATTTTGGAAACATTTAGAATTGTACTTTCATATAAGCAAGAAATAATTGTTCAAATACAAAAGCTACATTTACTGTGCAGTTTAGGAAAGAACATTGCCTCAAACCGAGACTACACTTCCTCCCCTCCAATTTCCAATGGCGCGGAACTGTGGAGGAAGTTTTGTACTTTGGCTGGGGGCTGTGTTTTTGTAAATTCTGCAGGGTGCAACAATGATGCAACTTTGCTAAAAAATGCATACAGTAAGTGTATATTTTGTATTTGAAAGATTCTCCCACCCTGATGTGAAATTTAAAAAAACTGTAGGCCTATCAGAAGTGAAGATTATTAACGTTTCTAAACTTTCAAACAGTGACAGGATTGTAGTTCCTTGATCCAGCTGTGTTCCATACTTTCAATTGAGAACTAAAGGGCTGGGTTCTCGAGAACTAACTATTGATGTGCTGATTAATGTTACATACTCACATTGAAATTTTATGTTCTCACATTACAATTTTACAGAGTGAACTGTGTGTGCGCGCGTCAAATAAAAAATATATATATTTGTCACATGCGCCGAATACAAGTGTGAAATGCTCATTTACCAACAATGCAGTTCAAAAAATAGAGTTAAGGAAATATTTACTAAATAAACTAAATTGGAGAAAAAAATCATAATAATCTAAAAGTAACACAAGAAAATGCCATAACAATGTAATGTGTGTGTGTGTGTAAGAGAAAGAGAGAAGGGGTCATCATCCAGGATAATTTATTCACTTTGGGATTCATGTACATGTAGTCCACTCCACAAAACAATGTTACAAAAATACTGCTTATAGGCTATAGGCCTACGCTGTCAACCAGGCACATGGTAGCTACTTTGAAGAATCTCAAATATAAAATATATTTTGATTTGGTTAACTTTTTTTGGTTACTACATGATTCCATATGTGTCATTTCATAGTTTTGATGCCTTCACTATTATTCTACAATGTAGAAAAAGTAAACAATAAAGAATAAACCCTGGAATGACTAGGTGTGTCCAAACTTTTGACTGGTACTGTATTTGGAAATGTGTATATATATATAGGTTTAGGCTATTGTAATGCTGAATTGACCAGTAATATTACTGTGAGGTAGCCAACATAACCCATCAGTGCAGCACGTATGGCATGCTATCTCCCTCTGGTCCCTATACATTTGATAAAGGACATGTGTTATGCAGCAATAGGTCTTACCTCAAATAGCCTAACCAAACAACTATCACAGCAGCCTATAAACATACAGATATTAGCCCGACATTGTGATGTCAAAGTTTACCATTGTAGGCAGCAGATTAGCCTAAATGGCATGACATGGATATAGTCTTTATGGCAGATCATGTTCTAGGAATTGTATTCTAGTCAAATGCATTGTTATACCATTCTGCCTATTCATTTGCATTGGTATGTTTACATCTGTTTGCAGCGTTTTCATTCGCTAGACTGGGCTCACTCAGTTCACACCTAGAGATGTAACATAACACTTTGTATTTCGACACCACTGCTGCTCTCGTATTGCCCATGATACATTAGAGAATACGATTGTAATCTCTTCGTAATCTGAAGACAGACGCTAAATCCCTCTATTTAAATTGCTTTAAAACTATTAATAGCCTCGCTCTCAGATGAGAGCATCATAGCCGACAAAACATCGTAATATTCCTCGATTAGAACGAGGTGACTCCCAAGGCGAACGGTATTCGGTCCGTTCACCTATGGTCTGGCAGGTTTTTGACCAAGGCTACGGATAAAATGTGGGATGAAGTTGCTCGGTCTGCGCCGGTTAAGTATGGCGCTGTCATAGCGGTCACAGTGATCTGTAAGTCATGGCCTTTGTTTTTCATTGTACTATTTGAAACGTGTTTGTTACAATGAAATAACCAAGTAAAAAAATATATATAATAGACTTTGAATTAAATTTGAAGGCGGGGCAAGGAAATCACTCAGAATATGAAATCCAGTTAAGAAAAGTCTCTAAAGATCATTTTCATTCTCTATTATCATTCAACTTGGTTTGTCTTTTTGTCTCTCTTATTATTGTTTTATTAGAGAGAGCGATAACTTAGTTGTTATTTTGAATATTAAACAGACAATAACAAAATTGTTTGTGTTAATTGTAATTTGTGAAGAACACTTACTAAATTTGCCAGCATATGTTTATGCTCTCTCTGCAGACATCTGTTATTAAGATGTTATCTTGATGTTATTCAATGTTTTTTTAACAGTTATTTATCACAAACATATCCCAGCTCTTAATATCAAGTGCACAGTTAACTATTCATACATTCCAGGAGCATGTTAAAATGCTCAGAGTTTCTGTCAGTCCACCCAGAAAAATGTGTCCTACATTGCCTCCTCCAAAAACACATCATCAGCTCAGACATCAGAGCTTCACGGTCAGAGTTCTAGTCCATATTCCTGGTCACCATAATATTATGTTCTCAAATGAACCCACTACACTCTTAGAAAAAATGGTTCCAAAAGGGTTCTTTGGCTGTCCCCATAGGATAACTATTTTTGGTTCCATGTAGAAAGAACCCTTTTAGGTTTTAGTTAGAACACTTTTGGGTTCCATGTAGAACCCTCTGTGGAAAGGGTTCTAAATGGAACCCAAAGTGTTCTACCTGGAAGAAGAACCGAAGAAGAACCGAAGAACCCTTTTAGGTTTTAGATAGCACCTTTTTTCTAAGTGTACAGCTTTCAAGCAATAATGTGGGAGGATATAAATTCTTTCCATGTTGTTTGTTGCACCGACAGGCGTTGTTCTGTTGAGAAAATGGATTGCTGGGGGTGTGTGTCAATCTTCAGTCCAATTACGTGGCAAGACGGTGTTGGTCACCGGTGCCAACACCGGCATTGGCAAGGAAACGTGCCATGACATGGCACGTAGAGGTATGGCACAATCACATTATGTAGCTCTGTACACAATGTCACAAATATGTGTGTGTCATACTGTAAAGACACAGTTTGACCTACTTTAAGGCAGGGTGTTAAATTGCTGCCTTCGACCATCCCATCCCAGGAAATGGTTGCAATATTGGGAGCAGGGTACCCTCCTCTTTGGACAGGATGTGCTCTGTGGGGGGATGGCGTGTGTTGTGTGTTTGTGCCTTCTCTAACTGACTTTGGGGAGCTGCAGGGGCGCGGGTGGTGATGGCATGCCGGGACCTGACACGGGCTGCGAGGGCGGCGGATGAGATTCGTCAGGCCACAGGGAACAGCAACATCGTAGTGCGGCACCTGGACCTGGCCTCTATGTACTCTGTCAGAGAGTTGGCCAAAGAGTTCATTGCCAGTGAGGATCGCCTAGATATACTCATCAACAACGCTGGTGAGCATCAGCAACCACAGGAACAGCCATGTCTGGATGGGAAGCTGGCTCTATGGCTTCAGCAACCACTGGAACAGCCATGTCTGGGTCCAGATTTACAAAACGTCTCAGAGGGAAAAGTGCTGATCTAGGATATTTTTTTCTTCCTTTTAGATCATAAGGAATAAGATTACATGGACCGGGGGGACCTGATCCTAGATGAACACTCTTACTCTGAGACCCTTTGTTAATACGGGCCTAGAATGGGAAGCTGGCTCTATGGCATTATGACTGATAAGGATGGTTGATTCCAGTTATATAGCGCTTCATCATGATGGTTGTCTTCATCAGGTGTGATGATGTGCCCTAAGTGGCTAACAGAGGACGGCTTCGAGACACAACTGGCTGTCAATCACCTCGGACACTTTCTACTGACCAATCTCCTTCTGGGGAAGCTCAAGAGCTCCGCCCCTAGCCGCGTGGTCAATGTGTCTAGCATTGCCCACAAAGGGGGTAAACCGGCCTATTGGACTTTTATCTGCCTTTCCATAATATAGGTGCCATGCAATGTAAAAAACAAAGTCTATTTCCCTACATCTAGGTAAGATCCAGTTTGATGATCTTTTCTTTGCCAAGAGGCCGTACAACTCCCTGGTCAGTTACAGGCAGAGCAAGCTGGCCAACGTGCTATTCTCCAGAGAGCTGGCCAGAAGGTTGAAAGGTAAACAGATATACCCTCGGTTGTCTTTGGCCTTGTGCACATTTATTACAATCATTACAACAACAATATTGTCACCAATAAGAGTTATAATTGACTGTCAGATAGGACATTTCCCAGACACGGTGTAGAGGTGTAAAACACTGGGATCTGATCCCCTGGTAGGTACGGGGGTGACGTCCTACAGCCTGCATCCCGGGGTGATCAGGACAGAGCTGACTCGTCACGTGGAGACCTGGTTCCCCATGCTGAGGGCCATCCTGTCAGCCCCCTCCGTGCTCCTCATGAAGACCCCCACCCAGGGTGCCCAGACCTCCATCTACTGTGCTGTCACCCCAGGACTGGAGCACAAGTCTGGCAGCTACTTCAGGTAAGCTCTGTGGTGAAAGTAGTGCTGGATAGGACATGGACATCAAGTCACTGTATTTAATTGTTTTCAATTGTTGTCAAGGTTGTTTAGCTCCGGTTTGTAAAGTGTTATTGTGTGTGTGTGTGTGTGTGTGTGTGTGTGTGTGTGTGTGTGTGTGTGTGTGTGTGTGTGTGTGTGTGTGTGTGTGTGTGTGCGTCTCAGTGACTGTGCCATGACGGAGACCGCCCCAGGGGGAGGGATGATGCGGTGGCCAAGAGGCTTTGGAAGGAGAGTGCCCGTCTGGTGGGTTACATAGAGAAAGAATGAACAACCCCCTCCACCTGAAAACTATAGAGAAAGACTGAACAACCTCCTCCACCTGCAAACTATAGAGAAAGACTGTACAACCTCCACCTTCAAACTATAGAGAAAGACTGTACAACCTCCTCCACCTTCAAACTATAGAGAAAGACTGAACAACCTCCTCCACCTTCAAACTATAGAGAAAGACTGTACAACCCCTCCACCTTCAAACTATAGAGAAAGACTGTACAACCCCTCCACCTTCAAACTATAGAGAAAGACTGTACAACCCCTCCACCTTCAAACTATAGAGAAAGACTGTACAACCCCTCCACCTTCAAACTATAGAGAAAGACTGTACAACCCCTCCACCTTCAAACTATAGAGAAAGACTGAACAACCCCCTCCACCTTCAAACTATAGAGAAAGACTGTACAACCCCTCCACCTTCAAACTATAGAGAAAGACTGTACAACAACCACCTCCACCTGCAAACTATAGAGAAAGACTGAACAACCCCCTCCACCTTCAAACTATAGAGAAAGACTGAACAACCACCTCCACCTGCAAACTATAGAGAAAGACTGAACAACCACCTCCACCTTCAAACTATAGAGAAAGACTGAACAACCACCTCCACCTTCAAACTATAGAGAAAGACTGAACAACCACCTCCACCTTCAAACTATAGAGAAAGACTGTACAACCCCCTCCACCTTCAAACTATAGAGAAAGACTGTACAACCCCCTCCACCTTCAAACTATAGAGAAAGACTGTACAACCTCCTCCACCTTCAAACTATAGAGAAAGACTGTACAACCTCCTCCACCTTCAAACTATAGAGAAAGACTGAACAACCCCCTCCACCTTCAAACTATAGAGAAAGACTGAACAACCCCCTCCACCTTCAAACTATAGAGAAAGACTGAACAACCCCCTCCACCTTCAAACTATAGAGAAAGACTGAACAACCTCCTCCATCTGAAAACTGGGAACTCATGAACTAAGGACAGCCCCAACCCTCTCTGACAAACAGCATCAACAGATTGGACGACTGGTACCAAGGAATCCTCAAGCCTCTCTTCTCTGACCTCTCAATATAAAATGACCTGTAAGGATTCTTCAAAGAGACATGCATGTGTGATGTGTAGTTACCAGGTTGGGTCCATGCTTACCTTGGAGATTGCAGACTGTAAGACTAACAGACCTGTAGGAACTCAACTCAGGACAAAAAGTCCTTTCACCTCACTATGCTGGAGATCAGATTTCCAACAAATTATTTGGAGCATCCATCGCCAGTCATTCTTGTAGAATTCTGACCCCTGTTAACAGGGGCGTCATGTACCCCAAAAATCTGAGGTTTAACAGGGGTGTCATGTACCCCAAAAATCTGAGGTTTAACAGGGGCGTCATGTACCCCAAAAATCTGAGGTTTAACAGGGGCGTCATGTACCCCAAAAATGTGCACAAAGTATGTGAGGATGGCTGGGGGAGTGGTTGGATAATTTAGCAATTTTCAAACACCTGAAAAAGCTTTTTCCTGCAATCTAAAGCCATGATCATTATGCTTAATTTTATGTGAAAAATATGTATATTTTTCTGCATATTTAAGCATACTTTTTGAACTGTCTGTATCCACCTGATTGGTGGTTCTTTTTTTCAATAAACTAAATATTCATCTCTACATCTCTGCTAAAAATCTGGGCAAAAGTTTGAAAGGAATGTGAGTCTTATTCAGTACATTGAATAATTCCTCACTTTTCTAAAGTCTACCAACCTTGCCAGCACACATGCCAGCTAAGATAGTTAGACAAGCTAGCTACTCTAACTAGTTTGATAGCCTTCTTTATAGCTAGTTATGAGGTTGGGAGATTGGGAACCAATCTGGGCTAGCTAAAGCGAACTTCATAAAATTGCTAGGAGGCTATTTATTTTTTTAGTTGTAAAAACAGGACACATCTGAGGGGGCACGTGCCCCTGCGCCCCCTATGGGCATTATGCCTCTGCCTGATAATATGAACGTCAGTTGAGAGTGTTGTACTTGATAGCTTAGTACATTGGGATGAATATTACACTGGTGATCATGCATTTACTGCAGTTTAACACTTTAGAGTGTCATGTTTATGAAATAAGCAGGTAAATAGTTTATTTCATCATTAGAGATTGCAGGTAATTATTGCCAATTATTCACCTGGTTATTTCCTGAGGGCACTGTAAAAACATGTTTATACTAAATGTTCTCTGTAAAGAGTAGTTGTCTTTTGGAATTCACTCCTGAAATGGGAAACTACTGATGGTCATTCTGTTTTTCAAGGAAGGATCATCTTCAAGGTAATTTTGCAAAGTAGCAACAATGACTATCTCAAATAAAATGTAAGCTTTGTTTAAGTTGTTACCTTCATTTGAATAACAAAAATGTGTTTTGCATCAAACTGTATAAATGTGATTCTCTTATTCTATCTGTAAGGTTTTCTGACATGCAGTGAGCAGGAGTAACCAGCAGAGGGTAATGTGTCCATTATAATTGAGCCACTAGAGAGCAGCGTGGTCCACTTACCACGCAGTCAGCACTCTACAGCCTCTTTCCAGGATGGCCGATACTGAGTAGGAACTGAATTCTTTCATGTTACCAATGAATCATATTTTTACAATGATGACAACCTCTCAAATATAATTTGTCAATAGCCAATATTGTTCCAAACAGTTCACATCCAGAGACCCATACAAAGTGTGAAATTGTTTTGTATTGTGGGAAACGGGGTTCATTACATAAGCTATAGTTGTCTAAAAATATCAGTGTCAGAGGAATTATTTTACAACAAGTGCTTTGAAATAAAGAAGATGAGACACACACTATACACCATAAGTATATGACATACATAGTGTCTAATAGACTCTACTGTAAGGGTTTGGAATAATGTTAGTAGTCAGTAGACATGCTGTCCTTATTGACCTAACGGTTCAGTATACATGCTGTCTTTATAGACCTAATGATTCAGTAGACATGCTGTCCTTATAGACCTAATGGTTCAGTAGACACGCTGTCCTTCCTTATAGACCTAATGGTTCAGTAGACATGCTGTCCTTATAGACATAATGGTTCAGTAGACATGCTGTCCTTATAGACCTAATGGTTCAGTAGACATGCTGTCCTTATAGACCTAATGGTTCAGTATACATGTTGTCCTTATAGACCTAATGGTTCAGTAGACATGCTGTGGTTATAGACTTAATGGTTCAGTAGACATGCTGTCCTTATAGACCTAGTGGTTCAGTAGACATGCTGTCCTTATAGACCTAATGGTTCAGTAGACATGCTGTCCTTATAGACCTAATGGTTCAGTAGACATGCTGTGGTTATAGGCCTAATAGTTCAGTAGACATGCTGTGGTTATAGGCCTAATGGTTCAGAAGACATGCTGTCCTTATAGACCTAATGGTTCAGTAGACATGCTGTCCTTATAGACATAATGGTTCAGTATACATGCTGTCCTTATAGACCTAATGGTTCAGTAGACATGCTGTGGTTATAGGCCTAATGGTTCAGTAGACATGCTGTAGTTATAGGCCTAATGGTTCAGTAGACATGCTGTCCTTATAGACTTAATGGTTCAGTAGACATGCTGTCCTTATTGACCTAATGGTTCAGTAGACATGCTGTGGTTATAGGTCTAATGGTTCAGTAGACATGCTGTGGTTATAGGCCTAATGGTTCAGTAGACATGTTGTCCTTATAGACCTAATGGTTCAGTAGACATGCTGTCCTTATAGACCTAATGGTGAAGACCCTTGAACTGAGAGTCAGTAAGCAGATGCCAGCTCTGTCTTCCACTAAAGAGCTGATCTTATTAAGCTATAGCAGAGACCTATGACAGCAACATGTGACCTCTCACGGCTGGTAAGTAAACAGCAACTTAGAGAGGTCACATGTTACAGGATGTCACAGGTCAGCGGTAGGACAAACATCGCTAAGGTTTCCACATAGACTGATCTTGTTGCTAAAATTGATGAAAATCTAAAAATGTATATACAAGTTCCCCTAAATGTTAGCTTGGAAAACACCAGCTATCTCTTTGACAACCTCTGTCCTGTAGAGTCTGCGAGCTCTACTCAGTTGAATATCGACTCATCTGGACTGCCACTGGAGACACTGTAAAAGCTATTATCTTTTATATCCATTGGACATTACATTCCCAATGCCACCATTCTCAGACATATCGAACATCCTCATTCAGGACCCTGGACAGAAAGACCCACATACTGTAACGGTCTGGATCAATGACTGAGTGCCCGGGTGGAGTCTCAATACCCACACACACACACACACACACGCACACACACACACGCACACGCGCACACACACACACACACACACAAGGGCCTGAAAAGCCTGGAATGGGATAATGCATCCTGTTGGTGTGGGAACATTGATCAGGCCAGACAGTCTGGGCATTAGTGGGGGTAATGGGTACGGCACCAGCCTTCCTCTTTACCGGATCACTTACCGGCCATTTTTATAAACTCCTGTCTCCCCCTATCATACCCCTGTCTCCCCTCTATCTTACCGTGGTCTCCCCTATCATACCCCTGTCTCCCCTCTATCTTACCGTTGTCTCCCCCTGTCATACCCCTGTCTCCCCTCTATCTTACCGTGGTCTCCCCCTGTCATACCCCTGTCTCCCCTCTATCTTACCGTGGTCTCCCCCTGTCATACCCCTGTATCTTACCGTGGTCTCCCCCCTGTCAATGGAGTGATGGCCTCCTTTTTTGATTTTCATATAGGCTTGCTTCCCCATTGTCCTTTGAAGAAAATATAGTTGAGCACTTTCTACCCTCATCTCCAATCACCTTTGCCTCAGGCAAGAAGGTGTATTCCTCTGTCTGTCGTCTGTCTGTCTGTCTGTCTGTCTGTCTGTCTGTCTGTCTGTCTGTCTGTCTGTCTGTCTGTCTGTCTGTCTGTCTGTCTGTCTGTCTGTCTGTCTGTCTGTCTGTCTGTCTGTCTATCTGCAGGCATCGCCTCAACAGTTCCATCTCTCCAGGGAGAGAAGCCAACAACATCAGGAGGACCCCAGAGCCCGGCTACCAGTTGTGGCAATAAAACACGTGTTAGTCTAATTAGCAGCGCTAGCACAGCTGTGTTGAAGATCACAAAGGTTGACAGCACACTCCTCTCCTGAAACTGTGTCTATATTTATGGTTTAAATGGTTCTAATGGTTTAACAGTATGTCATTCCCTTCATAACATTATAGCTATATCCACATTGATTACAGTGCCTTGCGAAAGTATTCGGCCCCCTTGAACTTTGCGACCTTTTGCCACATTTCAGGCTTCAAACATAAAGATATAAAACTGTATTTTTTTGTGAAAAATCAACAACAAGTGGGACACAATCATGAAGTGGAACGACATTTATTGGATATTTCAAACTTTTTTAACAAATCAAAAACTGAAAAATTGGGCATGCAAAATTATTCAGCCCCCTTAAGTTAATACTTTGTAGCGCCACCTTTTGCTGCGATTACAGCTGTAAGTCGCTTGGGGTATGTCTCTATCAGTTTTGCACATCGAGAGACTGACATTTTTTCCCATTCCTCCTTGCAAAACAGCTCGAGCTCAGTGAGGTTGGATGGAGAGCATTTGTGAACAGCAGTTTTCAGTTCTTTCCACAGATTCTCGATTGGATTCAGGTCTGGACTTTGACTTGGCCATTCTAACACCTGGATATGTTTATTTTTGAACCATTCCATTGTAGATTTTGCTTTATGTTTTGGATTATTGTCTTGTTGGAAGACAAATCTCCGTCCCAGTCTCAGGTCTTTTGCAGACTCCATCAGGTTTTCTTCCAGAATGGTCCTGTATTTGGCTCCATCCATCTTCCCATCAATTTTAACCATCTTCCCTGTCCCTGCTGAAGAAAAGCAGGCCCAAACCATGATGCTGCCACCACCATGTTTGACAGTGGGGATGTTGTGTTCAGGGTGATGAGCTGTGTTGCTTTTACGCCAAACATAACGTTTTGCATTGTTGCCAAAAAGTTCGATTTTGGTTTCATCTGACCAGAGCACCTTCTTCCAAATGTTTGGTGTGTCTCCCAGGTGGCTTGTGGCAAACTTTAAACAACACTTTTTATGGATATCTTTAAGAAATGGCTTTCTTCTTGCCACTCTTCCATAAAGGCCAGATTTGTGCAATATACGACTGATTGTTGTCCTATGGACAGAGTCTCCCACCTCAGCTGTAGATCTCTGCAGTTCATCCAGAGTGATCATGGGCCTCTTGGCTGCATCTCTGATCAGTCTTCTCCTTGTATGAGCTGAAAGTTTAGAGGGACGGCCAGGTCTTGATAGATTTGCAGTGGTCTGATACTCCTTCCATTTCAATATTATCGCTTGCACAGTGCTCCTTGGGATGTTTAAAGCTTGGGAAATCGTTTTGTATCCAAATCCGGCTTTAAACTTCTTCACAACAGTATCTCGGACCTGCCTGGTGTGTTCCTTGTTCTTCATGATGCTCTCTGCGCTTTTAACGGACCTCTGAGACTATCACAGTGCAGGTGCATTTATACGGAGCCTTGATTACACACAGGTGGATTGTATTAATCATCATTTGTCATTTAGGTCAACATTGGATCATTCAGAAATCCTCACTGAACTTATGGAGAGAGTTTGCTGCACTGAAAGTAAAGGGGCTGAATAATTTTGCACGCCCAATTTTTCAGTTTTTGATTTGTTAGAAAAGTTTGAAATATCCAATAAATGTCGTTCCACTTCATGATTGTGTCCCACTTGTTGTTGATTCTTCACAAAAAAATACAGTTTTATATCTTTATGTTTGAAGCCTGAAATGTGGCAAAAGATCGCAAAGTTCAAGGGGGCCGAATACTTTCGCACGGCACTGTACATTATGTAATCAATTTGGCCAAAATAAAGCAACATTTATTTATTTACTGTAAATGCCTTTTCCCCCCAGTATGGAATACAAACGCTGTTGTCAAACATACTCTGTGGTTATGTTCCATGATCTGTGTAAAACATCTCAGGAGACTTTTCAACTCTATTGTTGAGTGAATGGATGATCACCACAGGCATCAGTGTGGTGCACTTTGTCAAGAGAGAAGACGAGGGGGCAGGGTGACTACTAAACACAGTGACTGAGTGTTTCACCAGAGAGGTTATGGGCAGAGGAATGTGTGATTATGACGGAACTCGATGCTAATGATGGCTAGTGACGCACTTTACCCGGCACAGTGAAAGGATCACTGGGCTACTCAGACAGGGGTTAGTGAATAGGACCCGTCATTATGGTCAACCCCAGCCCTTGTTATGCTGACCCGGGGGTCCCTGTTGTTCTCCTCACACACACACACACGCACACACACACACACACACACACACACACACACACACACACACACACACACACACACACACACACACACACATACACACACACACGCACAAGCACGCACAAGCACACACACACACGCGCATGCGCACACACACACACACACACACCAACAATCCCTTGGTAGGTCTTCACTGTTGGCCTGGCCGTGGGAGTCTTGTTCAACCCCAGTCTTACCTGTTGGCCTGGTCGTGGGAGTCTTGTTCAACCCCAGTCTTATCTGTTGGCCTGGCTGGGAGTCTTGTTCAACCCCAGTCTTACCTGTTGGCCTGGCCGTGGGAGTCTTGTTCAACCCCAGTCTTCACTGTTGGCCTGGCCGTGGGAGTCTTGTTCAACCCCAGTCTTCACTGTTGGCCTGGCTGTGGGAGTCTTGTTCAACCCCAGTCTTACCTGTTGGCCTGGCTGTGGGAGTCTTGTTCAACCCCAGTCTTACCTGTTGGCCTGGCTGTGGGAGTCTTGTTCAACCCCAGTCTTACCTGTTGGCCTGGCTGTGGGAGTCTTGTTCAACCCCAGTCTTACCTGTTGGCCTGGCTGTGGGAGTCTTGTTCAACCCCAGTCTTACCTGTTGGCCTGGCTGTGGGAGTCTTGTTCAACCCCAGTCTTACCTGTTGGCCTGGCTGTGGGAGTCTTGTTCAACCCCAGTCTTACCTGTTGGCCTGGCCGTGGGAGTCTTGTTCAACCCCAGTCTTACCTGTTGGCCTGGCTGTGGGAGTCTTGTTCAACCGCAGTCTTCACTGTTGGCCTGGCTGTGGGAGTCTTGTTCAACCCCAGTCTTCACTCAGAGGGGCCCGGGCTGTGCTAAATAGCCTGGCTATCTGGGCAACACTGACTCATGGCTGGAATGCTGGTATGTTCAACAATAGTGCTGCACGACGGAGGCTTTCATGTCTCTGGAGTAGCATGGCCTGGAAGCACCATTGTCTACTCCCCCATAGCTCACCCCCCAGGCAGGGGCTGGCTGATTTGCAGTCTCTACCCACTGAAGTGGTCATCTTTCTGGCTAAGTCATTTACAAGCTCCCCTCCCATCCTACCCCTCTAACCCCCAAGCCATGCAAAACAGAGGGCTAGAACTTAAAGAAGGCGAGTAAAACTAGCCAGGGGACAGAGAGACGGTAACAGGAACAGTGTGTCTATTTATGGTGCTTTGACAACAAGTGCACTTGTCATGCAAATAAAGTACTTTGAATTTGAAGCAGAGGGAAAGAAAGAAAGAAAGAAAGAAAGAAAGAAAAAGAAAGAAAGAAAGAAAGAAAGAAAGAAAGAAAGAAAGAAAAAAAGGGAGAGGAGGAAAAACAGAAATGGAGAGGAGGAAAAACAGAAAGGGAGAGGAGGAAAAACAGAAATGGAGAGGAGGAAAAACAGAAATGGAGAGGAGGAAAAACAGAAATGGAGAGGAGGAAAAACAGAAAGGGAGAGGAGGAAAAACAGAAATGGAGAGGAGGAAAAACAGAAATGGAGAGGAGGAAAAACAGAAATGGAGAGGAGGAAAAACAGAAATGGAGAGGAGGAAAAAGAAAGTGAAACAGGAGAGCAGGAGAGAAAAAGGGGTGGGGCCTCCTGGGTAGAGGGGGAAATCCTTTCATCTCAGTGGAGAGTTTCAATACAGCAATGGGAGAGAACAACAGGGTCTGTGTTTGAAATGGTTTCCCCACTGTCTCCTTCTCCCTTTCTATTCCCCCTGACCACAGAGACCTCTCTGGTTTCCCCACTGTCTCCCTCTCCCTTTCTATTCCCCCTGACCACAGAGACCTCTCTGGTTTCCCCACTGTCTCCTTCTCCCTTTCTATTCCCCCTGACCACAGAGACCTCTCTGGTTTCCCCACTGTCTCCTTCTCCCTTTCTATTCCCCCTGACCACAGAGACCTCTCTGGTTCCCCCACTGTCTCCTTCTCCCTTTCTATTCCCCCTGACCACAGAGACCTCTCTGGTTTCCCCACTGTCTCCTTCTCCCTTTCTATTCCCCCTGACCCACAGAGACCTCTCTGGTTTCCCCACTGTCTCCTTCTCCCTTTCTATTCTCCCCTGACCACAGAGACCTCTCTGGTTTCCCCACTGTCTCCTTCTCCCTTTCTATTCCCCCTGACCACAGAGACCTCTCTGGTTCCCCCACTGTCTCCTTCTCCCTTTCTATTCCCCCTGACCCACAGAGACCTCTCTGGTTTCCCCACTGTCTCCTTCTCCCTTTCTATTCCCCCTGACCACAGAGACCTCTCTGGTTTCCCCACTGTCTCCTTCTCCCTTTCTATTCCCCCTGACCACAGAGACCTCTCTGGTTCCCCCACTGTCTCCTTCTCCCTTTCTATTCCCCCTGACCACAGAGACCTCTTTGGTTTCCCCACTGTCTCCTTCTCCCTTTCTATTCCCCCTGACCCACAGAGACCTCTCTGGTTCCCCCAATCTCTCCTTCTCCCTTTCTATTCCCCCTGACCCACAAAGACCTCTCTGGTTCCCCCACTGTCTCCTTCTCCCTTTCTATTCCACCTGACTGCAGAGACCTCTCTGGTTCCCCCACTGTCTCCTTCTCCCTTTCTATTCCACCTGACCACAGAGATGTCTCTGGTTCATCCACTGTCTCCTTCTCCCTTTCTATTCCCCCTGACCACAGAAACCTCTCTGGTTCCTCCATTAATCCTCCTTCTGTCCTTTCTCTTCCCCATCTGTCTGTCTGTCTCACTCACTTCCCACTTAGGTCTCACACTCTCCCTTTTCTGTTCCTCAGATCACCTTCCTTTAGACATGAGCCTGCTTCTCTTTCTCTAACTACTGCCTAACCCCTTCCATCCCCATGTCCACCCCTCCCCTCCCCTCCCTACTGCCTAACCCCTTCCATTCCCATGTCTACCCCTCCCCTCCCTACTGCCTAACCCCTTCCATCCCCATGTCCACCCCTCCCCTCCCCTCCCTACTGCCTAACAGTAGGGAGGGGAGGGGTAGACACGGGGATGGAAGGGGTTAGGCAGTAGGGATGGGAGGGGTAGACATGGGGATGGAAGGGGTTAGGCAGTAGGGATGGATGGGGTAGACATGGGGATGGAACTAGGCAGTAGGGAGGGGAGGGGTAGACATGGGGATGGGAGGGGTAGACATGGGGATGGAAGGGGTTAGGCAGTAGGGATGGAAGGGGCTATTAGGCAGTAGGGATGGAAGGGGCTTTTAGGCAGTAGGGATGGAAGGGGTTTTTAGGCAGTAGGGATGGAAGGGGTTAGCCCCTTCCATCCCTACTGCCTAACCCCTTCCATCCCCATGTATACCCCTCCCCTCCCTACTGCCTAATTAGCCCCTTCCATCCCCATGTCTACCCCTCCCCTCCCTACTGCCTAACCCCTTCCATCCCTACTACCTAACCCCTCCCATCCCTACTACCTAACCCCTTCCATCCCAATATCTACCCCTCCCCTCCCCATGACTACCCATCCGCTCCTCATGTCTACCCCTCCATTCCCCATGTCTACCCCTCCTCTTCCCTCATCTCTCTTGCCCTCTCCATGGCTCTTAAACCTTCTTTGCCCAGTAGTCGGTCTTGGCAGTGTGATGGGAATTCTCTTGGCAGAGTGCCAGTGGCCCTGATAGAAAGAGAGAAGGAGAGAGAGAGTGACAGAAGGAAATTGAGAGAGAAAGAGAGTGACAGAGAGAGGTTGTGAGGGACAGCTGCAAGGAACCTCCATTCTGACCCTACTCTGACACTAGCTGAGACACTTACTGGGACACACCTGTTCTCTCACACAGGCATGCATGAAGGAACACACACTCAGGAATGCATGTAAACACACGCACACACTGTGACAAGCACACACACACACATACACAATCTCACACAGGCAGGGCTATAGGGAAAGTGAAAGTGTAGACCAGGTCACAGGGGCCACAAAGAAAACAGAGTCTGACCTACTGCTGGGATCTCTATATGTACTGCATTATGTCCCTTTATGTTACTGGGTCAGAAGCCAATCTCTAGCAGACTGGGACTCAGCACCCCGTTAATCTGGCTTGACTCTGAGTGCTGCAATATAGGGAGGAGGAGGAGGAGGGATAGAGGGATGGATAGAGAGATGGATAGAGAGAAGGATAGAGAGAAGGATAGAGAAAAGGATAGAGAGAATAATAGAGCAGGAGATCATGTCTGGGGTGTAATTAACTCCAGGCTCTGATCCCAGTTTATTGTTGTGTGTAGTAATCTCTCCCTCTCTCTCTCTCTTTCCCCCTTCTCTCTCTCTCAATTAAATTCAAGAGGCTTTATTGGCGTGGGAAACATATGTTAACATTACCAAAGCAAGTGAAGAAGATAATATACAAAAGTGAAATAAACAATAAAAATGAACAGTAAACATTACACTCAAATGTCATATTATGTATATATACAGTGTTGTAACGATGTACAAATGGTTAAAGTACAAAAGGGAAATTAAATAAACATACATATGGGTTGTATTTACAATGGTGTTTGTTCTTCACTGGTTGACCTTTACTTGTGGCAACAGGTATCCCTACCATCGGGTCGTCTGTGCTAGGGAGGGTTTGGTCGGTAGGGATATCCTTGTCTCGCATCCATTGGGTCGTCCGTGTTAGGGAGGGTTTGGTCGGTAGGGATATCCTTGTCTCGCATCCATCGGGTCGTCCGGGTTAGGGAGGGTTTGGTCGGTAGGGATATCCTTGTCTCGCATCCATCGGGTCGTCCGGGTTAGGGATGGTTTGGCCGGTAGGGATATCCTTGTCTCGCATCCATCGGATCGTCCGGGTTAGGGAGGGTTTGGTCGGTAGGGATATCCTTGTCTCGCATCCATTGGGTCGTCCGTGTTAGGGAGGGTTTGGTCGGTAGGGATATCCTTGTCTCGCATCCATCGGGTCGTCCGGGTTAGGGAGGCTTTGGCCGGTAGGGATATCCTTGTCTCGCATCCATCGGATCGTCCGGGTTAGGGAGGGTTTGGTCGGTAGGGATATCCTTGTCTGTCATCCATCGAGTCGTCTGTGCTAGGGAGGGTTTGGCCGGTAGGGATATCCTTGTCTCATCCATCGTGTCGTCCGGGTTAGGGAGGGTTTGGTCGGTAGGGATATCCTTGTCTCGCATCCATTGGGTCGTCCGTGTTAGGGATGGTTTGGTCGGTAGGGATATCCTTGTCTCGCATCCATCGGATCGTCCGGGTTAGGGAGGGTTTGGTCGGTAGGGATATCCTTGTCTCATCCATCGAGTCGTCTGTGCTAGGGAGGGTTTGGCCGGTAGGGATATCCTTGTCTCATCCATCGTGTCGTCCGGGTTAGGGAGGGTTTGGTCGGTAGGGATATCCTTGTCTCATCCATTGGGTCGTCCGGGTTAGGGATGGTTTGGTCGGTAGGGATATCCTTGTCTCGCATCCATCGGATCGTCCGGGTTAGGGAGGGTTTGGTCGGTAGGGATATCCTTGTCTCTCATCCATCGGATCGTCCGGGTTTGGTCGGTAGGGATATCCTTGTCTCGCATCCATCGGATCGTCCGGGTTAGGGAGGGTTTGGTCGGTAGGGATATCCTTGTCTCATCCATTGGGTCGTCCGGGTTAGGGATGGTTTGGTCGGTAGGGATATCCTTGTCTCGCATCCATCGGATCGTCCGGGTTAGGGAGGGTTTGGTCGGTAGGGATATCCTTGTCTCTCATCCATCGAGTCGTCTGTGCTAGGGAGGGTTTGGCCGGTAGGGATATCCTTGTCTCGCATCCATCGGGTCGTCCGTGTTAGGGAGGGTTTGGTCGGTAGGGATATCCTTGTCTCATCCATCGGGTCGTCCGGGTTAGGGATGGTTTGGTCGGTAGGGATATCCTTGTCTCATCGCGCATTAGCGACTCCTGTGGCGGGCCGGGCGCAGTGCACGCTGACCAGGTCGCTAGGTGCACGGTGTTTCCTCCGACACATTGGTGCGGCTGGCTTCCGGGTTGGATGCGCGCTGTGTTAAGAAGCAGTGCGGCTTGGTTGGGTTGTGTTTCGGGGACGCATGGCTCTCTCCCGAGCCCGTATGGGAGTTGTAGCGATGAGACAAGATAGTAACTACTAACAATTGGATACGAAATTGGGGAGAAAAAGGGGATAAAACATTTTAGAAAAAAAAGAAAAAAGAAAGGTAGGAACCTAGGTAGGAACCTAGGAAGGAACCTAGAGGAACCAGGCTCTTAGGGGTGGCCAGAGGGGGGGGTATCAACAGACCACCAACTTACTACCGTGAGACAAGGTTGAGTATGGCCCACGAAGATCTCCATGAGCCAGAACCGGAAGATCACATTAGTGACTCAACCTTTCCCCCCTCTCTCTCTCCTGCCCCTACCTCCTTCTCTCTCTCTCGCTCTCTCTCTCTCACTCTCTCCGTCTCACAAACACATGCAGAGGAAGAGAGATTCTTTCTATGAACCCTGATTAGATGGTGTTTAGATGGTGTTTGTCATGACAGAGGTGGTGTGTGACCCTCAGGGGTAGCCTGAGAGCTGGCACTGCTTATGGAGGATATAAGCTGATCTCCCTGGAGGCACAGAGGTGTTCCTCTCTTTCTCACATCTGTCGTTTTCCCCACACCATCCTTCCTCTGTCAGCCTCCTGCACCGGATAGTGTGTGATGCTCTGTGTATTCTGGCTGATGTGTTTGTCAATCACCATGACAGGTGCCCTAATTCTGTATAACACACACATTTTAAAATGTTTTTATTTTTTAAAT
Source organism: Oncorhynchus tshawytscha (assembly GCF_018296145.1). Lineage (NCBI taxonomy): Eukaryota > Metazoa > Chordata > Actinopteri > Salmoniformes > Salmonidae > Oncorhynchus > Oncorhynchus tshawytscha. The sequence goes on from NW_024609826.1 coordinate 388,386, forward strand.
TAACCTTTATTTAACCTTTATTCTCAGATTCTCTTTTGCGATAACAACCTGTAATAATACACACACACACACACACACACACCCTTCCGCCTCACCATCACTGTCCTATAACCTGTAAAATCATTATCAACCATCACTGTCCTGTAACCTGTATAGTCATTATCATCATCTATCTCTTTACAGTTTTCTATAACAACCTCAACCAAGAAAACCATGAAGACTGAAACAACATTTTGATCCTTAGGTTTTCATCAACCGCAAGCAAGCATACTCTGTCTGTCTCCCCACACTAAGATACAGTATGTACACACGCACAAACGCACACTCGCACACACTCACACATGCACATTCGCACACATGCACGCATGTGTACACGCTCACACATGGGAAGGAGAGCAGTGTTTGTAGGGAAAGTGGAGCCGTATTGATTCCCACTAGTCTGTGTCTGAGATATATGCCTCCTCAACCCCCCAGTCCCCATGTTCCTGTGAAGAGAGGTTGGAGCACACTAGTAAATATGAACCTCCTGGGGAAGGCCACTTCTCTATATGACTGTTTCCCAATATGATCAGCACGGATGCATTTTCAATATGTCCCATTTAAGGCTTCACCGGGGAGCTAAACAATCGCTTTCCCATGATTCAGCTGGGCTGGGCTGCAGTGTTCAGGATGCTAGACTTCCTGGGAAGTTACTATCAGGAACCTTGGTTTGTTGGCGGCTTTGTTTCTGGAGGCTTTGGTCACAACAATAATGGATTAATTCCAGAAGTGTGTCCTGACTTCTGGCGCCGACAGAGATCGCTTTGCGTTCCTAGGAAACTATGCAGTTTTTTTTTTTTACGTGTTATTTCTTACATTGGTACCCCAGGTCATCTTAGGTTTTATTACATACAGTCGGGAGGAACTACTGGATATAAGAGCAACGTCAACTCACCATCATTACGACCAGGAATACAACTTTCCCGAAGCGGATCCTGTGTTTTGCCCACCACCCAGGACAATGGATCGGATCCCAGCCGGCGAACCAAAACAACGACGCCGTAAAAAGGGCAGACGAAGCAGTCTTCTGGTCAGGCTCCGGAGACGGGCACATCGCGCACCGCTCCCGAGCATACTACTCGCCAATGTCCAGTCTCTTGACAACAACGTTGATGAAATCCGAGCAAGGGTAGCATTCCAGAGAGACATCAGAGACTGTAACGTTCTTTGCTTCACAGAAACATGGCTCACTCGAGACATGCTATCGGAGTTGGTACAGCCAGCTGGTTTCTTCACGCATCGCGCCGACAGAAACAAGCATCTTTCTGGTAAGAAGGGCGGCGGGGGGGTATGCCTTATGATTAACGAGACGTGGTGTGATCATGACAACATACAGGAACTCAAGTCCTTCTGTTCACCTGACTTAGAATTCCTCACAATCAAATGTCAACCGCATTATCTACAAAGAGAATTCTCTTTGATTATAATCACAGCCGAATATATTCCCCCCCCAAGCAGGCACATCGACGGCCCTGAAAGAACTTTATTTGACTCTATGTGAACTGGAAAACACATATCCTGAGGCTGCATTCATTGTAGCTGGGGATTTTAACAAGGCTAATCTGAAAACAAGACTCCCTAAATTCTATCAGCTTATCGATTGTGCTACCAGGGCTGGTAAAACCCTGGATCGTTGTTATTCTAACTTCTGCGATGCATATAAGGCCCTCCCCTGCCCTCGTTTCGGAAAAGCTGACCACGACTCCATTTTGCTCCCAGTCTATAGACAGAGACTAAGGTCTGTTCAATGCTGGTCCGACCAATTGGATTCCACGCTTCAAGATTTCTTCGATCATGTGGATTGGGGTATATATTCCGCATTGTGTCACACAACAACATTGATGAATACGCTGATTCGGTGAGCGAGTTTATTAGCAAGTGCATCGGCGATATCGTACCCACAGCAACTATTAAAACATTCCCAAACCAGAAACCGTGGATTGATGGCAGTATTCGCTCGAAACTGAAAGCGTGAACCACTGCTTTTAACCAGGGCAAGGTGACCGGAAACATGACCGAATACAAACAGTGTAGCTATTCCCTCCGCAAGGCAATCAAACAAGCTAAGCTTCAGTATAGAGACAAAGTAGAGTCGCAACTCAACGGCTCAGACACAAGAGGTATGTAGCAGGGTCTACAGTCAATCACGGATTACAAAAAGAAAACCAGCCCCATCGCGGACCAGGATGTCTTGCTCCCAGACAGACTCAACAACTTCTTTGCTCGCTTTGAGGACAATACAGTGCTACTGACACACTACCAAAACCTACGGGCTCTCCTTCACTGCAGCCGACGTGAGTAAAACATTGAAACGTGTTAACCCTCGCAAGGCTGCAGGCCCAGACTGCATCCCCAGCCGCGTCCTCAGAGCATGCGCAGACCAGCTGGCTGGTGTGTTTACGGACATATTCAATCAATCCTTATCCCAGTCTGCTGTTCCCACATGCTTCAAGAGGGCCACCATTGTTCCTGTTCCCAAGAAAGCTAAGGTAACTGAGCTAAACGACTACCGCCCGTAGCACTCACCTCCGTCATCATGAAGTGCTTTGAGAGACTAGCCAAGGACCATATCACCTCCACCCTACCTGACACCCTAGACCCACTCCAATTTGCTTAACAAAACAACAAAACAAAGGAGATGATCGTGGACTTCAGGAAACAGCAGAGGGAGCACCCCCCTATCCACATCGACGGAACAGTAGTGGAGAGGGTAGTAAGTTTTAAGTTCCACGGCGTGCACATCACGGACAAACTGAATTGGTCCACCCACACAGACAGCTTGGTGAAGAAGGCGCAGCAGCGCCTCTTCAACCTCAGGAGGCTGAAGAAATTCGGCTTGTCACCAAAAGCACTCACAAACTTTTACAGATGCACAATTGAGAGCATCCTGTCAGGCTGTATCACCGCCTGGTACGGCAACTGCTCTGCCCACAACCGTAAGACTCTCCTGAGGGTAGTGAGGTCTGCACAGCACATCACCGGGGTCAAACTACCTGCCCTCCAGGACACCTACACCACCCAATGTCACAGAAAGGCATAAAGATCATCAAGGACAACAACCACCCGAGCCACTGCCTGTTCACCCCGCTATCATCCAGAAGGCAAGGTCAGTACAGGTGCATCAAAGCAGGGACCGAGAGACTGAAAAACAGCTTCTATCTCAAGGCCATCAGACAGTTAAACAGCCACCACTAACAATGAGTGGCTGCTGCCAACATACTGACTCAACTCCAGCCACCTTAAATAATGTAAAAATTGATGTAATACATGTATCACTAGCCACTTTAAACAATGCCACTTTTATATGTTTACATACCCTACATTACTCATCTCATATGTATATACTGTACTCTATATCATCTACTGCATCTTGCCTATGCCGTTCTGTAACATCACTCATTCATATATCTTTATGTACATATTCTTCATCCCTTTACACTTGTGTGTATGAGGTAGTTGTTGTGAAATTGTTAGGTTAGATTACTCGTTGGTTATGACTGCATTGTCGGAACTAGAAGTCTTATCATTATGAAGAATAAACAGACATGTCTATCTATCTATCTATCTATCTATCTATCTATCTATCTATCTATCTATCTATCTATCTATCTATCTATCTATCTATCTATCTATCTATCTATCTATCTATCTATCTATCTATCTATCTATCTATCTATCTATCTATCTATCTATCTATCTATCTATCTATCTATCTATCTATCTATCTATCTATCTATCTATCTATCTATCTATCTATCTATCTATCTATCTATCAGGAGTCTTTGGGGGGGAGGATTTGTTCAGGAGCTTTTCTCTGTGTCCTGGGAGTTAAAGGGGAGGAATGATTTCAGTAGGTTTCAGTTAGCCTATTCCTAACTCCAACTGGGTTCCTAATTGTGTTCAGAGGGGGATCTAAAAAGCTGTTGCATTAGAGAAGTTAATTGAAAGACGGTTTGACATTGTTCCATGACAGAGGGAGCAACAGAAAGGCAGAAGTAAGAGAGAGAAGAGAGAGAAGAGAGAGAGAAAGAGAGTTCGAGAGAGAAAGGCCACCGTAGGCAGACCTGGCTCTCAAGAGAAGACAGGCTATGTGCACACTGCCCACAAAATGAGGTGGAAACTGAGCTGCACTTCCTAACCTCTTGCCCAATGTATGACCATATAAGAGACACATATTTCCCTCAGATTACACAGATCCACAAAGAATTTGAAAACAAACCTGAATTTGATAAACTCCCATATCTACTGGGTGAAATACCACAGTGTGCCATCACAGTAGCAAGATTTGTGACCTGAGAGAGAGAGAGCATGTGAGAGAGAGAATGAGAGAGAGAGAATGTGAGAGAGAGCATGTGAGAGAGAGCATGTGAGAGAGAGAGAGAGCATGTGAGAGAGAGAGAGAGAGAGAGAGAAAGAAAGAAAGAAAGAAAGAAAGAAAGAAAGAAAGAAAGAAAGAAAGAAAGAAAGAAAGAAAGAAAGAAAGAAAGAAAGAAAGAAAGAAAGAAAGAAAGAAAGAAAGAAAGAAAGAAAGAAAGAAAGAAAGAATAAAAGACACACAAAGAGACAGGGAGAGACAGGGAGAGACAGAGAGACAGGGAGAGACAGGGAGAGACAGGGAGAGACAGGGAGAGACAGGGAGACAGGGAGAGACAGGGAGAGAGGGAGAGACAGGGAGAGACAGGGAGAGTTACGGTGACTGTATTGATTTAACAGACAGTGATTAAGTTACCTAACCTGGCAGACATTTCCAGAGGCAAACAATGTTCCCTAGATGAACAAAATGCTAGATCAGTGTGTCCGTCTGGTTCCCGGATAAAGGGCACAGGCGCATGTCCAACCACAGACACACACACACGCACACATGCACACACACAAATACACACACACACACACACACATTGCACTACACAGCCACTCAGGGATGGAACAGGTCGATGAAACATCTACTGTATGTGTCTATGGTCTGGGCTAGCAGGAAGCAGCTTTTTGCTCTTATTGCATAGTGTGTTGATAGTAATGTAGAAAGTTATGTAATTATTTTTGAGTGGCTGGTCAACAACAATGTACTCTTGTGTTATGCAACAATAGTTGAAGTGACCCTTTAGAGCAACTTTTATAATTGGATCAGTGTGTATTTTATTTATTTTGACAGGGAGTCATGTGAGACCAAGGTCTCTTTTTCAGAATATATGCACATAAATACACATTATACACAACAGTATCCACCAAGGATGGGAATCTTTGACCGGGGTGGGGTCCACAAAAAAATCTGAATACATCATAAGGGGCCACAGTGGCTCCCAGGTCTGCATACCCACATTCATACCCAGACATGCAGTCAGAGCCGGCTTTAGCCTTTTTGGGGAACCCACCTTACGAGCAAAAGATTTTATCAGCCTCCCTCTTGACTGTGGAGAGAAAAAATCTGAGTTAAATTCCTGCAATTCTACAAAATGTTCCATGTGGTGTAGAGAACATTTAGCAGTTTTAAAACAATAGTCCACATTATGCCATGTGGTGTAGAGAACATTTAGCAGTTTTAAAACAATAGTCCACATTATGCCATGTGGCAGAGAGAACATTTAGCAGTTTTAAAACAAAAACACATTTAGCAGTTTTAAAACAATAGTACACATTTTGCCATGTGGTGTAGAGAACATTTAGCAGTTTTAAAACAATAGTACACATTTTGCCATGTGGTGTAGAGAACATTTAGCAGTTTTAAAACAAAACAATAGTACACATTTAAAACAATGCCATGAACATTTAGCAGGTGCCATAGAGAACATTTAGCAGTTTTAAAGCAATAGTACACATTATGCCATGTGGTGTAGAGAACATTTAGCAGTTTTAAAACAATAGTACACATTTTGCCATGTGGTGTAGAGAACATTTAGCAGTTTTAAAACAATAGTCCACATTATGCCATGTGGTGTAGAGAACATTTAGCAGTTTTAAAACAATAGTACACATTTTGCCATGTGGTGTAGAGAACATTTAGCAGTTTTAAAACAATAGTACACATTTTGCCATGTGGTGTAGAGAACATTTAGCAGTTTTAAAACAATAGTACACATTATGCCATGTGGTGTAGAGAACATTTAGCAGTTTTAAAACAATAGTACACATTTTGCCATGTGGTGTAGAGAACATTTAGCAGTTTTAAAACAATAGCCCACATTTTGCCATGTGGTGTAGAGAGAACAGTTTTAAAAGCAATAGTACACATTTTGCCAAAACATTTAGCAGTTTTAAAACAATAGTCCACATTTTGCCATGTGGTGTAGAGAACATTTAGCAGTTTTAAAACAATAGTGCCACATTTTGCCATGCCATGGGGCAGAGAGGCAGTTTTAAAACAAGAGAACATTTAGCAGTTTTAAAACAATAGTCCACATGCCATGGGGCAGAGAGAACATTTAGCAGTTTTAAAACAATAGTCCACATTTTGCCCACAGTTTTATGCCATGGGGCAGAGAGAACATTTAGCAGTTTTAAAACAATAGTACACATTATGCCATGGGGCAGAGAGAACATTTAGCAGTTTTAAAACAAAACAATAGAACACACATTATGCCATGCCATGGTGTAGAGAACATTTAGCAGTTTTAAAACAATAGTCCACATTATGCCATGTGGCAGAGAGAACATTTAGCAGTTTTAAAACAATAGTCCACATTATGCCATGGGGCAGAGAGAACATTTAGCAGTTTTAAAACAATAGTACACATTATGCCATGGGGCAGAGAGAACATTTAGCAGTTTTAAAGCAATAGTCCACATTATGCCATGGGGCAGAGAGAACATTTAGCAGTTTTAAAACAATAGTACACATTTTGCCATGTGGTGTAGAGAACATTTAGCAGTTTTAAAACAATAGTACACATTTTGCCATGTGGTGTAGAGAACATTTAGCAGTTTTAAAACAATAGTACACATTTTGCCATGTGGTGTAGAGAACATTTAGCAGTTTTAAAACAATAGTACACATTATGCCATGTGGGTAGAGAACATTTAGCAGTTTTAAAACAATAGTCCACATTTGCCATGGGGCAGAGAGAACAGTTTTTAGCAGTTTTAAAACAGTTTTAAACAATAGTACACACAGAGAACAGCAGTTTTTTTGCCATGAGAGGCAGTTTTAAAACAATAGAGAACATTTAGCCAGTTTTAGCAAAACAATAGTGCCACAGTTTTAAAACAATGCCATGTGGAACAGAGAACATTTAGCAGTTTTAAAACAATAGTCACACATTAGAGAACATTTGCCATGTACACATTTTGTAGAGAACATTTAGCAGTTTTAAAACAATAGTCCACATTTTGCCATGTGGTGTAGAGAACATTTAGCAGTTTTAAAACAATAGTCCACATTTTGCCATGTGGTGTAGAGAACATTTAGCAGTTTTAAAACAATAGTCCACATTTTGCCATGTGGTGTAGAGAACATTTACAGTTTTAAAACAATAGTCCACATGCCATGGTGTAGAGAACATTTAGCAGTTTTAAAACAATAGTCCACATTTTGCCATGTGGTGTAGAGAACATTTAGCAGTTTTAAAACAATAGTACACATTTTGCCATGTGGTGTAGAGAACATTTAGCAGTTTTAAAACAATAGTACACATTTTGCCATGTGGTGTAGAGAACATTTAGCAGTTTTAAAACAATTTGTGTGGTGTAGAGAACACAGTTTTATGCCATGTGCCAGTTTTAAAACAATAGTCCACATTTTGCCATGTGTAGAGAACATTTAGCAGTTTTAAAACAATAGTACACATTTTGCCATGTGGTGTAGAGAACATTTAGCAGTTTTAAAACATTTAGCAGAACATTTTTAAAACAATAGTCCACATTTTGCCATGTGGTGTAGAGAACATTTAGCAGTTTTAAAACAATACACATTATGCCATGGGTGTAGAGAACACAGTTTTTGCCATGTGCCATGGGGCAGAGAACATTTAGCAGTTTTAAAACAATAGTACACATTTTGCCATGTGGTGTAGAGAACATTTAGCAGTTTTAAAACAATAGTCCACATTATGCCATGGGGCAGTAGAGAACATTTAGCAGTTTTAAAACAATAGAACACAGTTTTTTGCCATGGTGTAGAGAACATTTAGCAGTTTTAAAACAATAGTACACATTTGCCATGTGGTGTAGAGAACATTTAGCAGTTTTAAAACAATAGTACACATTTTGCCATGTGGTGTAGAGAACATTTAGCAGTTTTAAAACAATAGTAGAGAACACAGTTTTTTGCCATGTGGTGTAGAGAACATTTAGCAGTTTTAAAACAATAGTCCACATTATGCCATGGGGCAGAGAGAACATTTAGCAGTTTTAAAACAATAGCACATTGGGGCAGAGAGAACATTTAGCAGTTTTAAAACAATAGTACACATTTTGCCATGTGGTGTAGAGAACATTTAGCAGTTTTAAAACAATAGTCCACATTATGCCATGGGGCAGAGAGAACATTTAGCAGTTTTAAAACAATAGTACACATTTTGCCATGTGGTGTAGAGAACATTTAGCAGTTTTAAAACAATAGTACACATTTTGCCATGTGGTGTAGAGAACATTTAGCAGTTTTAAAACAATAGTACACATTTTGCCATGTGGTGTAGAGAACATTTAGCAGTTTTAAAACAATAGTACACATTTTGCCATGTGGTGTAGAGAACATTTAGCAGTTTTAAAACAATAGTCCACATTATGCCATGGGGCAGAGAGAACATTTAGCAGTTTTAAAACAATAGTCCACATTTTGCCATGTGGTGTAGAGAACATTTAGCAGTTTTAAAACAATAGCCCACATTTTGCCATGTGGAACATTTAGCAGTTTTAAAACAAGAGATGTGGAGAACATTTAGCAGTTTTAAAGAGTCCACACACATGTGGTGTAGAGAACAGTTTAGCAGTTTTAAAACAATAGCAGTTTTAAAACAATAGCCACATTTTGCCATGGGTGTAGAGAACATTTAGCAGTTTTAAAACAATAGTCCACACATTTTGCCATGTCCACATTTTGGGTAGAGAACATTTAGCAGTTTTAAAACAATAGTCCACATTTTGCCATGGGGCAGAGAGAACATTTAGCAGTTTTAAAACAATAGTCCACATTTTGCCATGTGGGCAGAGAACATTTAGCAGTTTTAAAACAAACAATTTTGCCATGTGGTGTAGAGAACACATTTATGCCATTATGTGTAGAGAACATTTAGCAGTTTTTTTATGCCAAACAATAGTCCACATTTTGCCATGTGGTGTAGAGAACATTTAGCAGTTTTAAAACAATAGTACACATTTTGCCATGTGGTGTAGAGAACATTTAGCAGTTTTAAAACAATAGTAAAACACATTTTGCCATGTGGTGAACAGAGAACATTTAGCAGTTGGGGCAGAGAACATTTAGCAGTTTTAAACATGCCATAGTAGCAGTTTTAAAACACATTTTGCCATGTGGTAGTGCCAGAGAACATTTAGCAGTTTTAAAACAATAGTACACATTATGCCATGAACATTTAGCAGGTACACATTATGAGAGAACATTTAGCAACAGCCATTTTAGAGAACATTTAGCAGTTTTAAAACAATAGTCCACATTTTGCCATGTGGTGTAGAGAACATTTAGCAGTTTTAAAACAATAGTGTGGTGTAGAGAACACATAAAACAATGCCATGCCATGGTGTAGAGAACATTTAGCAGTTTTAAAACAATAGTAGAGAACACATTATGCCATGTGGTGTAGAGAACATTTAGCAGTTTTAAAACAATAGTCCACATTTTGCCATGTGGTGTAGAGAACATTTAGCAGTTTTAAAACAATAGTCCACATTTTGCCATGTGGTGTAGAGAACATTTAGCAGTTTTAAAACAATAGTACACATTTGCCATGTGGTGTAGAGAACATTTAGCAGTTTTTAAATTTTGCCAATAGTTTTAAAACATTTTGCCATGTGGTGTAGAGAACATTTAGCAGTTTTAAAACAATAGTCCACATTTTGCCATGTAGCAGGTGTAGAGAACATTTAGCAGTTTTAAAACAATAGTCCACATTTTGCCATGTGGTGTAGAGAACATTTCAGTTTTAAAACAATAGTCCACATTTTGCCATGTGGTGTAGAGAACATTTAGCAGTTTTAAACAATAACAATTTGTGTGGTGTAGAGAACACATTTAAAACAATGCCATGTGGTGTAGAGAACATTTAGCAGTTTTAAAACAATAGTCCACATTATGCCATGGGGCAGAGAGAACATTTAGCAGTTTTAAAACAATAGTACACATTTTGCCATGTGGTGTAGAGAACATTTAGCAGTTTTAAAGCAATAGTACACATTTTGCCATGGGGCAGAGAGAACATTTAGCAGTTTTTAGTCCACATTATGCCATGTGGTGTAGAGAACATTTAGCAGTTTTAAAACAATAGTACACATTTGCCATGTGGTGTAGAGAACATTTAGCAGTTTTAAAACAATAGTACACATTTTGCCATGGGGTGTAGAGAACATTTAGCAGTTTTAAAACAATAGTCATAGTACACATTTTGCCATGTGGTGTAGAGAACATTTAGCAGTTTTAAAACAATAGTACACATTATGCCATGTGGTGTAGAGAACATTTAGCAGTTTTAAAACAATAGTACACATTTTGCCATGGGGCAGAGAACATTTAGCATTTCATGCAATTCTATTCATTTTGCCATGGGGCAGAGAGAATTTTTTAAGCTAATTTCCTGTAATTCTACACATTTTGCCCTGACTTATGCCATGTTAATGTAATATCTGACTTACAAAATCAATGGGGGACCCCTGGTTTGTAGTTCTACACATTTTGCCCTGACTTGTGCCTTGTTAATATAATATCTGACTTACAAAATCAATGGGGGACCCCCGGTCTGTAATTCGACCATGATTAGCTGGATCGACTAATTTACTAATCTAGAAACGTTTAGCTGAAATGGACTAATTGATACAATGACATAACAAGAGAAAACTGCTGATACACATCCACATTTTCAAATTGCACCTTGTGTATTCTACTATTCTAACTCTCACATTAACATGGTTTTGTTTTGTTTGTAAAAAATTAAGAGAGAGAATGGGCGAGAGAGTAAACTTAGCAGTAGAAACCTAAACAGTATATTTGTGTATCAGTATATCAGCTTCCCTATCAAATCAAAAAATGTCAAGCAGACAACCAAAGAAAATGAATCACAATATAAAAAATAGTTTGATGAAGAATGCAAAAAACCTAAGATAGAAATTGAGAAACCTATCCAACCAAAAACATAAAGACCCATAAAACCTCAGCCTACGCCTTCACTATGGTGAATCACCAAAACAATTCAGAAGTACACCACGGAAAAAGAAATCAGAAATCAGCTCAATGTAATTGAAGAATCCATAGAATCTAACCACTTCTGGGAAAATTGGAACACACTAAGCAAACAACAACACGAAGAGTTATTCATCCAAAATGGAGATGGAGAAACCACTTCTCCAATCTTTTGGACTCTATAACAAAGAACAAACAGCAAAAACATATACATGATCAAATACAAATCTCAGAATCAACTATTAAAGACTATCAGAACTCACTGGATTCTCCAATTACCTTGAATGAACTACAGGACAAAATACAAACCCTCCAACCCAAAAAGGCCTGTGGTGTTGATGGTATCCTAAATGAAATGATAAAATATACAGACCACAAATACCAATTGGCTATACTTAAACTCCTTAACATCATCCTCAGCTTTGGCATCTTCAATATTTGGAAACAGGGACTGTCATCACTAATCCACAAAAGTAGAGACACATTTGACCCCATTAACAACTGTGTGATATGCATCAACAGCAACCTTGGGAAAATCCTCTGCATTATCATTAATAGCAGACTCGTACATTTCCTCAATGAAAACAATGTACTGAGGAAATGTCAAATTCGCTTTTTACCAAATTACCGTTCGACAGACAACGTATTCACCTTGCACACCCTAATTGACAAAGAAACAAACCAAAACAAAAGCAGTCTACTCATGCTTTGTTGATTTAAAAAAAGCTTTTGACTCAATTTGACGTGAGGGTATACAAATTGATGGAAAGCGGTGTTGGGGGAAAAACATATGACATTATAAAATCCATGTACACAAACAACAAGTGTGCAGTTAAAATTGGCCAAGAAACACTCCAATTTATTGCCACAGGGCTGTGGGATGAAACAGGGATGCGGCTTGAGCCTCACCCTCTTCAACACACACACACATATATATATATATATATATATATATATATATATATATATATATATATATATATATATATATATAAATGAATTGTCGTGGGCACTAGAACAGTCTGCAGCATCTAGAATCTAGAAGATGAAATCAAATGTCTACTGTTTGCTGATGATATGATGCAACTGTGCCCAACCAAGGAGGGCCTACAGCAGCACCAAGATATTCTGCACAGATTCTGTCAGACCTGGGCCCTGACAGTAAGACAAAAAATAATTGTATTGCAAAAAAGGTCCAGTTTCCGGGACCACATTAAGTAATTCCATCTAGACACCGTTGCCCAAGAGCAGGTATTGCCAAACAGGGGTACGAGCAATGCCGTCGGGGGTATGTCAAATAAAAATGTGAATCACATTAAAAAGAAAACATTTCTTCACATTTTCAAACAGTACATTTATATTTTCCAACAGGGCTATACATTTAGGTGAGGTTTTTTTCTCACCTGAGTAGCCTCTTTTCACTACCAAAAATGAAATTAAACCATTTAGTGTTTGGAGAAATACAATGTCAAATACAGCACAATGTCAAATACAGGTAGCCTAGTCAAACAATACAGGTAGCCTAGTCAAATAATACAGGTAGCCTAGTCAAACAATACAGGTAGCCTAGTCAAACAATACAGGTAGCCTAGTCAAACAATACAGGTAGCCTAGTCAAACAATACAGGTAGCCTAGTCAAACAATACAGGTAGCCTAGTCAAACAATACAGGTAGCCTAGTCAAACAATACAGGTAGCCTAGTCAAACAATACAGGTAGCCTAGTCAAACAATACAGGTAGCCTAGTCAAACAATACAGGTAGCCTAGTCAAACAATACAGGTAGCCTAGTCAAATAATACAGGTAGCCTAGTCAAACAATACAGGTAGCCTAGTCAAATAATACAGGTAGCCTAGTCAAACAATACAGGTAGCCTAGTCAAATAATACAGGTAGCCTAGTCAAACAATACAGGTAGCCTAGTCAAATAATACAGATAGTCTAGTCAAACAATACAGGTAGCCTAGTCAAACAATACAGGTAGCCTAGTCAAATAATACAGGTAGTCTAGTCAAACAATACAGGTAGCCTAGTCAAATAATACAGGTAGTCTAGTCAAACAATACAGGTAGCCTAGTCAAATAATACAGGTAGCCTAGTCAAATAATACAGGTAGTCTAGTCAAATAATACAGGTAGCCTAGTCAAATAATACAGGTAGCCTAGTCAAACAATACAGGTAGCCTAGTCAAATAATACAGGTAGCCTAGTCAAACAATACAGGTAGCCTAGTCAAACAATACAGGTAGCCTAGTCAAATAATACAGGTAGTCTAGTCAAACAATACAGGTAGCCTGGTCAAACAATACAGGTAGCCTAGTCAAATAATACAGGTAGCCTAGTCAAACAATACAGGTAGCCTAGTCAAACAATACAGGTAGCCTAGTCAAACAATACAGGTAGCCTAGTCAAACAATACAGGTAGCCTAGTCAAACAATACAGGTAGCCTAGTCAAATAATACAGGTAGCCTAGTCAAACAATGAACATCCAATCACATTAACCGTTACTTTCTCATGGGAAACCTTCACTCTTGCCAGACATTTAGAAACGAAACATGACAATTAGAAAAATAAGCCACAGGAGTTTTCTGAGCGAGAATAAAGACAACTTTTGAGTAGTAAGACATGTATAAAAGCAACAGATACCATTAATAAGAAGAGGCTAGAAGCGTCTTTATGGTGAGCTACCAAGCCCCATACTATTGTGGAGAACTTAATTCTTCCTACGGCCACGGATATATCTGGGACAATGCTGGGGGAAAAGGCCCCCAAAACTATACAGACAATGCCTTCATCAAACAACACTGTTTCACAGCACATCAGTGACATGGCAGGAGATTGTTTTGAAACAATTACTGCTTCACATACAAGCCAGTGAATTATATGCGTTACAGCTTGATGAGTCAACAGACGTGGCGGGCCTGGCACAGCTCCTGGTATACGTATGTCCGTTACGTTTATGGGGGTCAATTAAGGAAGACATCCTCTTCTGCAAACCACTGGAAACTAGGACAACAGGAGAGGATATTTTTTAAAGTATTCGACAGCTTTGTGACATCAAATTGGCTTTGGTGGTCAAGATGTGTTGGTATCTGTACTGGTATCTGCAAAAGCCATGACAGGGAGACATAGTGGAGTGGAAACATGCGTGCAAGCAGTTGCTCCCGACGCCACTTGGGTACACTGCAGCATCTACCGAGAGACTCTTCCTGCCAAGGGAATGCCTGACAGGTTGAAAGACGTTTTGGACACTACAGTGAAATGGTTAACTTTCTTAAAGCAAGGCCCCTGAACTCGTGCATTTTCTGAATTATGCAATGATATAGGCAGCGACCATGTGACATTTTAACAACATACTTCTGTGTGCTGGTTATCAAGGGGAAAAGTATTGACAAGTTTTTTGAACTGAGAGATGAGCTTAAACTTTTCTTCACTGACCATCATTTTCACTTGTCTGACCGCTTGCATGATGACGAGTTTCTCGTGAATGGCCTACCTGAATGATCTTAATCTAGGATGACAGGGACTCTCCGCAACTTTATTCAATGTGAGAGACAAAATTGAGGCTATGATTAAGCCACGCTCAAGGTCCTAAACAATATCATAACCGCCATCGATAAAAGACAATACTGTGCAGCCGTATTCATCGACCTGGCCAAGGTTTTTGACTCTGTCAATCACCGCTTTCTTATCGGCAGACTCAACAGCCTTGGTTTCTCAAATGACTGGTTCACCAAATACTTTTCAGATAGAGTTCAGTGTGTCAAATCGGAGGGCCTGTTGTCTGGACCTCTGGCAGTCTCTATGGGGGTGCCACAGGGTTCAATTCTCGGGCCGACTCTTTTCTGTGTATACATCAATGATGTCGCTCTTGCTGCTGGTGATCCTCTGATCCACCTCTACGCAGACGACACCATTCTGTATACATCTGGCCCTTCTTTGGATACTGTGTTAACAAACCTGCAGATGAGCTTCAATACCATACAACTCTCCTTCCATGGCCTCCAACTGCTCTTAAATGCAAGCAAAACTAAATGCATGCTCTTCAACCGATTGCTGCCTGCACCTGCCCGCCCATCTAGCATCACTACTCTGGACGGTTCTGGCTTAGAATATGTGGACAACTACACATACCTAGGTGTCTGGTTAGACTGTAAACTCTCCTTCCAGACTCACATTAAGCATCTCCAATCCAAAATTACATTTAGAATCGGCTTCCTTTTTCGCAACAAAGAATCCTTCACTCATGCTGCCAAACATACCCTCGTAACACTGACTATCCTACCGATCCTTGACTTGGGCGATGTCATTTACAAAATAGCCTCCAACATTCTACTCAGCAAATTGGATGCAGTCTATCACAGTGCCATCTGTTTTATCACCAAAGCCCCATATACTACCCACCACTGCGACCTGAATGCTCTCGTTGGCTGGCCCTCACTGTATATTTGTCACCAAACCCACTGGTTCCAGGTCATCTATAAGTCTTTGCTAGGTAAAGCCCCGTCTTATCTCAGCTCACTGGTCACCATAGCAGCACCCACCCGAAGCACGCACTCCAGTAGGTATATTTCCCTGGTCACCCCCAAAGCCAACTCCTCATTGGGCCACCTCTCCTTCCAGTTCTCTGCTGCCAATGACTGGAACGAATTTCAAAAATCACTGAAGCTGGAGACTCATATCTCCTTCACTAACTTTAAGCATCAGCTGTCAGAGCAGCTTACCGTTCATTGCACCTGTACACAGCCCATCTGTACATAGCACACCCAACTACCTCATCCACATATTGTTATTTGTTGTTTTGCTCCTTTGCACCCCAGTATCTCTACTTGCACATGAATCTTCTGCACATCTATCACTCCAGTGTTTAATTGCTAAATTGTAATTATTTCGCCGCTATGGCCGATTTATTGCCTTACCTCCCTAATCTTACTTCATTTGAACACAGTGTATATAGACTTTTCTAATGTGTTATTGACTGTACGTTTGTTTATTCCATGTGTAACTCTGTGTTGTATGTGTCACACTGCTTTGCTTTATCTTAGCCAGGGCGCAGTTGTAAATGAGAACTTGTCCTCAACTGGCCTACCTGGTTAAATAAAGGTGAAAAAATGTAAATGAAATAAGTTGTAGCTCTTCTCTGTCTTTATTAACAAGGACAACACACAGGTCTTTCCATCATTGTTAGATTTTGTTGTGAGCAAGTGAACTCAAGCTTACAGACAATGTCAAATGTGATAAAGTGAAGCACCTGAGTGAGTTGGGTGTGCAATTCCCAAAACAGATGACACAAACAACTGGATTCATTATCCTTTTCATGCCCTTCCTCCAGTCCACTTACCGATATCTGAACAAGAGAGCCTCATCGAAATTGCAACAAGCTGTTCTGTGAAAATTTAATTTAATCAGAAGCCACTGTCAGATTCCTGGATTGTGCTGCGCTCAGAGTATCCTGCCTTGGCAAATTGCGCTGTGAAGACACTGATGCCTTTTGCAACCACGTACCTATGTGAGAGTGGATTCTCGGCCCTCACTAGCATGAAAACCAAATACAGGCACAGACTGTGTGTGGAAAATGATTTAAGATTCTCTCCAGTACAACCCAACATTGCAGAGTTATGTTCATCCTTTCAAGCACACCCTTCTCATTAACCTGTGGTGAGATATTCACAATTTTTGATGAACAAATAAGGTTTTATATGTAAGATGGCTAAATTAAAAGCAAAATTATTGATATAGTATTATTTGTGCCCTGGTCCTATCCGAGCTCTTTGTCACTTCCCACGAGCCGGGTTGTGACAAAAACTCACGCTCATTCTTATGTCTAATAAATGTATCATATAATGTGCGTGTGGCAGGGTTACAATGATGGCAAAAAACAACATTTGAGAGTACACTGACCCTGGTGCTAGAGGGGGTACGCAGCTGGAGGTTGAATGTTTGAAGGGGTACGGGACTATAAAAAGTTTGGAACCACTTCCCTAGAGCATACAAATAACTATACATTCCTCGGCCTGAACATCAGTGCCACAGGTACTGTAACTTCCTCAAAGCTGTGAACGATCTGAAAGACAAGGCAAAAAGGGCGTTCTACGCCATCAAAAGGAACATAAATGTAGGATCTGGCTAAAAATACTTGAGTAAGTTATGGAACCCCTTGTCCTTTATGATTGTGAGTTCTAGGGTCTGCTCACTGACCAAGAATTCAGAAAATGGGACAAACACCAAATTGAGATTTTGCAAAAATATAATCATTGTACCGCAGAAAATACCAACTAATGCAGGCAGAGCAGAATTAGGCTGATACCCGCTAATGATCAAAGTCCAGAAAAGAGCCGTTACATTCTACAACCACGTAAAAGGAAGCGATTCCCAATCTTCCATAACAAAGCCATCACCTACAGAGAGATGAACCTGGAGAAGAGTCACCTAAACAAGCTGGTCCTGGGGCTCTGCTCACAAACACAGACAGACCCCACAAAGCCCCAGGACAGCAGCATAATAAGACCCAACCAAATCATGAGAAAATAAAAAGATAATTACTTGACACATTGGAAAGAATTAAGAAAAAACAGAGCAAACTAGAATGCTATTTGGCCCTAAACAGAGAGTACACAGTGGACGAATACCTGTCCACTGTAACTGACCCAAACTAAAGGTTTGACTTTGTACAGACTCAGTGAGCATAGCCTTGCTATTGAGAAAGGCCGCCATAGGCAGACCTGGCTCTCAAGAGAAGACAAGCAATGTGCACATTGCCCACAAAATGAGGTGGAATCTGAGCTCCCCTATCTATTGGGTAAAAACCACAGTGTGAAATCACAGCAGCAAGATGTGTGACCTGTTGCCACAAGAAAAGGGCAACCAGTGAAGAACAAACACCATTGTAAATACAACCCAAATACTTTTATGAGTGTAATGTTTATTGTTAATTTTTTATTGTTTATTTCACTTTTCTTTATTATCTATTTCACTTGCTTTGACTATGTAAACATATATATTTCCCATGCCAATAAAGCTATTTGAATTGAGAGAGAGAGAGAGAGAGGGGGAGAGAGAGAGAGAGAGAGAGAGAGAGAGGGGGGTGGAATAGAATGAGAGAGCGAGAGGGAGAGAGAGAGGGAGAGAGAGGTGGGGGAGAGAGAGAGAGATAGAGAGAGAGGGAGAGATAGAGAGAGAGAGTGGAATAGTATGAGAGAGGAGAGAGAGAGAGAGAGAGAGAGAGAGAGAGAGAGAGAAAGATAATTTTCTACTTCACTTGCTTTGGCAATGTTAACATATGTTTCGCATGCCAATAAAGGCACTTGAATTTAATAGAATTTAATTTAATTGAGAGGGAGAGAGAGAGAGGGAGAGACAGAGAGAGAGAGACAGAGAGAGACAGAGAGAGACAGAGAGAGAGAGACAGAGACAGAGACAGAGAGAGAGAGAGAGAGAGAGACAGAGACAGAGAGAGAGAGAGAGAGAGAGAGAGAGAGAGAGATGGGTGAAATTCCACAGTGTGCCATCACAGCAGCAAGATTTGTGACCTGTTGCCACGAGAAAAGGGCAACCAGTGAAGAACAAACACCATTGTAAATACAACCCATATTTATGCTTATTTATTTTATCTTGTGTCCTTTAGCCATTTGTACATTGTTAGAACACTGTATATATATATAATATGACATTTGTAATGTCTTTACTGTTTTGAAACTTCTGTATGTGTAATGTTTACTGTTAATTTTTGTTGTTTTTCACTTTATATATTCACTTTGTATGTTGTCTACCTCACTTGCTTTGGCAATGTTAACACATGTTTCCCATGCCAATAAAGCCCTTGAATTGAATTGAATTGAATAATTGACAGAGAGACAGAGAGAGACAGAGAGACAGAGAGAGAGAGACAGAGAGAGAGACAGAGAGAGAGAGAGAGACAGAGAGAGAGAGAGAGACAGAGAGAGAGAGAGAGAGACAGAGAGAGAGAGAGACAGAGAGAGAGAGAGAGACAGAGAGAGACAGAGAGAGAGAGAGAGAGAGAGAGAGAGAGACAGAGAGAGAGACAGAGAGAGAGACAGAGAGAGAGACAGAGACAGAGAGAGAGAGAGGGAGAGTGAGTGAGTGAGTGAGTGTGAGTGAGTGAGTGAGAGAGAGAGAGAGAGAGAGAGAGAGAGAGAGAGAGAGAGAGAGAGAGAGAGAGAGAGAGAGAGAGAGAGAGAGAGAGAGAGAGAGAGAGAGAGAGAGAGAGAGACAGAGAGAGAGAGAGAGAGAGGGAGAGAGAGAGACAGAGAGAGAGAGACTTACCACCTCTCCTGTTCCAGGCCCTATGAATAATGAGCGAGCCAATAAAAATGTTATTAATAATAGATGACTGTCCAGAACAGAGCACAACCCCTGTCTATCTATCACCCTGTAGTGTTCGGAAGAGTAGACACACTCTACATGATCTACAGCTGAGGGGAATCAGCTCATTGTCCCAGAATACCCCTACCAGGTCAAAGCACATGATTGATAAAAGGTATTCAAATTTCAGAATGACATCAAAATCTAATTTTCAGCGTAATAAAACAATACATGTGATTGATACTATAATAAAGTGTATTGAAAGCTAGTATGGAGGTGTTCCTCAAGGTGCTACTGTCCTTACAATGTCCACTACAATAAACCATTTAATGGTAGTGTCAGATTCACTCATCACTGTGCCAAATTACTAGGTATCTTACAGTAGAGTTGTGTACCATTTACCGCTGTATGTGGGTTTACTTCTAGCCGACTAGGTAGGTTATATGTGAATTACAGTAGACAGTGACAGGAAATACGCTGTACACTGTTAAGAAACCAAAACAAATAAATGTCAATATGACTAAACAGAAAAGATCATGAGAGTTATTCTCCCCGTTGTCCTACTCTGAGAGAAGAGAGTTGTGTGGGAGTTGTTAAAATGCTGGACGGATTCAGATTCTGTCACAGATAAAACCCCACTTTGTCTCCAAAAGATGCACTCTCTCTTTGTCTTATTCTTACTGGGCATTTAATCAAAATCAGACCAAATTGAATTTATCACATGCTTCGAATACAACTGGTGTAGACTTTATAGTGAAATGCTTGCTTACCAACCTTTCCCAACAATGCAGAGTTTAAAAAAGAATATTACAAAATTAAATTACTAACATAAGTGGAATAAAATAAAATACACATCACAATATCATACAGAATGAATCCATAAAAAAATAAGATATTTGCAAGTGTACATATGAACCACAATAAACTATTGATTGTCCTTGCATTAGCGAGGGAACAGAGTTGCTTAGTTTATAATATTTATGCTCATAGTTTTTTTGCCCAGTTCTTGACCAAACTAACGATGATTTCAATTAGTCTTCAACACACTTCTACAACAACACTTCACACGTCGTTGTGTTGGGTGGTGTGTATGAGTCTAGAGCAAGGCCTTGGTGGTGCTATCGCTACAGCCCACTGCTACAGCCCACTGCTACAGCCCACTGCTACAGCCCACTGCTACAGCCCACTGCTACAGCCCACTGCTACAGCCCACTGCTACAGCTCACTGCTACAGCCCACTGCTACAGCCCACTGCTACAGCCCACTGCTACAGCTCACTGCTACAGCCCACTGCTACAGCTCACTGCTACAGCCCACTGCTACAGCTCACTGCTACAGCTACAGCTCAGTGCTACGGCTCAGTGCTACAGCTCACTGCTACAGCCCACTGCTACAGCTCACTGCTACAGCTCACCGCTACAGCCCACTGCTACAGCTCAGTGCTACAGCTCAGTGCTACTGCTACAGCTCAGTGCTACTGCTACAGCTCAGTGCTACAGCTCAGTGCTACAGCTCACTGCTACAGCTCAGTGCTACAGCCCACTGCTACTACAGCTCAGTGCTACATCTCAGTGCTACAGCTCACTGCTACAGCTCAGTGCTACAGCCCACTGCTACAGCTCAGTGCTACATCTCAGTGCTACAGCTCAGTGCTACATCTCAGTGCTACAGCTCACTGCGACAGCTCAGTGCTACAGCTCAGTGCTACAGCTCACTGCTACAGCTCAGTGCTACAGCTCACTGCTACAGCTCACTGCTACAGCTCAGTGCAACTGCATCTAGGGTATTGCGCAAGGTTAAATTGAGTTCCTCTGGTCCCCACAAGAATAGTTAAACACATCCACATGCGCAAACACACACACACACACACACACACCAACAGACCACACAGCTCTTCCCATAGCACGTTCTTCACATTCCAGATCCAAACCCTCCTCTAAATCATCAAGGTTGCTCTGGCATGGCTGTTTATTTGGGGTGTTTAAAATGACATGTCAGGGAAAACTAGTGGTACAGGGTCATTTCAGTCTGTGTTTTGTGAAGGAGTGCAGGGAACTAAACAAGCTCAAGGGCCCACTTGGGTTGCTGGAAAAGTGGTACAATGTACGCTGAAATACTCACTGTACCATGTGAACACAACTAAATGAGAGAGTATATATCAGTGGAGGCTGCTGAGGGGAGGACGGCTCATAATAGTGGCTGGGATGGAATATAATGGCTGGATTAGAATGGAATGGCTGAAATGGAGTCTAATGGATGAAATGGAGTGTAATGGCTGAAACGGAGTGTAATGGCTGAAACGGAGTATAATGGATGAAATGGAGTGTAATGGCTGGAATGGAGTGTAATGGCTGGAATGGAGTGTAAAGGCTGAAATGGAGTTTAATGGCTGGAATGGAGTTTAATGGCTGGAATGGAGTTTAATGGCTGGAATGGAGTTTAATGGCTGGAATGGAGTTTAATGGCTGGAATGGAGTGTAATGGCTGAAATTGAGTTTAATGGCTGGAATGGAGTTTAATGGCTGGAATGGAGTGTAAAGGCTGAAATGGAGTTTAATGGATGGAATGGAGTGTAATGCAACAGAAAGGAATCAATCATTACAGTCATCTATGCTAATAGGACGCATGGTTAATTACTTCACCATTCATCATGTGACTCCTTGATCTACATTGACATAATACATGAAAAAAGCCCATGAAACTAGTAAGTATTATGGAAAATGAAGGCTTGCCGTAAACAGAAACAGCTGTTACAATTCTCCCCCTAACCTCTGACCGTCTAATGGCCTAACTGGAAGACGGCTGTTTATTTTTTCTTCTGAAGTGGATCAACAAAGGAGGAAGTGGAGCGCTATTGGCCAACGGAGTAGGGCGGTGAAGGGTTTGTTGTTGCGGACTGACTCCCTTCTTGTTGCAGAGTCAGCCCTCTCAAAAATGTGACTGTGGGATTCCCTGGGCGGCTGTCTGGGTCTGCATAGAACAGGTCAACAACTCTAACTTCTCAAGACCTCAGTACTTTGAGCAAAAAACTGATACAGGCCTTGTAGAGGAGACAGGGTATGGTTGTCACGCTTGTGCAAACAGCCACAACTACGGGTTGGTTGTCATAAATACTGTGCTGGTGAATTTTTTAGAAAACACTGTTAGCCACGCTGGCCAATCAGCACTGTGAAATGTAAATGTGTGGCTGATATGGTGCCTCTATGGGGGAGGGAAGGATGACCCAGATAGTGAACTGTATACACAGTGCAATGTAACGATAAGTTTGGTCCTTTAAGGGGAGGACAAGTAATGTCATGATATGTCAAACATCTCACTTACAATGTTGAGTCTGATGGTAAATCAGACTGGGCATTTCTTCACAGACATGCTATGACGTGGCCAATCTGACTTCCTCTTCCCCTGTCTCACTTCCTCTGTAAACCATCAGACTGCAGACCATTCAGAACCACCTGACTGTGTCATATCTACCCGCTATTTTTGGTATTCACGTTGCTTTTATCACAAGAAAGGAGCTTTGACTCATCTTCCTGAGGTTATTCTTGGGATTCTAATAGCAGATGTAGCACCATGAAATTGTTCCATTTGACACCCCTGAGAAGATTTTGGTCTGATTCAGCAAATCCTTTCAGGAAACAGTAATAGCTCGGAGCTATGAAATAACGCACCAATGTGTTCTAACCTTAGAACAATACTGTACGGGTGGTTGAACACAGAATGACCCCACAGGTTTGGCTGATGTTGGATTTACGGGTCCATCAATCTTACCAGCATTAGCTAATTCTGTGGAGAATGGACTCGCAGCGCTAGTAAAATATGAGTTATAGTGTACCATTCTGCCACGCAATAAAGAGCTATGGCCTTGGTATGGCCGAATACAGAGGTACATTCTGAAAGATGAGTTTGTGATGACGTCTTTTGTACATTGTGGTTCTGAGAAGCTTCCTCACATGACTCACACCAGCACTTAACCTGAACTGAGCAACACACAACCTTTAGACCACCATAACTATTTGTAACTATTGTATTTATAGCCGTTACACATTCATAGCCACTTGATGTTTTGGTATTGTTTAAAGCCAGAGATATGGATAAAGCGTCTTAAATTGATTATCCTGTTGTTGCAGGAAATGTCGTGCATAGCAGGAAATGCAAACTTGTAGTGTATTCACGGTTTAAAAAGGCTTCTAAAGTTTGTAATTTCCACTTTAAAATGTCAGACTTGATTTGCCATCGATAAATGTGTCCACCCCTACTAAAATGTCCATGAATTATAATCCAATAATTCCAATATTTTCCTGCTGTGAGAAACTGATTCAGATCCATTCTTTAGGGTCTGTCATTTTGTATAATATAGTAAAGAAAATTACTTGCAGTTTAATCCATTAATCATAAAAATCCTAATCGAAATAAATCAGCAGCTCAAACACAAATGGCATTCCTCAACCAAATAGACCCCAAAGCTGGTTTTAACCAACATGTGAGAGCCTGAGCCATGACCCATTTCAGACCTTTCCTTTGGCCTTCCATTGGGTAATGAAATTATCAGTTGTGTGGCGCCTGCGGATCAACTTCCTCTCAACATCTGTCTGAGGCCTCGCCTTAAGATTAGAGTGAATGAGAAGACCAGATTTGACATCTCAGAATCGCTGGGCATCTATCTACGCATCACTGTTTGTAGGATTAATTTCATCCTCATTTTGGAAGGTCAGGGGGTGGGGGCTTGATGAAGATCCTGGTACTTAACTTACCCTGCTGATGACCTGTAAGATCAAATCTATTGGCAGAGAGAGAATGGAGGGCCAGGGGTTTTACCAGCCTAATCCCATTGGGATATCCTGATCTGGACTCCCAAATCCCAGACCAAGGAATGAAACCTTCCCCCCAGTCACACCAGTCCCCATGTTGAGTCCCCAGTCACACCAGTCCCCATGTTGAGTCCCCAGTCACACCAGTCCCCATGTTGAGTCCCCAGTCACACCAGTCCCCATGTTGAGTCCCCAGTCACACCTGTCCTATGTTGAGTCCCCAGTCACACCAGTCCCCATGTTGAGTCCCCAGTCACACCAGCCCCCATGTTGAGTCCCCAGTCACACCAGCCCCCATCCCATTCCCCTGGCCGCCCGTCTGTCATGTCCCAGCCCCACTGCCCTACATTGCTGGTTTATAAACCCAGGCCATCTGCGCCCCTGTCTAGCGCCCACAAAAACTGCTCCTACCATGCTTGGGCCCTAATCTCTCCCCTTCTCACCTAATCCAGTCCACAGGATCCAGTAGTGGAGCAGCTCAATCCCACTAAGACACATACCAAGTTGGTTAACTTAGTCAGCCTGGCCTCATAGACGAGTTATAACACAGTACATGTAAATCCAAGACACTCAAATTAGTATGTGTTATGTTTGGTATGGTAACATAAGACAGATGACTAGTTAAGGCAAAAACCCAAAGGATGAGAGGTCGAATCTCATCATGAACAACTTTTCAACTACATACAACTTTTAACCACTTTGCAACTACTTAGCTAACATTCTAACACTTCCCCTAACCCCAACCCTAACCTTAACCTTTTTAGTTAACCCTTCCTCTAACCCTAACCTCAACCCTTTCAGCTAACCCTTCCCCTAACACTAACCTTTACCCTTTAACCTTACTCCTAAGCGAAATGCCTTTAGACCAGGTTGACCTAGCCTATGGTCCAATGTATAACACTTGTTGGAGCAATCAGTAAATGAGCAAAGTTCCATGCTTCCATGATTCTATTCAATTCAGTACTTTCTGAGAAGAATATCACCAATCAGCTTTAGAATCAGCATCATACTGAGCACCATATGGCACTACTGCCCAAAATGTTTACAAATGGAATCCATTGTAACCTTGAAGTGCAGAGTGCAGACTGACGACATGAAATGTGTTTGAGGTAACAGGTTTAAAACATTTTTGAGATACTACAACAGAGTTAAGTATTTTGTTGGGCTCTCCAGTCTTGTAGCTAAGACATTTGATTTGTGATAGCAGGAAGCATCCCATCCGTTTTGACTTGATCTCCTCCAAGTACCAGACAACCTTTCAATCTTCTTATCGCAAAGGATTTCATTTCAAGCCCATGAGGAGGTAGACAAAAAGGTTCAGGTTATTTTGGTTTCATGTTAAAAGGCTAAGCATAGAGAAAGGCAGTGTTCCTCTAAAGGCTTTGGGTAAAAAATGTCATTTGGTTGATAATGCTTCACTTTTAAGAGACATCTGTGTTTGTTGCTAATAAAGATATTTCCTATGCCATCACACAAGCTTTGTGTTCACATCTGCTCTTCCAGGAGTGTTACCTGTTTGTGGTAGTTAAAGATGCAGTTCGGGATCTTAAGCATTTACAAATTCGTAACACATCATACGAAATGGATGACATTTTCTGGGAACCGTTTTGGCTCGTGAGCACTACTTTTCAAAACTACTGGCTAAAATTATACAGAACCTTTGGAGCATCACTTTAAGGCTTTATTGTGTTCTGAAGAAATCCAGTCAGTGAGATGACCTTTAACATCACACTAGCTAACCAGTGCTCTCCATTCTCTGTGCTGTGTAAAGAAGGGCCACAGTTTAAAGTTTCCTGCAGTCATGGTCCTTCAAGACAATAGCCTTGATAAACCTTCAAAGATACGCAAAAATAAACATGTGCACACACACACACACACACACACACACACACACACACACACACACACACACAGACACACACACTTGATAAGGTGAAGAGTGATCTCTATTTATAGGGATGACCTTTGGAGAAACAACAATAAGCGTCTGAAGGTGAACACTTGATGTGAGGCTCTGATCTTATCAGTGGGGGAGGATGGCAGAGGCATTGGGGGTGAAGAGGGTTGTGATTTTAGTCCTTGAAGGCGAGAGAGAGGAGAGAGGGAGAGAGAGAAAGAGAGAGAAAGAGAGAGAGAGGGGGAGAGAGAAAGGGAGAGAGAGAAAGAGAGGAGAGAGAGAAAGAGAGAAAGAGAGAAAGAGAGAGAGAGAGAGAGAGAGAGGATAACCGTTAATTATCAAAATCCAGAAAAGAGACGTTAAATTTTACAACCACCTAAAAGGAAGAAATTCCCAAACCTTCCATAACAAAGCCATCACCAACAGAGACATGAACCTAGAGAAGAGTCCCATAAGCAAGCTGGTCCTGGGGCTCTGTTCACAAACACAAACAAACCCCACAAAGGACCCAGGACAGCAACACAATAAGACCCAACCAAATTATGAGAAATAAAAAATGATTACTTGACACATTGGAAAGAATTAACCAACACAGCAAACTGGAATGCTATTTTGCCCTAAAAAGAGAGTACACAGTGGCAGAATACCTGACCACTGTGACTGACCCAAAATTAAGTGTACAGACTCAATGAGCATAGCCTTGCTACTGAGACAGGCTATGGGCACACTGCCCACGAAATGAGGTGGAAACTGAGCTGCACTTCATAACCTCCTGCCACAAGTAGGACCTTATTAGAGACACATATTCCCCTCAGATTACACAGACCCACAAAGAATTTGAAAATTATATTAGGTGAGTTGCAACAGTGTGACATAACAGCAGAAAGATTTGTGACCTGTTGCAAATGGAAACCAGTGAAGAACAAACATCATTGTAAATACAACCCATATTTATGTTTATTTATTTCCCCTTTTGTACTTAACTATTTGTATATCATTACAACACTATAAATAGCCATAATTTGACATTTGAAATGTTTGTGTGTGTAATGTTTACTGTTCATTTCTGATTGTTCATTTCACTTTTGTTAATCTATTTCACTTGCTTGGCAATGTAAACATATGATTCCCATACCAATAAAGCCCTTTGAATTGATAAGAGAGAGCAAGGTCAGAGAGGGAGAGAGAGAGAGAAAGCAGAGAGAGAGTGCAGAGAGAGAGAAAGTATAGAGAGAGAGAGGGGAGAGAGAGAGAAAGTATAGAGAGAGAGAGGGAGAGAGAGAGCAAGATCAGAGAGAGAGAGAAAAGAGAGAGAGAGTGCAGAGAGAGAGAAAGAGAAAGAGAGAGAGGGGGAGAGAGAGAGAAAGTATAGAGAGAGAGGGGGAGAGAGAGAGAAAGTATAGAGAGAGAGAGGGGAAAGAGAGCGAGATCAGAGAGGGAGAGAGAGAGAGAAAGCAGAGAGAGAGCAGAGAGAGAAAGCATAGAGAGAGAGAGGGAGAGAGAGAGAGAGGGAAAGCAGAGAGAGAGCAGAGAGAGAGAAAAGAGCAGAGAGAAAGCAGAGAGAGAGCAGAGAGAGAGAAAGCAGAGAGAGAGAGAGAGAGAGGGAGAGAGAGAGAGAGAGAGAGAGGGAAAGAGAGAGAGATCAGAGAGGGAGAGAGAGAGAGAAAGCAGAGAGAGAGAAAGCAGAGAGAGAGCAGAGAGAGAGAGATCAGAGAGGGAGAGAGAGAGAGAAAGCAGAGAGAGAGAGATCAGAGAGGGAGAGAGAGAGAGAAAGCAGAGAGAGAGAGATCAGAGAGGGAGAGAGAGAGAGAAAGCAGAGAGAGAGCAGAGAGAGAGAAAGCAGAGAGAGAAAGCAGAGAGAGAGAGATCAGAGAGAGAGAGAGAGAGAGAGAGTGAGGTCTGGGGATTAAGAGAGAGATTGAGACATGGAGAGGAAGACAAACAGACGTCAATAGACAGTGTTGGTTTTACTCCCTAACATGACAAAGACACTTGCATGGTTTGCGTTGTGTGTTTGTGTGCATGTTGATTGTGTCATTGCTATGCTATAACACTAAAAGGCCCACTCCCAATGACACACTTTCCCCAGTGTGCTATAAGCTGGCATGAGAACCCAGAGCTGACCCCCAGCGTGCTATAGCCTGGCATGAGAACCCAGAGCTGACCCCCAGTGTGCTATAGCCTGGCATGAGAAGCCAGAGCTGACCCCCAGCGTGCTATAGCCTGGCATGAGAAGCCAGTTGTCAAACACTAGCGAGCATTACACAAAAAAGTGCATTTCAAAAAGAAGTGTGCTTTGTTCTGTCTCTGTTCTTTTTTCTATCCTGTCTCCCTTTCTTCTCCACTTTCTCCCTCTTCCAACTCTCTTCCCCCTCATCCCTCCCAGACACAGAGAGAGAGAGAGAGAGAGAGAGAGAGAGAGAGAGAGAGAGAGAGAGAGAATGGAACAGTCACATGTGGAGTGAGGGGATTGACATGCTTTCACATTAGCCTGAGGGCTGTGTTTGTGTCGGAGTGGGTTGGGTAGTTTATTGATCAGTATTATGGACCTAATCATGGATTGATAATCTACAGGCATGTGAGAAAAATAGGGGAGAGCAAGAGAAACAGGGAGAGTGAGACAAAGAGGAGAAAGTGAAGTCAGAGTGAACTGTTGAAGTGGGTTTGGTCTAACAAAGGGTTACAGCCTGTTGTAAACTAGACCATTCACTCACTGGTCTACACACACACACACACACACACACACGCGCGCCTCCTTTGGCCCCCGTGAAGTGAGGTCATGCTATAGCCTATAAGCTGATTTCCAGTGTAGTTGCTCAATAGCCTTGTGTTATACCAGGCCAGGAGTGCATTTTAACACTACTGCTGGGTGGGATTAGCAGGAGTCATGCTGCTGGGACTATTCTGGGATTACTCCATCCTATTACTCCATCTGGATTTCCTTTTTTCATCAACCATGATAGGAGATAGTGAGAGGAGACAGCGGGAGAAAGAGATCGGGGGAATCTTGAGACGGTAGACTCACTACCCTCTGTCTCTTTATTCTCAGACAGACAGAGAGAACCGTCTGTGCATTGAAGAGTCTGAGAGTCTGTCCTGAGAAAGAGCAAGGAGAGAAGAAGGAACGTCTACACCTGTAACGGTCGTTGTATGAAGAAGATGAGGACCAAAGCGCAGCGTGGTACGTGTTCATGTTAGTTTATTGACAGTGAACACGAAATACAAAAATAACACAATGAATAACCGAAACAGTCCTGAAAGGTGAAAAAACACTAAACAGAAATCAACTACCCACAAAACCCATGTGGGAAAAAGCTACCTAAGTATGGTTCTCAATCAAAGACAACGATAGACAGCTGCCTCTGATTGAGAACCACACCCGGCCAAACAACAATGAAATACAAAACATAGAAACTGAACATAGAATGCCCACCCTAGTCACACCCTGTGTCACGCCCTGGTCAAAGTATTTTGTGTTTATCTTTATGTATTTGGTCAGGCCAGGGTGTGGCATGGGGTTTTTGTAATTGTGGTGTGTTTGTCTTGGGGTTTTGGTGGTGGTATTGGGATTGTAGCTTAGTGGGTTGTCTAGCAAGGTCTATGGCTGTCTGGAGTGGTTCTCAATCAGAGGCAGGTGCTTATCGTTGTCTCTGATTGGGAACCATATTTAGGCAGCCATATTCTTTGAGTTTGTCGTGGGTGATTGTCCTTAGTGTCCTATGTGTACTCGTTGTTAGTTTGCACCAGATAGGCTGTTTCGGTTTCGTTTATTGTTTTTTGTAAGTTCGTGTTTTTTTTGTTATATTAAACATGGATCGCAATCGACACGCTGCAGTTTGGTCCGACTCTCTTTCATCACCACTAGAAAACCGTTACAGAATCACCCACCACCAACGGACCAAGCGGCGTGTCAACAGGCAGGAGCAGCCGAAAAAGGAGATGCTCACCAAGGATTTCTGGTCATGGGAGGAGATCTTCGACGGGAGAGGACCCTGGGCTAAACCAGGGAGTGTAGCCGCCCAAAGGAGCAACAGGAGAAGAGGCAACAGAGGCAGCAGCAGCAGGAGCAGCAGCAGCTACAGTGGGAGAGGTTGCACCACCTGGAGTTATGGACATGGGAGGAGGAATTGGACGGTAAAGGACCCTGGAATGAGCCTGGAGATTATTGTCGCCCCAAAGCCGAGCTGGAGGCAGCAAAAGCAGAGAGGCGGCATTATGAGGAGCTAGCACGGCAGAGCGGATGGAAGCCCGAGAGTCAGCCCCAAAAATTTCTTGGGGGGCTTACAGGGAGTATGGCTATGCCAGGTAGGAGACCTGCGCAAACTCCCTGTGCTTACCGGGGGCTGGAGAGACCGGGCAGGCACCGTGTTATGCTGTGGAGCGCACGGTGTCTCCAGTGCGGGTGCACAGCCCGGTTCGGTATATTCCAGCTCCTCGTATCGGCCGGGCTAGAGTGGGCATCGAGCCAGGTAAGGTTGGGCAGGCTCGGTGCTCAAGAGCTCCAGTGCGCCTGCACGGTCCGGTCTATCCAGTACCACCTCCACACCCCAGCCCTCCGGTAGCAGCTCCCCGCACCAGGCTTCCTGTGCGTGTCCTCGATCCAGTACCACCAGTTCCAGCACCACGCACCAGGCCTTCAGTGTGCCTCGCCTGTTCAGCGCAGCCAGCGCTTTTCTCCTCTCCTGCGCTGCTGGAGTCTCCCGCCTGTTCAGCGCAGCCAGAGCCTTTCTCCTCTACAGCGCTGCCGGAGCCTCCCGCCTGTTTAGCGCAGCCAGAGCCTTTCTCCTCTCCTGCGCTGCCGGAGTCTCACGCCTATCTAGCGCTGTTAGAGCTTTCCTCATCTCCAGCGCTGCCGGAGTCTTCCGCCTGTTTAGCGCAGCCAGAGCCTTCCTCCGACACAGCGCTGCAGGAGTCTCCCGCCTGTTCAGCGCAGCCAGAGCTGCCAGTCTGCATGAAGCAGCCAGAGCTGTCAGTCTACATGAAGCAGCCCGAGCTGCCAGTCTGCATAAAGCAGCCAGTCTACATGGAGCAGCCAGAGCTGTCAGTCCGCATGGAGCAGCCAGAGCTGTCAGTCCGCATGGAGCAGCCAGAGCTGTCAGTCTGCATGGAGCAGCCAGAGCTGTCAGTCTACAGGAAGCAGCCCGAGCTGCCAGTCTGCATGAAGCAGCCAGTCTACATAGAGCAGCCAGAGCTGCCAGTCTGCATGAAGCAGCCAGAGCTGTCAGTCTGCATGGAGCAGTCAGAGCTGTCAGTCTGCATGGAGGAGCCAGAGCTGTCAGTCTACATGAAGCAGCCCGAGCTGCCAGTCTGCATGAAGCAGTCAGTCTACATGGAGCAGCCAGAGCTGTCAGTCCGCATGGAGCAGCCAGAGCTGTCAGTCTACATGAAGCAGCCCGAGCTGCCAGTCTGCATGAAGCAGCCAGTCTACATGGAGCAGCCAGAGCTGTCAGTCTGCATGAAGCAGCCAGAGCTGTCAGTCTGCATGGAGCAGCCAGTCTGCATGGAGCAGCCAGTCTGCACGGAGCTGTCAGTCTGCACGGAGCTGTCAGTCTGCACGGAGCTGTCAGTCTGTAAGGAGCTGCCAGTCTGCAAGGAGCTGCCAGTCTGCAAGGAGCTGCCAGTCTGCAAGGAGCTGCCAGTCAGCACGGAGCCGCCAGAGCGGTCAGTCTGTAAGAAGCCGCCAGAGCTGTCAGCCTATATGGAGCAGCTAGTGCCGCCAGTCTGCCCAGCGCCGCCAGTGCCCCCAGTCTGCCCAGCATCGCCAGTCTGCCCAGCGCCATCAGTCTGCCCAGCATCGCCAGTCTGCCCAGCATCGCCAGTCTGCCCAGCATCGCCAGTCTGCCCAGCATCGCCAGTCTGCCCAGCACCGCCAGTCTGCCCAGCGTCGTCAGTCTGCCCAGCGTCGTCAGTCTGCCCAGCACCGCCAGTCTGCCCAGCGCCGCCAGTCTGCCCAGCGTCGCCAGTCTGCCCGGCGCCGCCAGTCTGCCCGGCGCCGCCAGTCTGCCCGGCGCCGCCGGTCTGCCCAGCATCGCCAGTCTGCCAGACTCTTCCAGATCTGCCAGTCAGCCAGACTCTTCCAGATCTGCCAGTCAACCAGACTCTTCCAGATCTGCCAGTCAACCAGACTCTTCCAGATCTGCCAGTCAACCAGACTCTTCCAGATCTGCCAGTCAACCAGACTCTTCCAGATCTGCCAGTCAACCAGACTCTTCCAGATCTGCCAGTCAACCAGACTCTTCCAGATCTGCCAGTCAGCCAGGATCTGCCAGTCAGCCAGGATCTGCTGAAACCACCAGCCAGCCAGGAGCTGGTAGATCTATCTACCTGCCTGAGCTTCCTCTCACTCCTGAGCTTCCTCTCACTCCTGAGCTTCCTCTCACTCCTGAGCTTTCTCTCACTCCTGAGCTTTCTCTCACTCCTGAGCTTTCTCTCACTCCTGAGCTTTCTCTCACTCCCGAGCTTCCCCTCAGTCCCGAGCTGCCTCGGTCCCGAGCTGTCCTTCAGTCCCGATCTGTTCCTCAGTCCAGTGGGGTTCTGGGTGAGGACTACTAGGCCATGGTCGGCGGCGAGGGTGGACTATCCAGGGACGAAGGGAGAGGGGACTAAGACATTAAAGGAGTGGGGTCCACGTCCCGCGCCGGAGCCGCCACCATGGACAGACGCCCACCCGGACCCTCCCTATTGTTTTGAGGTGCGTTCGGGAGTCCGCACCTTAGGGGGGTTCTGTCACGCCCTGGTCAAAGTATTTTGTGTTTATCTTTATGTATTTGGTCAGGCCAGGGTGTGGCATGGGGTTTTTGTAATTGTGGTGTGTTTGTCTTGTGGTATTGGGATTGTAGCTTAGTGGGTTGTCTAGCAAGGTCTATGGCTGTCTGGAGTGGTTCTCAATCAGAGGCAGGTGCTTATCGTTGTCTCTGATTGGGAACCATATTTAGGCAGCCATATTCTTTGAGTTTGTCATGGGTGATTGTCCTTAGTGTCCTATGTGTACTCGTTGTTAGTTTGCACCAGATAGGCTGTTTCGGTTTCGTTTATTGTTTTTTGTAAGTTCGTGTTTTTTTTTGTTATATTAAACATGGATGAACGACACGCTGCAGTTTGGTCCGACTCTCTTTCATCACCACTAGAAAACCGTTACACCCTGGCCTAACCAAAATAGAGAATAAAAGCCTCTCTATGGCCAGGGCTTGACAACACTTGACAGGTTCAGCACACGTCCAGCTGTAAACAAATCTACACAAAAAAACATAGAAAGTGTTGGTCCCATGTTTCATGAGCTGAAATCAAAGATCCCAGAAATGTTCCATACGCACACATTTGTTTACATCCCTGTTAGTTAGCATTTCTCCTTTGCCAAGATGATCCATCCACGTGTGGCATATCAAGAAGCTGATTAAACAGCGTGATCATTACACAGGTGCACCTTGTGCTGGGGACAATAAAAAGCCAGTCTAAAATGTGCAGTTGTGTCACACAACACAATGCCACAGATGTCTCAGGTTTTGAGGGAGCATGCAATTGGCATGCTGACTGCAGGAATGTCCACCAGAGCTGTTGTCAAATAATTTGATGTTAATTTATCTTCCATAAGCAATCTCCAACATTGTTTTAGAGAATTTGGCAATACTTCC
Organism: Oncorhynchus tshawytscha; assembly: GCF_018296145.1. Classification (NCBI taxonomy): domain Eukaryota; kingdom Metazoa; phylum Chordata; class Actinopteri; order Salmoniformes; family Salmonidae; genus Oncorhynchus; species Oncorhynchus tshawytscha. The sequence continues at coordinate 422,426 of NW_024609826.1, forward strand.
AACTGGCCTCACAACCGCAGACCATGTTTAACCACGCCAGCCCAGGACCTCTACATCCACTTCTTCACCTGCTGGATTGTATGAGACCAGCCACCCGGACAGCTGATGTAACTGTAGGTTTGCACAACCAAAGAATTTCTGCACAAACTGTCAGAAACTATCTCAGGAAAGCTCATCTGCGTGCTCGTCGTCCTCACGAGGGTCTTGACCTGACTGCAGTTCGGCGTCATAACCGACTTCTGTGGGAAAACGCTCACCTTTGATAGCCACTGGCACGCTGGAGAAGTGTTCTCTACACAGATGAATGCCGGTTTCAACTGTACCGGGCACATGGCAGACAGTGTGTATGGCTTCATGTGGGCGAGCGGTTTGTTGATATTAACGTTGTGAACAGAGTGCCCCATGGTGGCGGTGGGGTTATGGTATGGGCAAGCATAAATTACGTACAACGAACACAATTGCATTTCATCAATGGCAATTTGAATGGACAGAGATACTGGGACGAGATCATGAGGCCCATGATCATGTCATGCTATTCACCGCCATCAAATCAAACTAAATCAAAGTGTATTTATCACGTGCGCCGAATACAACAGGTGAAGTAGACGATACAGTGAAATGCTTACTTACAGGCTCTAACCAATAGTGCAAAAAAGGTATTAGGTGAACAATAGGTAGGTAAAGAAATAAAACAACAGTAAAAAGACAGGCTGTATACAGTAGCGAGGCTATAAAAGTAGCGAGGCTACATACAGACACCAGTTAGTCAGGCTGATTGAGGTGGTATGTACATGTAGATATGATTAAAGTGACTATGCATACAGTGGGGCAAAAAAGTATTTAGTCAGCCACCAATTGTGCAAGTTCTCCCACTTAAAAAGATGAGAGAGGCCTGTAATTTTCATCATAGGTACACTTCAACTATGACAGACAAAATGAGAAAAAAAATCCAGAAAATCACATTGTAGGATTTTTAATGAATTTATTTGCAAATTATGGTGGAAAATAAGTATTTGGTCAATAACAAAAGTTTCTCAATACTTTGTTATATACCCTTGTTGGCAATGACAGAGGTCAAACGTTTTCTGTAAGTCTTCACAAGGTTTTCACACACTGTTGCTGGTATTTTGGCCCATTCCTCCATGCAGATCTCCTCTAGAGCAGTGATGTTTTGGGGCTGTTGCTGGGCAACACAGACTTTCAACTCCCTCCAAAGACTTTCTATGGGGTTGAGATCTGGAGACTGACTAGGCCACTCCAGGACCTTGAAATGCTTCCTACGAAGCCACTCATTCGTTGCCCGGGCGGTGTGTTTGGGATCATTGTCATGCTGAAAGCCCCAGCCACGTTTCATCTTCAATGGCCTTGCTGATGGAAGGAGGTTTTCACTCAAAATCTCACGATACATGGCCCCATTCATTCTTTCCTTTACACGGATCAGTCGTCCTGTTCCCTTTGCAGAAAAACAGCCCCAAAGCATGATGTTTCCACCCCCATGCTTCACAGTAGGTATGGTGTTCTTTGGATGCAACTCAGCATTCTTTGTCCTCCAAACACGACGAGTTGAGTTTTTACCAAAATGTTCTTTTTTGGTTTGATCTGACCATATGACATTCTCCCAATCTTCTTCTGGATCATCCAAATGCTCTCTAGCAAACTTCAGACGGGCCTGGACATGTACTGGCTTAAGCAGGGGGACACGTCTGGCACTGTAGGATTTGAGTCTCTGACTGCGTAGTGTGTTACTGATGGTAGGCTTTGTTACTTTGGTCCCAGATCTCTGCAGCTCATTCACTAGGTTCCCCCGTGTGGTTCTGGGATTTTTGCTCAGCGTTCTTGTGATCATTTTGACCCCACGGGGTGAGATCTTGCGTGGAGCCCCAGATCGAGGGAGATTAGGTCCGTGTTGATGAAGCCAATGACTGATGTGGTGTACTTTTCAATGCCATCGGAAGAATCCCGGAACATATTCCAGTCTGTGCAAAACAGTCCAGTAGTTTAGCATCTGCTTCATCTGACAACTTGTTTATTGGTCTAGTCACTGGTGATTCCTGCTTTAATGTTTGCTTGTAACATGCTGACAACATGATGACAAATATTTGGAGACGTGCTTTACCTTGTTAAGTGTCATTTCAAAAGTAATTCAGTTTATTAAAATATTTGTTTTAGGGGGAAATTAAAATAATGGCGTTGAGAAGACACTGGAGAAAAACATATTTCAGGCACAACAATCTGGTTTATTCATATTGGTGTAGACCTATCCTTTCTGTTTTACAACATCGAGAGTGTGTGAAAGTGGAAAGGGGGCTTAAGGGATAAGCTTCCTCAGATATTCTTGGAAACCTAAGAGGGTCAGCAAAGGTTGTAAACAGCAAGTGGCCGTTTTGTTGTTAATGAGACTGACTATTACATCACAGGTATAACATTTTCCACCCCATAGCCCACACCTATATTCTATCTTCCTATAATTTTCTAGTCTTATTGATTTTCTGTGAGATCTTGAGGGTCATTTGAACATCACAACATAATTAAAGATGCCCTCCAGGATCTTAAACACATCAACTTTGTAAGATATAGCATATTACGAATTGAATTTGTAACATATACCAATTGAACAGGATGTAACATATATGAAATGGATGACTTCGTACACAATTTGATGACATTGTACACAAAAAAAGGGGACCACTTCTGGCTCTTGAGCATCACTTCCGGCTGAAATCATACAAAAGTTAGAGAGTGCAATTTAACATTTTCTAGACATCACTGTACTTGTAGACTAACACCCCCTCCCACACATCCCCACTTTCTACAGTCTATAATTTCCATATTTGCGTCTTTCACACGAATCTCGTGCCTTCATTCCTTATTTTCCGTGATGATATCATGACTCCATAGCCCTGCAGCTTGGGTTTTAGAAAGATTGAGCCATCGAGTTACAGAGCGGGGGAGTAGGCTATCCAGTCTCCCAGCTGCATGCTCTCTAATAACCAAAGCCGCGGAGAAGAGAGGAGAGGGAGAGGGAGGGGGACTCAATAGGGAGGCAATGAAACGGACTCATCCGCGTAACTAGACACTACCAGTCCAGTTCAGTGTTCAGAGCATGCGAGAGCGTAGCTCGACCAACCGCATTCAGTTATATCTACAAAGGAATAGAGAGGGAGAAAATTGAAGTGTTCCAGCCTAGGGAGTCGGCGAGGAAAGGAGCAAGACATAGGCTACTGGCGGCTTTCGAGCGTCACGGGCATATACACCCCGTGTCCAGAATTTACGGCCATTCTTGGCATCAGCCTGTTGTACAAAATTGCGGATTTATAACTGAGTGAATTCGGGGATAGTCATCGACAGTCCTATCCTTCACAATGAAGAAAAACAATTCAGCTAAACGGGTAAGGTTTCGAAACGATGCAAGTGATGATCACTTCAGCTACAATGTAATAACGGGTTTCTGGTTAGCTGCTATTCCAGAGAATGTAACAAAAAGCTACAATGTAACGAGTGTTGTATTTAATAAACACGTCAATGCTACTTGATATGTTACTCACTCAGTTACTTTATAGCCAAGTCTCAGTCCAAACTCCAAAGTGATGCTGATTTGCTTTATTTATTCATTGTCTAACTGGAGAATGTCCCCCACTATCTTAACGTGATTAACACAATTATATTTGACAAGAGATCTAGCAATGTAGAGTTTAAAAGTGTTGATGTAATGCTTGTTGTGGATGCTGTGAAAGACAAACGTTTTTAGGGAGTGCTCTTTTTGTGTATAACGGAATCATTTTAAAACGAGCTTTATTTTTGGAATGCTATTATCTAACGTGGTCGGTGTAGCCTAACTGAGATCATAAGATGGTGACAAAAACACTAGCCCAAGAAAAACGGTGCGCGCAAGGAATGTGACAGCATCTACATGACAAAGGAAATGACAGGGGGCTGAGTCGCCTCACAAAAAGACTCTCCTCTTTTTCGTGTCTGTTCAGTCCCCCTTTCGAATCTAAACGAGGTGCTCTGCCATTTTCATGTCTTAAACTGCTACTTTGTTGCTTTCGTTGAATATGCAGGGCCCGCAGGACACAAACCAGCACAACACGCAGCCAGACAAAATCGGTTGGATTCGCAAGTTCTGTGGCAAAGGGATATTTAGGGAGATCTGGAAAAATCGTTTTGTAATACTCAAAGGGGACCAACTTTACATCTCAGAGAAAGAGGTAAGTGACGCCTCGTCATTGAACAGCTGACATTTACACACCTTGACATTTTTTGGAGCATTGAACACGTATTTTTTAAAAACTTTTCAAATGCAAACAGAACCAGCACATCTTATACACTAATTTTGGGGTACATTGTAATAGTCCTTGTTGAGCATCAACACTGTGAAATATAGGCTACTTTATGACATCATACCGTGGTTTATAAATGACAGTATTTCCAGTGACAACATACAGTAAGTATATGGACGTGTTTAACCATGTGGCCATGTAGCAGTCTCAAGAGATACCCTAGACATGCTCTCTTCTGTTCTGGATCCACTCAGACTGGTGGACCATATCAGCAGCTCCAAAAGCTTTGTGTGTGTGTATTTGTGTGTGTGTGTGTTCAGGTTCACTTAAGGCTTCACATAAATCTCTGTATCCTCCCGCCAAGCCTCATCTATCATCCCTCTGGGGCTGGTGAGCCAACGAGTTCTGTCTTTTTCCCTCTCTCTCTCTCTCGCTCTCTCTCTCGCTCTGTGTCTCTCTATGAGTCTCTCTCTGTCTCTCTCTCCCCTTCTCTCTCTCCTCTCTCTCTCTCTCCCCTCTCTCTCTCTCTCCTCTCTCTCTCTCTCTCTCTCTCTGTCTCTATGAGTCTCTCTCTCTCCTCTCTCTCTCTCTCTGTCTCTCTATGAGTCTCTCTCTCTCCTTCTCTCTCTCTCTCTCTGTCTCTCTATGAGTCTCTCTCTCTGTCTCTCTGTCAGCAACAAACCTGAGCTGCAGCACACTTTCCACCTCACTGGATACCCAACATTATAGATGAAAAACTCCACTGTATGTCTGCTCTACACTATACTTCAGTTCTTTGACCTACAGTGTCTGTTATCATTGCAGTCAGACGTCAGTTAGAGTGCTCTGAATGGCTGAAGTCTGATTCATTACTGTTGTCCACAGCAAAACAGCTTGACAGAAGATTAGAAAGTATCCCCATCTCAAATCTGCGCTCATAGAGTGTTTATTAATAGAGGTAGGAAGTCTCCAGAGACCTCTAGCACATCGGTCTAGCCTTATGACAGAAGGAGTTGTCGGAGAGATAACCCTAGATGGTAATAAGGCGCGCAGTAACTGTGGTCAGGCTCACTGAACAGAGAGCGTGCTCCAGGTATAGCTACGAGATAGCACAACAGCACCCGCATGGTTGTGGTGTTGCAATATTAAGGCCTTAATGAATGTTGTGGTAACCATAGTGACAGAGCCAGCCTGTGATGTGTCAGGGTGATTGCTCCAGATATTAAACAGAAGCAATAATGAGCCACATAGTCAGAGTCAATGTGGTGCTTGATACAAGGCAGAGGCAGTTTTAAACCGCTTAGCTGAGAGTTACAGGGAATTTAATACAAACGCACATGTACGCACGCGCACGCACGGACACACACACACACACACACACACACACACACACACACACACACACACACACACACACACACACACACACTGCGATCGGGCACTGACAGTTCTCTTGCTGGGCTTGCTTTAGAGTTGCAGGGTATTAGTATTCTGCCAAGCTCAGCTGAAGCTTACAGGAGGATGTGTTGGCAGCTTCTAAGGGACCACTTTAACACCTTACTCCAGTTGTAAACAGAACTCCAGGGATCACAGTGGAATCTGACAGACACTGAAGATTCCAAACTGTGATCTAATCAATCCTAACATAATCACAGCTTTGAGGGAAAGTAACCTTTGAGAGTTGAATATCAATCAATGCATATGTGGCAAAGAAATGCCTTCCAGGGTTTTGGTCACTTGAAGAGGTCACCAAGCTTATCAATGTAGTGCCCTTTTCAGTCATTTGTCACAGAATGATAAATAAAACCACCCAGAGCTAAGTACCCCAAAATAACTAACCTTAGGAGACAAGGGCAAAGGAAAGCTTCCCTTTGGAAACCCCACCAGATAGAACATTAGCTTTTATCATTGTCAAATTAAATGGTGAATTCATGATCACTTCCCATTGACATTCTGTCATGGGGCATGTTAAGGTGGGTGACGTCAGTGCAGCTCTTCTATTCACCCACCAAGCCTTCACTTGAGTTGACTGTCATGACTTATTAAGTGTCAGCAGTCCTGAGAGAGATTTTTACCATGGAGGGAGCATGAGTCACAGGTCCCGTCTGTAATCAACCTGCTAGCCCCCTTTCCCTACACCTTTCCAAGGGTCTTTATAGACTGATGGCTGTAAACAATATGGCTGGAACTCTATACAGCCAACAGGTTTGCCAAATCCTATTCTTTCAGATCTGTAACTGATGACCCTGTGCAACAAGTAGCTTGGGTCCATATCAAGTGGCTAGCAGGTAGGTCTAAAGTCTATGGTCAACAAAGAAAGTGCCTTCCTCGACTTTTCAAGTGGGTTTTAGGGCCAAATGTCAACCCAGCATTATTTGTCAAGACAGTGCGGGCATGAGGTCAGGTTTCATGGAGATCTGAGAGGAAAAGCCTCCCCGTAGTTGGGACAGCTGTGAGGAGCGAGCTCTGGCAAGTGGGAGAGCTCTGATTTCACCTCGCTGACCAACCTGTTCCAGCCTGACATCTGTCATGTCCTGATTCAGTCTCTGTCCACTTTCACTATGATGTCTGGTGTGTTTCACTACACTTTTTACACACCTACCCACATTCCCATTTCCCAATTCACTATGATGCTTATACTGTCCTCAACCAAAGAGACAACTAACTGGCAGATATGAGCCATGGACATATTGACTGAATTAGTTCCTTCTTCTGAGTGTTGTTCTTTGCCCAAATAAGGAAGATGTTTCTTCCCTGTGGCGTATTTTGAAACCGTCTTTGTCTCTGTTCTGCTTTGTGTGTTAGAGGGTTATTGGTCAGAGCACCAAACAGTACTTCCTCTCAGAAACTGACCGCATAACCTTCTACAAGACTTGGAGGGATTTTAAGAGCACTTGTGCAAAAGACAATAGCCTAGGTAACACCAGCACACAACAATAAACTTTAGTCCATGTTTATCAAATCAAATGTTATTTGTCACATCGAATACAACCACGAAATGCTTACTTACAAGCCAACAATTCAAAGTTTTCAAAAAGTAAGTAAGAAAAATGTGCAAAATAACTAAATGAAAAAGAGTAACATAATAAAATAACAATGAAGTGGCTATATAGAAAGGGGTACCGGTACCGAGTCAATGTGCAGGGGTACGGGTTAGTCAAGGTCATTGAGGTAATATGTTCATGTAGGTAGGAGAAAGTGACTATGCATAGAAAATAAACAGAGCGTAACACTAGTGTATGTGAAGAGTGTGAAGGAATGTGAACGTATGTGTATGTGTGGCGTCAATATGCATGTGTGTATGTGTTTTGTGTGTGTGTGTGTGTCCATATGTGTGTGTGTTGGAGTGTCAGTGTAGTATGTGTGAGTGTGTGGTTAGAGTCCAGTGAGTGTACATGGAGCCAGTGAGTGTGTGGTTAGAGTCCAGTGAGTGTACATGGAGCCTGTGAGTGTGTGGTTAGAGTCCAGTGAGTGTACATGGAGCCTGTGAGTGTGTGGTTAGAGTCCAGTGAGTGTACATGGAGCCATGGAGCCTGTGAGTGTACATGGAGCCTGTGAGTGTGTGGTTAGAGTCCAGTGAGTGTACATGGAGCCTGTGAGTGTACATGGAGCCAGTGAGTGTACATGGAGCCTGTACATGGAGCCTGTGTACATGGAGCCTGTGAGTGTACATGGAGCCTGTGAGTGTACATGGAGCCTGTGAGTGTACATGGAGCCTGTGTACATGGAGCCTGTGAGTGTACATGGAGCCTGTGAGTGTACATGGAGCCTGTGAGTGTGTGGTTAGAGTCCAGTGAGTGTACATGGAGCCAGTGAGTGTGACATGGAGCCAGTGAGTGTACATGGAGCCTGTGAGTGTACATGGAGCCTGTGAGTGTACATGGAGCCTGTGAGTGTACATGGAGCCTGTGAGTGTGTGGTTAGAGTCCAGTGAGTGTACATGGAGCCTGTGAGTGTACATGGAGCCTGTGAGTGTACATGGAGCCTGTGAGTGTACATGGAGCCAGTGAGTGTACATGGAGCCTGTGAGTGTGTGGTTAGAGTCCAGTGAGTGTACATGGAGCCAGTGAGTGTACATGGACATGGAGCCTGTACATGGAGCCTGTGAGTGTACATGGAGCCTGTGAGTGTACATGGAGCCTGTACATGGAGCCAGTGAGTGTACATGGAGCCTGTGAGTGTGTGGTTAGAGTCCAGTGAGTGTACATGGAGCCTGTGAGTGTACATGGAGCCTGTGACATGGAGCCTGTGAGTGTACATGGAGCCTGTGAGTGTACATGGAGCCAGTGAGTGTACATGGAGCCTGTGAGTGTGTGGTTAGAGTCCAGTGAGTGTACATGGAGCCAGTGAGTGTACATGGAGCCTGTGAGTGTACATGGAGCCTGTGAGTGTACATGGAGCCTGTGAGTGTACATGGAGCCTGTGAGTGTGTGGTTAGAGTCCAGTGAGTGTACATGGAGCCAGTGAGTGTACATGGAGCCTGTGAGAGTGTGATTAGAGTCCTGTGAGTGTACATGGAGTCTGTGAGTGTGTGGTTAGAGTCCAGTGAGTGTACATGGAGCCAGTGAGTGTACATGGAGCCTGTGAGTGTACATGGAGCCTGTGAGTGTACATGGAGCCTGTGAGTGTGTGGTTAGAGTCCAGTGAGTGTACATGGAGCCTGTGAGTGTACATGGAGCCTGTGAGTGTACATGGAGCCTGTGAGTGTGTGGTTAGAGTCCAGTGAGTGTACATGGAGCCTGTGAGTGTACATGGAGCCCGTGAGTGTACATGGAGCCTGTGAGTGTGTGGTTAGAGTCCAGTGAGTGTACATGGAGCGTGTGAGTGTACATGGAGCCTGTGAGTGTACATGGAGCCTGTGAGTGTGTGGTTAGAGTCCAGTGAGTGTACATGGAGCCTGTGAGTGTACATGGAGCCTGTGAGTGTACATGGAGCCTGTGAGTGTACATGGAGCCTGTGAGTGTACATGGAGCCTGTGAGTGTGTGGTTAGAGTCCAGTGAGTGTACATGGAGCCTGTGAGTGTACATGGAGCCTGTGAGTGTACATGGAGCCTGTGCAAAAGATTCAGTGCAAAACATGTGAATAAACAATAATAAAAGGCGGTAAATGTAAATAGTCCGGGTGGCCATTTGATTAACTGTTCAGCAGTCTTATGGCTTGGGGGTAGAAGCTGTTTAGAAGCGTCTTAGACCTAGACTTGGCGCTCCGGTACCGCTTGCCGTGCGGTAGCAGAGAGAACAGTCTATGACTTGGGTGGCTGGGGACTTGGACCATTTTTAGCGCCTTCCTCTGATACCGCCTGGTGTAGAGGTCCTGGATGGCAGGGAGCTCGGCCCCAGTGATGTACTGGGCCATAAGCACTACCCTCTTTAGTGACTTGTAGTCAGATGCAGAGCAGTTACCATACCAGCGGCGATGGATGCTCTTGTTGGTGCAGCTGTAGAACTTTCTGAGGATCTGTGCTCCCATGCCAGGTCTTTTCAGCCTCCTGAGACAGAATAGGCTTTGTTGTGTCCTCTTCACGACAGTGTTGGTGTGTTTGGACCATGATAGGTCCTTAGCAATGTTCCCTCTAGCAGCTCCCCTGCGGCTGCTGCGTTGATGAAATATCAGCCTGCGCAGAGAAGCATAAAATTGAACTTCACTCAACTTTCTAGAGATAACACTATCTACGTTTCCCTTTACTGTGGGAATTGTGATCGAATAAATGTAATATTAGCCACTTTCAATGCAACATACCGAAACATGAACAATGCAAGATTTAGTATGCAAAACTAACTATGCAAGAGATTTTGTTGAAGGCAGAACGCATCAGAGTAGGATTCTATTGCATTGACAAGCACGACTCCGGCCCGTACTCTACACACACCGGTGCCCCAAAACCAATCAGAGCTGCAGTAGGCCTATATGCAAATAGATCAATCCATATAAGGATCTGTGCCATTCACATTGAACTGGACTGTTTTTACAGCATGAGCGGTCATCAGTAGATGAGCTTGTTTTGAGATCAAAGCGAGAGCTACATCTACCGACGTGTGCACATTTGGACATTTGTTCAAATCCTTTGCTAGTTAGTGAGTTAATAGTCCAGTTTTAGATCATTTGTAGTCATCAATGGGGGGAGTTATTGCTTCCTACAAAAGCACAAAAGCTTTGCATTTTGAAAAGCGAGTCAGGAAAGGAGCTTTTTTTGTCTTAAAGGGGCAGTGTTGTGGCCATTAGGCAGAGGGGAGCATAATTTGTCTGATTCTCCGTAATAATGGTATGTGAATAATGATGCATTATGGTTTCTTGCATCAAACAACACAACAACTATTGGCTTGATGAGGTCTTGTTCTATTGGCTTGATGAGGTCTTATTCTATTAGCTTGATGAGGTCTTATTCTATTGGCTTGATGAGGTCTTATTCTATTGGGTTGATGCGGTCTTATTCTATTGGGTTGATGAGGTCTTGTTCTATTGGCTTGATGAGGTCTTATTCTATTGGCTTGATGAGGTCTTATTCTATTGGCTTGATGAGGTCTTATTCTATTGGCTTGATGAGGTCTTATTCTATTGGCTTGATGAGGTCTTATTCTATTGGGTTGATGAGGACTTAGTCCATTGGGTTGATGAGGTCTTATTCTATTGGCTTGATGAGGTCTTATTCTATTGGGTTGATGAGGTCTTAGTCCATTGGGTTGCACACACACCTCTTTTGTTTGATTTGTGAGTTATCAAGTCATGCCTGGCATTGTGCTTTCACTTAAGCCGATAACCTCATTGCCCAGTGGGTTTCTGAAACGCTCTGCACATGATTTGCTATCTTGAAGGGGAGCATGTGCTACAGGCTCCCATCCAGTTTGTCTTCTCAACACTGCTAAGCACTAGATCCATTTTGAGACCGTTTTCAGCCCACAGCCCCACACTATACTTTCCGCTTCCTCATTGGTATCATCAGACTTCCTAACTAAAGGCTGCAGTGTTTATTTGCACTAGTTTCTTTTCCTGGACCTGTTCTTATTGAGTCAGTCAAGGGGATGGTATGAGGGAAAGTAGCGTGAGAACGATCGTCTGTTTGAATTTTAGAGCCTGATCAGTCCCAGAACGGGTGGATTTCACTTCACAACCACAGCTTTTCTTCAATGAAACCATTCTAGCAACCTGCTCAGTGATTCATTCAGTGTTGAGGCACATCAAGATTTAGCTCCTTACATTTGAATTAAAACATAGGCTCACCCCAAGCAGTCCGTTAGCCTTGGCTTTGTCCTGAAGGGGAGGAGATGTTTTCTGTTTGTCTAAAGGGAATGATGCAATGGAGGAGGGAGGGACGAAGGGGGGGGGGGAGTTGGAAGAGAGAGAAACCAGGAGAAAGTGGAGAAGAAAGGGAGACAGGATAGAAAAAAGAACAGAACAAAGCACACTTCTTTTTGAAATGCACTTCTTTGTGTAATGCTCGCTAGTGTTTGACAACTGGCTTCTCATGCCAGGCTATAGCACGCTGGGGGTCAGCTCTGGCTTCTCATGCCAGGCTATAGCACGCAGGGGGTCAGCTCTGGGTTCTCATGCCAGGCTATAGCACGCTGGGGGTCAGCTCTGGCTTCTCATGCCATGCTATAGCACGCAGGGGGTCAACTCTGGGTTCTCATGCCAGGCTATAGCACGCTGGGGGTCAGCTCTGGCTTCTCATGCCAGGCTATAGCACGCTGGGGGTCAGCTCTGGCTTCTCATGCCAGGCATGCTGGGGGTCAGGCTCATAGCAGCACAGGGGGTCAACTCTGGGTTCTCATGCCAGGCTATAGCACGCTGGGGGTCAGCTCTGGCTTCTCATAGCCAGGCTATAGCACACTGGGGGTCAGCTCTGGCTTCTCATGCCAGGCTATAGCACACTGGGGGTCAACTCTGGGTTCTCATGCCAGGCTATAGCACGCTGGGGGTCAGCTCTGGCTTCTCATGCCAGGCTATAGCACACTGGGGGTCAACTCTGGGTTCTCATGCCAGGCTATAGCACGCTGGGGGTCAGCTCTGGCTTCTCATGCCAGGCTATAGCATGCAGGGGGTCAGCTCTGGCTTCTCATGCCAGGCTATAGCACGTAGGGGGTCAGCTCTGGCTTCTCATGCCAGGCTATAGCACGCAGGGGGTCAGCTCTGGGTTCTCATGCCAGCTTATAGCACACTGGGGAAAGTGTGTCATTGGGAGTGGGCCTTTTAGTGTTATAGCATAGCAATGACACAAACAACATGCACACAAACACACAACGCAAACCATGCAAGTGTCTTTGTCATGTTAGGGAGTAAAACCATGCAAGTGTCTTTCTCATGTTAGTGAGTAAAGCCAACATTGTCTATTGACATCTGTTTGTCTTCTTCTCCATTTCTCTCTCTGTCTCTCTCTTAGATTGGAAAGAGGTAATTCAATCTGGATGATTGTTTAATCCCCAGGCCTCTCTCTCTCTCTCTCTCTCTCTCTTTTTTTTTCTCTGCTTTCTCTCTCTATCTCTGCTCTCTCTCTCTACCTCTGCTCTCCCTCTGCTCTCTCTATCTCTGCTATCTCTCTATATCTGCTCTCTCTCTGCCATCTCTCTATCTCTGCTCTCTCTCTCTGTTCTCTCTCTCTCTGTTCTCTCTCTCTCTGTTCTCTCTCTCTGCTTTCTCTCTCTATCTCTGCTTCTCTCTGCTCTCTCTATCTCTGCTCTCTCTATCTCTGCTCTCTCTCTCTGCTCTCTTTATCTCTGCTCTCGCTCTCTCTGCTCTCCCTATCTCTGCTCTCTTTGCGCTCTCTGCTATCTCTCTATCTCTGCTATCTCTCTATCTCTGCTCTCTCTCTGTTCTCTGTTCTCTCTCTGCTCTCTCTCTGCTTTCTCTCTCTATCTCTGCTCTCTCTATCTCTGCTCTTTTTATCTCTACTCTCGCTCTCTCTGCTCTCCCTATCTCTGCTCTCTCTGCGCTCTCTATATCTGCTCTCTCTATCTCTGCTTTCTCTCTGCTATCTCTCTATCTCTGCACTCTCTCTGCTCTCTCTCTCTGTTCTCTCTCTGCACTCTCGCTAACTCTACCTCTATCTCCCTTCCCTCTCTGTCTACCTCTATCTCCCTTCCCTCTCTGTCTACCTCTACCTCCCTTCCCTCTGTCTACCTCTACCTCCCTTCCCTCTCTCTACCTCTACCTCCCTTCCCTCTCTGTCTACCTCTACCTCCCTTCCCTCTCTGTCTACCTCTACCTCCCCTCTCTCTCCCTCTGTGTTCTGAATGGGAGTGGTGGGTCTGTGCTAGTGAGCCTCCAGCTGCCCATCAGGAGGGTGAGGGGAGTAGTGGGTTAGATGAGGATGGGCTGCTAGTTTCCATGCCAACCTATAGAATGTCTCCAAAGCCTGGCACGGGGCAGACCATAAGTCCTCATCCCCCCTCCGGAAAGATGCCATGCTGAACGTAATCATGGGCCGGACTCAAGGTGTGAATGAGATGAACAGAAACCCCTCTGTGTCTGGTAATAATAATAGTTTGGTGGGGGCTTGTATGTGTCCTATTTCACACATGTCCAAGTGGGTATTATATACTTGTGGGAATTGGAAGTGTATTTTTTGCATATCCCACCTCCCCTGAGACACCCTCGGAGAGTGGGGTCACGGCCAGGGTCAGCCATTATCAGCGGTGACCTTTGGAGCAATTAGGGTTAAGTGCCTTGCTTAAGGGAACATCAACAGATGTTTCACCTCATCAGCTCAGGGATTCAAACCTGGGACTTTTCTTACTGCCCCATCGCTGTAATCGCTAGGCTGCCTGCCGCCCAGATGCGTATGTTATGGTCGTGCTGCTTGTGCATTTTGGACTCACGCCTTGTTACAAAGATGCAGGGTTGTTGAATCCAGCAGACTGTTTAGGGGACTGAGTCAAGGATGAACACAAATGAGGAGCCTTCCATTTTAAAAGTGGATAGCAAAGGCTAGTTTATAGTGACACCTCGATGCCTAGGTGTTCCACGTGTAGAAGACAGGGTGGAGGGGGGCATGACTCATTAAAGCAGTGGTCCAAACGGCCTGATTCCAGTGCTGCTGGACTTTTAGCGTTTGCATCAGGGCCATTCAACTCTGGCAGGGAGGATGATGATGGAGTCAATCGGCTGGAAACGCTCAGTACTCTTTTTCTCATTTGAATGTATTTCGGTCCCACTCCAGCCTTGCTGAAATGCTATGTCAACTCACATGTTATCCACTGACTGGGGGAGTTGTGGTAAGAGCAATGTAACAAGACTAAATTATCTTTCAATGAAAAAGGGGTTTGTGGGGGGTTGGAATATGGAGACGAGTTTGAAGGCTCCTGCCTAGATGGGACACATCTCACATATACACTCAGAATGTTGTTGTCAAGATCAAAACGAGGTTGGATGGGAGATGAATAGTTGTAGCTCAGAATGTTGTTGTCAAGATCAAAACGAGGTTGGATGGGAGATGAATAGTTGTAGCTCAGAATGTTTTGCTGCAGAAACAGTAATGATATAAAGTAGGCCAGAGTAAGAGCGGTGTTTCCCACACCATGACTGAGGCGGGCCTCCGTTGGTTCCAACACAACAGGCTGGTGCAGTAGGTAATGGATAAGCATGGCCAGAGTAATGAGCCAAACAGAAAAAAGCTTGTAAAGTGAATTTCAATTTCGGATTGATGGGAAGTGTGGGATGATGATGATTAGAAGAAAGGATTGGAACAGGTCGGATTAGAGGCCCAGCAGTAGATGATATCAGAATGATCTCACACGTACAGTAGAAATACCTCCAGTATGTTATGACTCCCTGTCAGCTGCGTCTGACTCATCCCTGTAAGGGATCCTGTTAGGCCCTGCAGGTCCTCCTATTGAACAGCACCACTTATACATTTCCCTACTATACAGCAGGGAATCAATGGAACCAACCCAAGTGTTTACCAGCGTTGCCATTAGCCAATTGTTTTCTCATGTATGTCAGTGTATGACCAGATTCATCACAATGGCACATCAAACAGTGTGTTCCTGTGTGGGTGAGAAGGGTTGCGTTTGGAGAGGACCATCATTACCTGCTATTGTATTCTCCAACTGAGCTTAGCCAAAGAGGAGCAGGTGCGTTCCCCTGAAGTTGCTCTCTAAATACGACACAGGTTATTTGCATGGCTTGGTTCAGACAGGCTTCACTCTTTGAATGAACAAATCAATAAAAAGGTGTTAACGTCTAGTTCTAGAACCACGGCAACAACACCCTATGTGTCCATTCCACTTCCTCATGGTGAGACTACGGGGACCAAATCTGACCTCACTATTTGCATTAAGACTCATAATTAGGGTTACAGTCAGAGGGTCAGGTTCTCACCATGATCAGTAGCCTAATCTACTACTCACTCCCTTCGGTGTTAGTAGCACCCAACTGAAATAAAGGTTGAGGTGATTTAGGAATTATAAACAATTCATTCAATACTGTCAGAGAGTGTTTTTGGCTTTTGACACCATAATCATTTGAACCTTCATCACCCTGTCTGTGTCTGTAACTGTCACTAACTGGCTGAGTTCTCCTGAGACCTACACCACTGAAGTGACAAAACAGTGTTATGTGGGGAGACCAAGATTCTCTAGCACCTAGTAGAATGCACTCAACCACTGTTTTTTAAAGGAAGTAGTACAAGAGTCAACCGTAGAGACAAGGGCTTGTTATGTCCGTCTACATGTGAGAATACACTTCCTCGATTTTTGTGAATGTGTTACCTGTTGCTACAAGTTGGTGTCACTTGGCTGTGGATTGACACTGACAATTATCTACTTCTATTATGTGGTAAAGATCTGCATGGACTGGATGGGTGAAGCTGTATAGAGATGGTTCCACCTAGCATCTCAATAGGCTCAGGGGAGTTTTCCTTCTATTATGTGGTAAAGATCTGCATGGACTGGATGGGTGAAGCTGTATAGAGATGGTTCCACCTAGCATCTCAATAGGCTCAGGGAGTTTTCCTTCTATTATGTGGTAAAGATCTGCATGGACTGGATGGGTGAAGCTGTATAGAGATGGTTCCACCTAGCATCTCAATAGGCTCAGGGAGTTTTCCTTCTATTATGTGGTAAAGATCTGCATGGACTGGATGGGTGAAGCTGTATAGAGATGATTCCACCTAGCATCTCAATAGGCTCAGGGAGTTTTCCTTCTATTATGTGGTAAAGATCTGCATGGACTGGATGGGTGAAGCTGTATAGAGATGGTTCCACCTAGCATCTCAATAGGCTCAGGGAGTTTTCCTTCTATTATGTGGTAAAGATCTGCATGGACTGGATGGGTGAAGCTGTATAGAGATGGTTCCACCTAGCATCTCAATAGGCTCAGGGAGTTTTCCTTCTATTATGTGGTAAAGATCTGCATGGACTGGATGGGTGAAGCTGTATAGAGATGATTCCACCTAGCATCTCAATAGGCTCAGGGAGTTTTCCTTCTATTATGTGGTAAAGATCTGCATGGACTGGATGGGTGAAGCTGTATAGAGATGATTCCACCTAGCATCTCAATAGGCTCAGGGAGTTTTCCTTCTATTATGTGGTAAAGATCTGCATGGACTGGATGGGTGAAGCTGTATAGAGATGATTCCACCTAGCATCTCAATAGGCTCAGGGGAGTTTTCCTTCTATTATGTGGTAAAGATCTGCATGGACTGGATGGGTGAAGCTGTATAGAGATGGTTCCACCTAGCATCTCAATAGGCTCAGGGAGTTTTCCTTCTATTATGTGGTAAAGATCTGCATGGACTGGATGGGTGAAGCTGTATAGAGATGGTTCCACCTAGCATCTCAATAGGCTCAGGGGAGTTTTCCTTCTATTATGTGGTAAAGATCTGCATGGACTAGATGGGTGAAGCTGTATAGAGATGGTTCCACCTAGCATCTCAATAGGCTCAGGGGAGTTTTCCTTCTATTATGTGGTAAAGATCTGCATGGACTGGATGGGTGAAGCTGTATAGAGATGGTTCCACCTAGCATCTCAATAGGCTCAGGGGAGTTTTCCTTCTATTATGTGGTAAAGATCTGCATGGACTGGATGGGTGAAGCTGTATAGAGATGGTTCCACCTAGCATCTCAATAGGCTCAGGGGAGTTTTCCTTCTATTGCTTTTACCCACTACCTTCATCTCTGCAAACACTGATGTGATGGGGTCAACGAGGCTAGTGGCTGTTTTCAGGCCAGGCATGGCTTTAGGAACCTCACCTGGTATGAGCACCGTGTCTGAGAAGCCATCACTCAGTTGATCCACACTGATGGAGAGGGGCTGTGACTCACATGAACACGGTGACTCATACTGCTGATGTAGGATGACATTTGTTTTCTCACATAATGTAGACACAGAATGGATTGTGCTGGCACACTTCTCAGTGTAATTTATATAGACATACTGTATATTAGAAACTGAGGTGTGGGGAGTTATTAACATAATGTAGACACAGAATGGATTGTGCTGGCACACTTCTCAGTGTAATTTATATAGACATACTGTATATTAGAAACTGAGGTGTGGGGAGTTATTAACATAATGTAGACACAGAATGGATTGTGCTGGCACACTTCTCAGTGTAATTTATATAGACATACTGTATATTAGAAACTGAGGTGTGGGGAGTTATTAACATAATGTAGACAGAATGGATCGTGCTGCCACACTTCTCAGTGTAATTTATATAGACATACTGTATATTAGAAACTGAGGTGTGGGAGTTATTAACATAATGTAGACACAGAATGGATTGTGCTGGCACACTTCTCAGTGTATTTATATAGACATACTGTATATTAGAAACTGAGGTGTGGGGAGTTATTAACATAATGTAGACACAGAATGGATTGTGCTGCCACACTTCTCAGTGTAATTTATATAGACATACTGTATATTAGAAACTGAGGTGTTGGGAGTTATTAACATAATGTAGACACAGAATGGATTGTGCTGCCACACTTCTCAGTGTAATTTATATAGACATACTGTATATTAGAAACTGAGGTGTGGGGAGTTATTAACATAATGTAGACACAGAATGGATTGTGCTGGCACACTTCTCAGTGTAATTTATATAGACATACTGTATATTAGAAACTGAGGTGTTGGGAGTTATTAACATAATGTAGACACAGAATGGATCGTGCTGGCACACTTCTCAGTGTATTTATATAGACATACTGTATATTAGAAACTGAGGTGTTGGGAGTTATTAACATAATGTAGACACAGAATGGATTGTGCTGGCACACTTCTCAGTGTAATTTATATAGACATACTGTATATTAGAAACTGAGGTGTGGGGAGTTATTAACATAATGTAGACACAGAATGGATTGTGCTGGCACACTTCTCAGTGTAATTTATATAGACATACTGTATATTAGAAACTGAGGTGTTGGGAGTTATTAACATAATGTAGACACAGAATGGATCGTGCTGGCACACTTCTCAGTGTAATTTATATAGACATACTGTATATTAGAAACTGAGGTGTTGGGAGTTATTAACATAATGTAGACACAGAATGGATCGTGCTGGCACACTTCTCAGTGTATTTATATAGACATACTGTATATTAGAAACTGAGGTGTTGGGAGTTATTAACATAATGTAGACACAGAATGGATCGTGCTGCCACACTTCTCAGTGTATTTATATAGACATACTGTATATTAGAAACTGAGGTGTGTGGAGTTATTAACACTTGAACATTATGAAAGTGTGTTGAAAATTCGCATCATTTTTTAAGGCAGAATTAGGTTTGTTCCTAACACAGTGAATACAGAACGCCACACAACATGGACAGAGAGCTGAAAAGCAATTTTTTGTTGTCTTCATTCCTTTAGTTTCTCCTAAACTCAGTAAGAGCTGGGAGTGGGCATTGGTCAATATCCTAACCTGACAAAGGAGAAAGAAAGAGAGAGTGAGGGAGATAAAGAGAGATGGAAGTCAGCCTCGTGGGTTCTATACTGCTTTTCCTTTTCAAGCACTGAGGAAACTAATCTGTCACGCTGTTCATTTCTCTGTGCTCACGTGGCGTCTCATTCAATTCTGCCTCTGAAACAAGGGAGTTCTCCAAACATTGGATGTTTTTTTCTGGAGCAGCTGTGTTTTTCTCTTCAAAACCACAGTCAACGGTTGGCTCTCCCACCCCCTGCCTCCCTCCCTGTCCTCACCTGTTCCTCTGTCGAACCAGAGCCAGAGACCGCTGCCAAGTCGTGGCTATGGGAGCATGGGAGGGGGCACAGGGGGTGTTACTGAGGCTATTTCTGTATCTTTGATATCACCAGTGCATGTTGCCATGCTCCCATCCCTCCCGCCTCACTGATAGCCTCCCAACGCTACTCCATACTCCCATCCCTCCCACCTCACTGATAGCCTCCCAATGCTACTCCATGCTCCCATCCCTCCCGCCTCACTGATAGCCTCCCAATGCTACTCCATGCTCCCATCCCTCCCGCCTCACTGATAGCCTCCCAATGCTACTCCATGCTCCCATCCCTCCCGCCTCACTGATAGCCTCCCAATGCTACTCCATGCTCCCATCCCTCCCGCCTCACTGATAGCCTCCCAATGCTACTCCATGCTCCCATCCCTCCCGCCTCACTGATAGCCTCCCAACGCTACTCCATACTCCCATCCCTCCCGCCTCACTGATAGCCTCCCAACACTACTCCATGCTCCCATCCCTCCCACCTCACTGATAGCCTCCCAACACTACTCCATGCTCCCATCCCTCCCGCCTCACTGATAGCCTCCCAATGCTACTCCATGCTCCCATCCCTCCCACCTCACTGATAGCCTCCCAACACTACTCCATGCTTGTCACGCCCTGGTCAAAGTATTTTGTGTTCATCTTTATGTATTTGGTCAGGCCAGGGTGTGGCATGGGGTTTTTGTAATTGTGGTGTGTTTGTCTTGGGATTGTAGCTTAGTGGGTTGTCTAGCAAAGTCTATGGCTGTCTGGAGTGGTTCTCAATCAGAGGCAGATGCTTATCGTTGTCTCTGATTGGGAACCATATTTAGGCAGCCATATTCTTTGAGTTTGTCGTGGGTGATTGTCCTTAGTGTCCTATGTGTACTCTCTGTTAGTTTGCACCAGATAGGCTGTTTCGGTTTTGTTTATTGTTTTTTGTAAGTTCGTGTTTCTTTGTTGTATTAAACATGGATCGCAATCGACACGCTGCAGTTTGGTCCGACTCTCCTTCATCACCACTAGAAAACCGTTACAGAATCACCCACCAACCAAGGACCAAGCGGCGTGGTAAACAGAGGCAGCAGCAACAGCAGCAGCAGGAGAAGCGACAGGTGCAGCAGGAGCAACAGCAGCAGCAGCAAAGGCAGCAGCAGGAGCAAAGGCAGCAGCAGGAGAAGCAACAGAGGCAGCAGCAGCATTGGGAGAGGCTGCACTCTTTGGATAAATGGACTTGGGAGGAGATCCTTGACGGACAAGGACCCTGGGCAGAGCCATGGATGGAATTGGAGCTGTCGGCGAAGCAGAGTGCTGAGTCTGAGAGTGTGGAGGATGTATTGGACAGAGTAGAAAGAAAGGTGTGGGCTTGGCATAGCATGCACGGCATACCAGTGCCAGCACCACGCATCAGGCCTACAGTGCGTCCCACCTGTTCAGCGCTGCCGGAGCCTTTCTCCTCTACAGCGCTGCTGGAGTCTTCCGCCTGTTCAGCGCAGCCAGAGCCTTTCTCCTCTCCTGCGCGGCCGGAGTCTCCCGCCTGTTCAGCGCAGCCAGTCTACAAGGAGCTGCCAGTCTGTAAGGAGCTGCCAGTCTGTAAGGAGCTGCCAGTCTGTAAGGAGCTGCCAGTCTGTAAGGAGCTGCCGGTCTGCACGGAGCTGCCGGTCTGCACGGAGCTGCCGGTCTGCACGGAGCTGCCGGTCTGCACGGAGCTGCCGGTCTGCACGGAGCTGCCGGTCTGCACGGAGCTGCCGGTCTGCACGGAGCTGTCAGTCTGCAAGGAGCTGTCAGTCTGCACGGAGCTGCCAGTCTGCACGGAGCTGCCAGTCTGCACGGAGCTGCCAGTCTGCACAGAGCCGCCAGAGCTGCCAGTCTGTAAGAAGCCGCCAGAACTGTCAGCCTACATGGAGCAGCCAGAGCTGTCAGTCTGCATGAAGCAGCCAGAGATGTCAGTCTGCATAGAGCAGCCAGTCTGCATGGAGCAGCCAGTCTGCAAGGAGCTGTCAGTCTGCAAGGAGCTGTCAGTCTGCAAGGAGCTGCCAGTCTGCACGGAGCTGCCAGTCTGCACGGAGCTGCCAGTCTGCACGGAGCTGCCAGTCTGCACGGAGCTACCAGTCTGCACGGAGCTACCAGTCTGCAAGGAGCTGCCAGTCTGTAAGGAGCTGCCAGTCTGCACGGAGCCGCCAGAGCTGTCAGCCTACATGGAGCAGCCAGAGCTGTCAGTCTGCATGAAGCAGCCAGAGATGTCAGTCTGCATAGAGCAGCCAGTCTGCATGGAGCAGCCAGTCTGCAAGGAGCTGTCAGTCTGCAAGGAGCTGTCAGTCTGCAAGGAGCTGTCAGTCTGCAAGGAGTTGTCAGTCTGTAAGAAGCCGCCAGAGCTGTCAGCCTATATGGAGCAGCTAGTGCTGCCAGTCTGCCCAGCGCCGCCAGTGCCCCCGTCTGCCCAGCGTCACCAGTCTGCCCAGCGCCGTCAGTCTGCCCAGCGTCGCCAGTCTGCCCAGCGTCGCCAGTCTGCCCAGCATCGCCAGTCTGCCCAGCATCGCCAGGCTGCCCAGCACTGCCAGTCTGCCTAGCGTCGCCAGTCTGCCCAGCGCCGCCAGGCTGCCCAGCGCCGCCAGATCTGCCAGTCAGCCAGACTCTTCCAGATCTGCCAGTCAGCCAGACTCTTCCAGATCTGCCAGTCAGCCAGTCTCTTCCAGATCTGCCAGTCAGCCAGACTCTTCCAGATCTGCCAGTCAACCAGACTCTTCCAGATCTGCCAGTCAACCAGACCCTTCCAGATCTGCCAGTCAACCAGACTCTTCCAGATCTGCCAGTCAACCAGACTCTTCCAGATCTGCCAGTCAACCAGACTCTTCCAGATCTGCCAGTCAGCCAGACTCTTCCAGATCTGCCAGTCAGCCAGTCTCTTCCAGATCTGCCAGTCAGCCAGACTCTTCCAGATCTGCCAGTCAACCAGACTCTTCCAGATCTGCCAGTCAACCAGACCCTTCCAGATCTGCCAGTCAACCAGACTCTTCCAGATCTGCCAGTCAACCAGACTCTTCCAGATCTGCCAGTCAACCAGACTCTTCCAGATCCGCCAGTCAGCCGGGATCTGCCAGAACTGCCAGTCGGCCAGGATCCGCCAGTCAGCCAGGATCCGCCAGTCTGCCAGGATCAGTTAGATCCGCCATTCAGCCAGGATCCGCCAGTCTGCCAGGATCCGCCAGTCAGCCAGGATCCGCCAGTCAGCCAGGATCCGCCAGTCCATGATCCGCCAGTCAGCCAGGATCCGCCAGTCTTTCAGGATCCGCCAGAAGTGCCAGTCAACCAGGATCCGCCAGTCAGCCAGGATCCGCTAGTCTGCCAGGATCCGCCAGTCTGCCAGGATCCGCCAGTCTGCCAGGATCCGCCAGAACTGCCAGTCTGCCAGGATCCGCCAGTCTGCCAGGATCCGCCAGAACTGCCAGTCGGCCAGGATCTGCCAGTCGGCCAGGATCTGCCAGTCAGCCAGGATCTGCCAGTCGGCCAGGATCTGCCAGTCGGCCAGGATCTGCCAGTCGGCCAGGATCTGCCAGTCGGCCAGGATCTGCCAGTCGGCCAGGATCCGCCAGTCTGCCAGGATCAGTTAGATCCGCCAGTCTGCCAGGATCCGCCAGTCTGCCAGGATCCGCCAGTCTGCCAGGATCCGCCAGTCTGCCAGGATCCGCCAGTCAGCCAGGATCCGCCAGTCAGCCAGGATCCGCCAGTCTCCCAGGACCCACCAGTCAGCCAGGATCCGCCAGAAGTGCCAGTCAGCCAGGATCTGCCGGAACCACCAGCCAGCCAGGATCTGGTAGATCCATCAACCTGCCTGAGCTTCCTCTCACTCCTGAGCTTCCTCTCACTCCTGAGCTTCCTCTCACTCCTGAGCTTCCTCTCACTCCTGAGCTTTCTCTCACTCCCGAGCTTCCCCTCAGTCCCGAGCTGCCTCAGTCCCGAGCTGTCCTTCAGTCCCGATCTGCTCCTCAGTCCAGTGGGGTTCTGGGTGAGGACTACTAGGCCATGGTCGGCGGCGAGGGTGGACTATCCAGGGACGAAGGGAGAGGGGACTAAGACATTAAATGAGTGGGGTCCACGTCCCGCGCCCGAGCCGCCACCATGGACAGACGCCCACCCGGACCCTCCCTATTGTTTTGAGGTGCGTTCGGGAGTCCGCACCTTAGGGGGGGTTCTGTCACGCCCTGGTCAAAGTATTTTGTGTTCATCTTTATGTATTTGGTCAGGCCAGGGTGTGGCATGGGGTTTTGTAATTGTGGTGTGTTTGTCTTGGGGTTTTGGTGGTGGTATTGGGATTGTAGCTTAGTGGGTTGTCTAGCAAAGTCTATGGCTGTCTGGAGTGGTTCTCAATCAGAGGCAGATGCTTATCGTTGTCTCTGATTGGGAACCATATTTAGGCAGCCATATTCTTTGAGTTTGTCGTGGGTGATTGTCCTTAGTGTCCTATGTGTACTCTCTGTTAGTTTGCACCAGATAGGCTGTTTCGGTTTTGTTTATTGTTTTTTGTAAGTTCGTGTTTCTTTGTTGTATTAAACATGGATCGCAATCGACACGCTGCAGTTTGGTCCGACTCTCCTTCATCACCACTAGAAAACCGTTACAGAATCACCCACCAACCAAGGACCAAGCGGCGTGGTAAACAGAGGCAGCAGCAACAGCAGCAGCAGGAGAAGCGACAGGTGCAGCAGGAGCAACAGCAGCAGCAGCAAAGGCAGCAGCAGGAGCAAAGGCAGCAGCAGGAGAAGCAACAGAGGCAGCAGCAGCATTGGGAGAGGCTGCACTCTTTGGATAAATGGACTTGGGAGGAGATCCTTGACGGACAAGGACCCTGGGCAGAGCCATGGATGGAATTGGAGCTGTCGGCGAAGCAGAGTGCTGAGTCTGAGAGTGTGGAGGATGTATTGGACAGAGTAGAAAGAAAGGTGTGGGCTTGGCATAGCATGCACGGCATACCAGTGCCAGCACCACGCATCAGGCCTACAGTGCGTCCCACCTGTTCAGCGCTGCCGGAGCCTTTCTCCTCTACAGCGCTGCTGGAGTCTTCCGCCTGTTCAGCGCAGCCAGAGCCTTTCTCCTCTCCTGCGCGGCCGGAGTCTCCCGCCTGTTCAGCGCAGCCAGTCTACAAGGAGCTGCCAGTCTGTAAGGAGCTGCCAGTCTGTAAGGAGCTGCCAGTCTGTAAGGAGCTGCCAGTCTGTAAGGAGCTGCCGGTCTGCACGGAGCTGCCGGTCTGCACGGAGCTGCCGGTCTGCACGGAGCTGCCGGTCTGCACGGAGCTGCCGGTCTGCACGGAGCTGCCGGTCTGCACGGAGCTGCCGGTCTGCACGGAGCTGTCAGTCTGCAAGGAGCTGTCAGTCTGCACGGAGCTGCCAGTCTGCACGGAGCTGCCAGTCTGCACGGAGCTGCCAGTCTGCACAGAGCCGCCAGAGCTGCCAGTCTGTAAGAAGCCGCCAGAACTGTCAGCCTACATGGAGCAGCCAGAGCTGTCAGTCTGCATGAAGCAGCCAGAGATGTCAGTCTGCATAGAGCAGCCAGTCTGCATGGAGCAGCCAGTCTGCAAGGAGCTGTCAGTCTGCAAGGAGCTGTCAGTCTGCAAGGAGCTGCCAGTCTGCACGGAGCTGCCAGTCTGCACGGAGCTGCCAGTCTGCACGGAGCTGCCAGTCTGCACGGAGCTACCAGTCTGCACGGAGCTACCAGTCTGCAAGGAGCTGCCAGTCTGTAAGGAGCTGCCAGTCTGCACGGAGCCGCCAGAGCTGTCAGCCTACATGGAGCAGCCAGAGCTGTCAGTCTGCATGAAGCAGCCAGAGATGTCAGTCTGCATAGAGCAGCCAGTCTGCATGGAGCAGCCAGTCTGCAAGGAGCTGTCAGTCTGCAAGGAGCTGTCAGTCTGCAAGGAGCTGTCAGTCTGCAAGGAGTTGTCAGTCTGTAAGAAGCCGCCAGAGCTGTCAGCCTATATGGAGCAGCTAGTGCTGCCAGTCTGCCCAGCGCCGCCAGTGCCCCCCGTCTGCCCAGCGTCACCAGTCTGCCCAGCGCCGTCAGTCTGCCCAGCATCGCCAGTCTGCCCAGCGTCGCCAGTCTGCCCAGCGCCACCAGTCTGCCCAGCATCGCCAGTCTGCCCAGCATCGCCAGGCTGCCCAGCACTGCCAGTCTGCCTAGCGTCGCCAGTCTGCCCAGCGCCGCCAGGCTGCCCAGCGCCGCCAGATCTGCCAGTCAGCCAGACTCTTCCAGATCTGCCAGTCAGCCAGTCTCTTCCAGATCTGCCAGTCAGCCAGACTCTTCCAGATCTGCCAGTCAACCAGACTCTTCCAGATCTGCCAGTCAACCAGACCCTTCCAGATCTGCCAGTCAACCAGACTCTTCCAGATCTGCCAGTCAACCAGACTCTTCCAGATCTGCCAGTCAACCAGACTCTTCCAGATCTGCCAGTCAGCCAGACTCTTCCAGATCTGCCAGTCAGCCAGTCTCTTCCAGATCTGCCAGTCAGCCAGACTCTTCCAGATCTGCCAGTCAACCAGACTCTTCCAGATCTGCCAGTCAACCAGACCCTTCCAGATCTGCCAGTCAACCAGACTCTTCCAGATCTGCCAGTCAACCAGACTCTTCCAGATCTGCCAGTCAACCAGACTCTTCCAGATCCGCCAGTCAGCCGGGATCTGCCAGAACTGCCAGTCGGCCAGGATCCGCCAGTCAGCCAGGATCCGCCAGTCTGCCAGGATCAGTTAGATCCGCCATTCAGCCAGGATCCGCCAGTCTGCCAGGATCCGCCAGTCAGCCAGGATCCGCCAGTCAGCCAGGATCCGCCAGTCAGCCAGGATCCGCCAGTCCATGATCCGCCAGTCAGCCAGGATCCGCCAGTCTTTCAGGATCCGCCAGAAGTGCCAGTCAACCAGGATCCGCCAGTCAGCCAGGATCCGCTAGTCTGCCAGGATCCGCCAGTCTGCCAGGATCCGCCAGTCTGCCAGGATCCGCCAGAACTGCCAGTCTGCCAGGATCCGCCAGTCTGCCAGGATCCGCCAGAACTGCCAGTCGGCCAGGATCTGCCAGTCGGCCAGGATCTGCCAGTCAGCCAGGATCTGCCAGTCGGCCAGGATCTGCCAGTCGGCCAGGATCTGCCAGTCGGCCAGGATCTGCCAGTCGGCCAGGATCTGCCAGTCGGCCAGGATCCGCCAGTCTGCCAGGATCAGTTAGATCCGCCAGTCTGCCAGGATCCGCCAGTCTGCCAGGATCCGCCAGTCTGCCAGGATCCGCCAGTCTGCCAGGATCCGCCAGTCAGCCAGGATCCGCCAGTCAGCCAGGATCCGCCAGTCTCCCAGGACCCACCAGTCAGCCAGGATCCGCCAGAAGTGCCAGTCAGCCAGGATCTGCCGGAACCACCAGCCAGCCAGGATCTGGTAGATCCATCAACCTGCCTGAGCTTCCTCTCACTCCTGAGCTTCCTCTCACTCCTGAGCTTCCTCTCACTCCTGAGCTTCCTCTCACTCCTGAGCTTTCTCTCACTCCCGAGCTTCCCCTCAGTCCCGAGCTGCCTCAGTCCCGAGCTGTCCTTCAGTCCCGATCTGCTCCTCAGTCCAGTGGGGTTCTGGGTGAGGACTACTAGGCCATGGTCGGCGGCGAGGGTGGACTATCCAGGGACGAAGGGAGAGGGGACTAAGACATTAAATGAGTGGGGTCCACGTCCCGCGCCCGAGCCGCCACCATGGACAGACGCCCACCCGGACCCTCCCTATTGTTTTGAGGTGCGTTCGGGAGTCCGCACCTTAGGGGGGTTCTGTCACGCCCTGGTCAAAGTATTTTGTGTTCATCTTTATGTATTTGGTCAGGCCAGGGTGTGGCATGGGGTTTTTGTAATTGTGGTGTGTTTGTCTTGGGGTTTTGGTGGTGGTATTGGGATTGTAGCTTAGTGGGTTGTCTAGCAAAGTCTATGGCTGTCTGGAGTGGTTCTCAATCAGAGGCAGATGCTTATCGTTGTCTCTGATTGGGAACCATATTTAGGCAGCCATATTCTTTGAGTTTGTCGTGGGTGATTGTCCTTAGTGTCCTATGTGTACTCTCTGTTAGTTTGCACCAGATAGGCTGTTTCGGTTTTGTTTATTGTTTTTTGTAAGTTCGTGTTTCTTTGTTGTATTAAACATGGATCGCAATCGACACGCTGCAGTTTGGTCCGACTCTCCTTCATCACCACTAGAAAACCGTTACAATGCTCCCATCCCTCCCACCTCACTGATAGCCTCCCAATGCTACTCCATGCTCCCATCCCTCCCACCTCACTGATAGCCTCCCAACACTACTCCATGCTCCCATCCCTCCCACCTCACTGATAGCCTCCCAACACTACTCCATGCTCCCATCCCTCCCGCCTCACTGATAGCCTCCCAACACTACTCCATGCTCCCATCCCTCCCACCTCACTGATAGCCTCCCAATGCTACTCCATGCTCCCATCCCTCCCACCTCACTGATAGCCTCTCAACGCTACTCCATGCTCCCATCCCTCCCACCTCACTGATAGCCTCCCAAAGATACTCCATGCTCCCATCCCTCCCACCTCACTGATAGCCTCCCAAAGATACTCCATGCTCGCATCCCTCCCACCTCACTGATAGCCTCCCAACGCTACTCCATGCTCCCATCCCTCCCACCTCACTGATAGCCTCCCAACACTACTCCATGCTCCCATCCCTCCCACCTCACTGATAGCCTCCCAAAGATACTCCATGCTCCCATCCCTCCCACCTCACTGATAGCCTCCCAACGCTACTCCATGCTCCCATCCCTCCCACCTCACTGATAGCCTCCCAACACTACTCCATGCTCCCATCCCTCCCGCCTCACTGATAGCCTCCCAACACTACTCCATGCTCCCATCCCTCCCACCTCACTGATAGCCTCCCAACGCTACTCCATGCTCCCATCCCTCCCACCTCACTGATAGCCTCCCAAAGATACTCCATGCTCCCATCCCTCCCACCTCACTGATAGCCTCCCAACACTACTCCATGCTCCCATCCCTCCCACCTCACTGATAGCCTCCCAACACTACTCCATGCTCCCATCCCTCCCACCTCACTGATAGCCTCCCAACACTACTCCATGCTCCCATCCCTCCCACCTCACTGATAGCCTCCCAACGCTACTCCATGCTCCCATCCCTCCCACCTCACTGATAGCCTCCCAACGCTACTCCATGCAACTCTAATGACATGTGCCCATACTGTATACCTTCCCTGGGTGATCTGACCTTTCTGGAGAAGGGAGATTGAGAGTGTGTGTATTCACGTTATAGTGCCTGAATGCTCATAATTTATTCATGTAGTAGTTAGAGATGCTTGCTGAATCTGGTGGGCATCTTGATCTGTACAGATGTGACTGAAACTTTTTGGATGTTCTAGAGCAGTGGTTCCCAAACTTTTTATAGTCCCGTACCCCTTCAAACATTCAACATCCAGCTGCGTACCCCCCTCTAGCACCAGGATCAGCGCACTCTCAAATGTTGTTTTTTGCCATCATTGTAACCCTGCCACACATACATTATACAATACATTTATTAAACAAAGAATGAGTGTGAGTTTCTGTCACAACCCGGCTCATGGGAAGTGACAAAGAGCTCTTATGGGACCAGGGCACAAATAATAATAAGAATCAATCATTTTGCTCTTTATGTAACCATCTTACATATAAAACCTTATTTGTTCATCGAAAATTGTGAAAAACTCACCACAGGTTAATGAGAAGGGTGTGCTTGAAAGGATGCACATAACTCTGCAATGTTGGGTTGTATTGGAGAGAGTCTCAGTCTTAAATCATTTTCCACACACAGTCTGTGCCTGTATTTAGTTTTCATGCTAATGAGGGCCGAGAATCCACTCTCACATAGGTACGTGGTTGCAAAGGGCATCAGTGTCTTAACAGCATGATTTTCCAAGGCAAACTGAGTGCAGCCCTATCCAGAAATCTGGCAGTGGCTTCTGATTAATTTCAATTTTCACAGAACCGCTTGTTGCAATTTGGATGAGGCTCTCTTGTTCACATATCAGTAAGTGAACTGGAGGCAGGGCATGAAAGGGATAACGAATCCAGTTGTTTGTGTCATCCGTTTCGGGAAAGTATCTGCGTAATTGCGCACCCAACTCACTCAGGTGATTCGCTATATGACCTGTGTGTTGTCCTTGTTAATGCAGACAGAGAAGAGCACCAACTTCTTCATCACAGCCTCAATTTTGTCTCACACATTGAATTTAGTTGATGAGAGTCCCTGTAATCCTAGATTCAGATCATTCAGCCTAGAAAAAACATCACCCAGATAGGCCAGGCTTGTGAGAAACTCGTCATCATGCAAGTGGTCAGACACGTGAAAATTATGGTCAGTAAAGAAAACTTTAAGCTCGTCTCTCAATTTAAAAAACTTGTCAATACTTTGCCCCTTGATAATCAGCGCACTTCTGTATGTTTTAAAAACGTTACATTGTCACATCCCATATCATTGCATAGTGCATAAAATACAGGGGCCTTGCATTAACAAAGTTAACCATTTTCACTGTAATGTCCAAAACGTCTTTCAAGCTGTCAGGTATTCCTATGGCAGCAAGAGCCTCTCGGTGGATGCTGCAGTGTACCCAAGAGCCTCTCGGTGGATGCTGCAGTGTACCCAAGAGCCTCTCGGTGGATGCTGCAGTGTACCCAAGAGCCTCTCGGTGGATGCTGCAGTGTACCCAAGAGCCTCTCGGTGGATGCTGCAGTGTACCCAAGAGCCTCTCGGTGGATGCTGCAGTGTACCCAAGAGCCTCTCGGTGGATGCTGCAGTGTACCCAAGAGCCTCTCGGTGGACGCTGCAGTGTACCCAAGAGCCTCTCGGTGGACGCTGCAGTGTACCCAAGTGGGGTCGGGAGCAACTGCTTACACGCGCGTTACCACTCCACTATGTCTCCCTGTCATGGCTTTTGCACCATCAGTACAGATACCAACACATCTTGACCACCAAAGTCCATTTGATGTCACAAAGCTGTCCAGGCACGCCACATCTGTTGACACATCGAGCTGTAACGCATAGAATTCACTGGCTTGTATGCATAGAATTCACTGGCTTGTATGCATAGAATTCACTGGCTTGTATGCATAGAATTCACTGGCTTGTATGCATAGAATTCACTGGCTTGTATGCATAGAATTCACTGGCTTGTATGCATAGAATTCACTGGCTTGTATGCATAGAATTCACTGGCTTGTATGCATAGAATTCACTGGCTTGTATGCATAGAATTCACTGGCTTGTATGCATAGAATTCACTGGCTTGTATGCATAGATTTCACTGGCTTGTACGCATAGAATTCACTGGCTTGTATGCATAGAATTCACTGGCTTGTATGCATAGAATTCACTGGCTTGTACGCATAGAATTCACTGGCTTGTATGCATAGAATTCACTGGCTTGCATAGAATTCACTGGCATGCATAGAATTCACTGGCTTGTATGCATAGAATTCACTGGCTTGTATGCATAGAATTCACTGGCTTGTATGCATAGAATTCACTGGCTTGTATGCATAGAATTCACTGGCTTGTATGCATAGAATTCACTGGCTTGTATGCATAGAATTCACTGGCTTGTATGCATAGAATTCACTGGCTTGTACGCATAGAATTCACTGGCTTGCATAGAATTCACTGGCTTGTACGCATAGAATTCACTGGCTTGTATGCATAGAATTCACTGGCTTGTATGCAGAATTCACTGGCTTGTATGCATAGAATTCACTGGCTTGTATGCATAGAATTCACTGGCTTGTATGCATAGAATTCACTGGCTTGTATGCATAGAATTCACTGGCTTGTATGCATAGAATTCACTGGCATGCATAGAATTCACTGGCTTGTACGCATAGAATTCACTGGCTTGTATGCATAGAATTCACTGGCTTGTATGCATAGAATTCACTGGCTTGTACGCATAGAATTCACTGGCTTGTATGCATAGAATTCACTGGCTTGTATGCATAGAATTCACTGGCTTGTATGCATAGAATTCACTGGCTTGTATGCATAGAATTCACTGGCTTGTATGCATAGAATTCACTGGCTTGTATGCATAGAATTCACTGGCTTGTATGCATAGAATTCACTGGCTTGTATGCATAGAATTCACTGGCTTGTATGCATAGAATTCACTGGCTTGTATGCATAGAATTCACTGGCTTGTATGCATAGAATTCACTGGCTTGTATGCATAGAATTCACTGGCTTGTATGCATAGAATTCACTGGCTTGTATGCATAGAATTCACTGGCTTGTATGCATAGAATTCACTGGCTTGTATGCATAGAATTCACTGGCACTTTGTATGCATAGAATTCATATGCATAGAATTCACTGGCTTGTATGCATAGAATTCACTGGCTTGTATGCATAGAATTCACTGGCTTGTATGCATAGAATTCACTGGCTTGTATGCATAGAATTCACTGGCTTGTGTCACTGGCTTGTATGCATAGAATTCACTGGCTTGTATGCATAGAATTCACTGGCTTGTATGCATAGAATTCACTGGCTTGTATGCATAGAATTCACTGGCTTGTATGCATAGAATTCACTGGCTTGTATGCATAGAATTCACTGGCTTGTATGCATAGAATTCACTGGCTTGGAATTCACTGGCTTGTATGCATAGAATTCACTGGCTTGTATGCATAGAATTCACTGGCTTGGCTTGTATGCATAGAATTCACTGGCTTGTATGCATAGAATTCACTGGCTTGTGCATATGCATAGAATTCACTGGCTTGTATGCATAGAATTCACTGGCTTGTATGCATAGAATTCACTGGCTTGTATGCATAGAATTCACTGGCTTGTATGCATAGAATTCACTGGCTTGTATGCATAGAATTCACTGGCTTGTATGGCTTGTATGCATAGAATTCACTGGCTTGTATGCATAGAATTATGCATAGAATTCACTGGCTTGTATGCATAGAATTCACTGGCTTGTATGCATAGAATTCACTGGCTTGTATGCATAGAATTCACTGGCTTGTATGCATAGAATTCACTGGCTTAGAATTGCATCACTGGCTTGTATGCATAGAATTCACTGGCTTGTATGCATAGAATTCACTGGCTTGTATGCATAGAATTCACTGGCTTGTATGCATAGAATTCACTGGCTTGTATGCATAGAATTCACTGGCTTGTATGCATAGAATTCACTGGCTTGTATGCATAGAATTCACTGGCTTGTATGCATAGAATTCACTGGCTTGTATGCATAGAATTCACTGGCTTGTATGCATAGAATTCACTGGCTTGTATGCATAGAATTCACTGGCTTGTATGCGAAGCAGTAATTGTTTCAAAACATCTCTTACAATGTCACTGATGTGTCGTGAAACAGTGTTGTTTGATGAAGGCATTGTCTGTATACTTTTTTTTTGCTTTTTTTTGGCCAGCATTGTCCCAGCCATATCTACGGCAGCAGGAAGAATTAAGTCCTCCACAATAGTATGAGGCTTGCCTGTCCTAGCCACTCAGTAGCTCACCATATAAGAAGCTTCTAGCCCCTTCTTATTAATGGTATCTGTTGCTTTTATACATGTCTTACTACTCGAAAGTCGTCTTAATTCTTGCTCAAAAAACTCCTGTGGCTTATTTTTCAAATGGTCATGTTTTGTTTCTATATGTCTGCGCCAGAGTGAAGGTTTCACCGAGTTGTGAGATGGTACTTTTGCACATATAACACACTGTGGCTGAGGAAAGGCACTATTCCCAATATAAGTGAACCCCAAATCAATGTAGTTCTCATCATATTTGTGCCTCTTCGATGGTCCAACGTCCCTGTCCCTAGAATTACTGATGCTAGTGTTGGATGTGGAAGCAGAACAACTTGTGTTGTCGACAGGTGCAGGTGTAGTACTGCTGGTAGTAGCAGTACTACCAGTAGAGCTGCTATGTGTCTCTATGGACACGGGCCTTACTTTTGTTAACCATATATCAATATTTGGAGCAAACGGAATGAGCAGCGTTTGGCTACATACAGACCGTTAGTGGAATCCCCATGAGAGAGTAACGGTTAATGTGATTGGATGTTAATTATTTGACTAGGCTACCTGTCTTTGACATTGTGTTGTTATTTCGATGAACACTATATGGTTTAATTGTATTTTTGGCAGTGAAATGAGTCTACTCAGGCAAGAAAAAAAAAATAAATGGACTGTTTGAAAATGTGAATCACATAAATATACTTTTTAAAATGTGAATCACTGTTTCAAAATGTGAATCACATAAATATACTTTTTAAAATGTGAATCACTGTTTCAAAATGTGAATCACATAAATATACTTTTTAAAATGTGAATCACTGTTTCAAAATGTGAATCACATAAATATACTTTTTAAAATGCGAATCACAGTTTTATTTGGCGTACCCCCGACGGCATTGCATACCCCAGTTTGGGAAAACCTGTTCTAGAGAATCTCCCCTGGAGGCAGCTGGTGTGAAACAGAATCCATGTGTGTGTCCTCATAAACCATGATTTACATAGACACTGGGCCAGAGAGCTTAAAGGGTCCCTACATTTTCCAGGCGATGATACCATGAATGCACATCGTCACTGTCATCATCCTCAACTGATCACTCTTTCAGTCAAGATTAGTCTTGCATCAGGTGTTGGTTGAAGTCAGAATTCTCCTGGGATTAGAATATAAAGAATACAACAACACCTATACAGGGGACTATAATGTTCCCCTGGGGAGATGAATGCACCAATTACAGGGCTAGCCTCATAGGCTCCACCTCCACCCAGTACCTTGAGGTGATCCTCTGTAACTCTATCAGTAGCTTGTAACACCAGGCCAGTGGGTTCCTTTCTTGGGGCCATCTGTAAATCACTCTGGATAAAAGCTTCTGCTCAGTGGCATATATTGTTATATATTATGTGGAATAATGCTTGTAAATACACAGAGGGAAAATGCATGATTCCATCATGTACAGTCAAGATGCAGGGAATTCAGTTTTTTCAACCCAAGCACTGGCCCTTTAACCTGAAGGGAACTCACCCTATGAGTGATTATAGGGTATTGGCTGCACTTTGGTGAAACTAGGGATGGTGATTAGTGGTTACATGATACATAATCTGATGTGTTTCAGGTATGCTTGTGACCTCACAAATATACTTTATACCACTGGAAAACATGTATCATATATATGATCATGAGTGGTAGGAGAGAGATCCACAATATGCTGTTTTTATTCATTAGTATCATTGGAGGATATTTTGGAGGGGCCTCATCCTTTTGGAAAGTGTTACCTTGAAAAGGGATGCCCCTACTTTATTCTCAATGCAATACATAAGAGCTGTTAATTATTCCCCACACCCCCCCAATCCGCAACGGAAAAAGTCCCCCGTAGTTTTGTCGGCACAGCACGTCCTCAGCCAAAATTAGCACCGGCATCTTTTGTGTGGCGAGCACTTGGGTTTCTCCTTCTCGTTGAGGGTCTATGTATAGCCAGGGCCAAGCCTTGGAATAGCTGAATGCTACAAAGAGCCTCCAACAAAGCCGGACAAGATGGCGTTTTGATATCCGTTTCTTCCTAGGCAGGTATCAGGGCCACCGAACACAGTGCTTGTTGTTTTTCCACCTCTGGAGTTTAATGGCTGGTCTTGAAACAGGGCCTCCTTCACAAAAGAGTCCAAACCAAGCTTGACGAGGGGACAATGTGTTCTCCATGTTCCTTGGCGAGCAGATATGGGCTCCAAGATTAACAAACACACTGTTTGGTTATCGCCTACTTGTGACGCGTCACGTGAGCAGAGTCCGGCTCAGGTTCTGGCTCTGTTGAGGCTACATCAGATAGGCTTCTCCTCAGAGGATACCCTGGTCTGTCTTGACGCTAGCCGAGGTCACCTAGCCTCAATGAGTCTCCTCCTGCCCTGATCCCCAAACCCAACTGAAACAGTATTAATATATCTCCTGTTCTGACCACTAAACCCATCTGAAACAGTATTAATATATCTCCTGTTCTGATCCCTAAACCCAACTGAAACAGTATTAATATATCTCCTGTCCTGACCACTAAACCCAACTGAAACAGTATTAATATATCTCCTGTTCTGACCACTAAACCCAACTGAAACAGTATTAATATATCTCCTGTCCTGACCACTAAACCCATCTGAAACAGTATTAATATATCTCCTGTCCTGACCACTAAACCCAACTGAAACAGTATTAATATATCTCCTGTCCTGACCACTAAACCCATCTGAAACAGTATTAATATATCTCCTGTCCTGACCACTAAACCCATCTGAAACAGTATTAATATATCTCCTGTCCTGACCACTAAACCAAACTGAAACAGTATTAATATATCTCCTGTCCTGACCACTAAACCCATCTGAAACCAGTATTAATATATCTCCTGTCCTGACCACTAAACCCATCTGAAACAGTATTAATATATCTCCTGTCCTGACCACTAAACCAAACTGAAACAGTATTAATATATCTCCTGTCCTGACCACTAAACCCAACTGAAACAGTATTAATATATCTCCTGTCCTGACCACTAAACCCAACTGAAACAGTATTAATATATCTCCTGTCCTGACCACTAAACCCAACTGAAACAGTATTAATATATCTCCTGTCCTGACCACTAAACCCAACTGAAACAGTATTAATATATCTTCTGTTCTGACCACTAAACCAAACTGAAACAGTATTAATATATCTCCTGTTCTAACCACTAAACCCATCTGAAACAGTATTAATATATCTCCTGTCCTGACCACTAAACCCAACTGAAACAGTATTAATATATCTCCTGTCCTGACCACTAAACCCATCTGAAACAGTATTAATATATCTCCTGTCCTGACCACTAAACCCATCTGAAACAGTATTAATATATCTCCTGTCCTGACCACTAAACCCAATCTGAAACAGTATTAATATATCTCCTGTTCTAACCCCTAAACCCATCTGAAACAGTATTAATATATCTCCTGTCCTGACCACTAAACCCAACTGAACCAGTATTATGTGACACTCCCTCCTCTCTCCCATTCTATCCAGTAGGTTCAGACATTGCTGACTTGCAATATGCTGCCTTTGAGTTCTAAGAAGAGTGACGATGTTGGCCTGACCACTGCGTTCTGGAGGCACCTCTGAGAGGGAAGAAGAGTGTAGAGTCAGTTGACTGGACTAGCGTTGGCATTGCCTTGCTGCCTATCTTGTGTCCTGCTGTCTCCCAGGTCCAGCCTTGCATCCAGCCATGCGTGTGTCCTGCAGCTTCTGCACAGTTTGGTCAGTCTCTATCCTGCTCCACTAATGGAAATTGATTGCCACTTAGCGAGGGCCTAGTTGTGCTGAGGGATCAAGTGACGTAAGCGCAGGTCCTGCTGTGCGCTAGGAACCAGTTGAGAGAGAGGCTTTCTGACAGTAAACCAACCAGGGTGGTGTTTGAGGCATAGCACGGTCACACCATGTCTGGTCTTCTCCCTCCTGAAATCATACAGTGGACAGTACAGGGTGTCTCTCCACTCAACCACAGGAAGTCATAGAAGATGACAAGGTGACAGAGTCCTGTGACTTAAAGGTGTCAGAATGAATGTGACAAGATTAGCTTTTTCATCAGCAGAAGAGAGAGGAAAGAACTGGTGTCTGTGGATAGACAGTATGGTGGATAGACAGTGTTGTGGATAGACAGTACGGTGGATAGACAGTGTTGTGGATAGACAGTATGGTGGATAGACAGTACGGTGGATAGACAGTGTTGTGGATAGACAGTATGGTGGATAGACAGTATGGTGGATAGACAGTATGGTGGATAGACAGTGTGGTGGATAGACAGTATGGTGGATAGACAGTGTGGTGGATAGACAGTTGGTGGATACAGTGTTGTGGATAGACACGGTGGATAGACAGTATGGTGGATAGACAGTTTGGTGGATAGACAGTATGGTGGATAGACAGTGTGGTGGATAGACAGTTTGGTGGATAGACAGTATGGTGGATAGACAGTGTTGGTGGATAGACAGTATGGTGGATAGACAGTATGGTGGATAGACAGTATGGTGGATAGACAGTGTGGTGGATAGACAGTATGGTGGATAGACAGTGTGGTGGATAGACAGTGTTGTGGATACACAGTGTTGTGGATAGACAGTATGGTGGATAGACAGTATGGTGGATAGACAGTGTTGTGGATAGACAGTATGGTGGATAGACAGTGTTGTGGATAGACAGTATGGTGGATAGACAGTGTGGTGGATAGACAGTATGGTGGATAGACAGTGTGGTGGATAGACAGTATGGTGGATAGACAGTTTGGTGGATAGACAGTATGGTGGATAGACAGTGTGGTGGATAGACAGTATGTATGGTGGATAGACAGTGTGGTGGATAGACAGTGTGGTGGATAGACAGTATGGTGGATAGACAGTGTGGTGGATAGACACGGTGGATAGACAGTGGTGGATAGACAGTATGGTGGATAGACAGTGTGGTGGATAGACAGTATGGTGGATAGACAGTATGGTGGATAGACAGTATGGTGGATAGACAGTGTGGTGGATAGACAGTATGGTGGATAGACAGTATGGTGGATAGACAGTATGGTGGATAGACAGTGTGGTGGATAGACAGTTTGGTGGATAGACAGTATGGTGGATAGACAGTGTGGTGGATAGACAGTATGGTGGATAGACAGTATGGTGGATAGACAGTGTGGTGGATAGACAGTATGGTGGATAGACAGTGTGGTGGATAGACAGTGTGGTGGATAGACAGTATGGTGGATAGACAGTGTGGTGGATAGACAGTATGGTGGATAGACAGTATGGTGGATAGACAGTATGGTGGATAGACCGTGTGGTGGATAGACAGTTTGGTGGATAGACAGTGTGGTGGATAGACAGTATGGTGGATAGACAGTGTGGTGGATAGACAGTATGGTGGATAGACAGTGTGGTGGATAGACAGTATGGTGGATAGACAGTGTGGTGGATTAACAGTATGGTGGATAGACAGTATGGTGGATAGACAGTATGGTGGATAGACAGTTTGGTGGATAGACAGTGTGGTGGATAGACAGTATGGTGGATAGACAGTATGGTGGATAGACAGTATGGTGGATAGACCGTGTGGTGGATAGACAGTGTGGTGGATAGACAGTATGGTGGTTAGACAGTGTGGTGGATTAACAGTATGGTGGATAGACAGTATGATGCATACAGTCTGTGGTTATCAGTCCCAGACACTGTCACAGAGAAAGAGGAAGACAGACTCAAGTCTGGCTTTGTGGCTCTGAGCTCCAACATCACATTGGCTCAGGGCACCCCCCTCCCTGATGAGGAGTGACAAAGTGTGTGTGGGGGGGGTTAAAACCAAAGTGAGTGTCAGCGCTGAGGGAGACATATATTGGGAGGGAGGGGGGTGGCCGAGGGTTATGATATCTCCAAAACCTTCTGTCGGGTGCCATCTACTCTTTCAATCCTAAACCCACAGCCCAACTCACCCACCCACCCAGGGCCACAACACGTCTCCCAACAGCGATGCCGTATAGCTGAAATCTAATCCTTTGTAAACACTTTAAATCACCCAAATGTATCATGTTTATGCAATGACCATTTCTGTTTTTGAATTGTTATTCCTGTCTGAAAGCACAAATAAGTATTCTTATAAACCCATGTTCTAAATACATGTATTAATCTTTTTCCTGACTGGCTGTCTGACCATTAGCTTACCAGCTAGATAACGAACAGATATCTGCCTTGTCTCAGTGCAAACAGGCCTTTTGATTGTTCTACGGCAGCGTTTCCCTAACTGGGTTCTCGGGACCCCCAGGGGGGCACGTTTTGGTTTTCTGAACCCTGGTGGAGCCATACACACTCTTTAGAACAGGGTTTCCCTAACTGGGTTCTCGGGACCCCCAGGGGGGCACGTTTTGGTTTTCTGAACCCTGGTAGAGCCATACACACTCTTTAGAACAGGGTTTCCCTAACTGGGTTCTCGGGACCCCCAGGGGGGCACGTTTTGGTTTTCTGAACCCTGGTAGAGCCGTACACACTCTTTAGAACAGGGTTTCCCTAACTGGGTTCTCTGGACCCCCAGGGGGGCATGTTTTGGTTTTCTGAACCCTGGTGGAGCCATACACACTCTTTAGAACAGGGTTTCCCTAACTGGGTTCTCGGGACGCCCAGGGGGGCACGTTTTGGTTTTCTGAACCCTGGTGGAGCCATACACACTCTTTAGAACAGGGTTTCCCTAACTGGGTTCTCGGGACCCCCAGGGCTGCACGTTTTAGTTTTTGCTCCTAACACTACACATCTTATTCAAATGATCAAAGCTTGATGATTAGTTGATTATTTGATCATCAATCAGCTGTGTAGTGTTAGGGCAAAAACCAAAACATGCCCCCCTGGGGGTCCCCAGGACCCAGTTAGGGAAACCCTGTTCTAAGGAGTGTGTATGGCTCCACCAGGGTTCAGAAACCAAAACATGCCCCCCTGGGGGTCCCCAGGACCCCGTTAGGGAAACCCTGTTCTAAGGAGTGTGTATGGCTCCACCAAGGTTCAGAAAACCAAAACGTGCCCCCCTGGGGGTCCCAAGGACCCCGTTAGGGAAACCCTGTTCTAAGGAGTGTGTATGGCTCCACCAAGGTTCAGAAAACTAACATCACCAGAGGCAGCAAGCGGTATGTTGACTCACTGAGGCACATTTATGTACGAAAGTTTAACAATATTTTCATTTAGTCTTTTGTACGCCCAATAAAATGTTTATGGGGAGGATGGCTGGCATGTCGTCACACTGTCCCATGATAGACGGTCCTGTGGGGGTTGTGTCATAGGCCCACAGCTGTGCCCCATTTGGCAACTGGCTGCCCCGGATCTGAACTCACAGTGCCACCATGCCACCTGGGGAGGGTTAAGATGGTGACACTTTACTGGTGACCTCTTACAAACCTAGGGCCATTTAAATCTGTGATGCGGAGAAAGTGGACGGAATCACAGAATCCAGAGATTTAAACATAATTCAATGTTCAAACATTTATTGAACTTAGTAGGATATCAATTACATTTGCCCAAGTTTATCATAAGAAATGAACAGACTGCACCAGTGATTCGTATTTCCTGCAACTTCCTGAATAGGCAACGAGAAATCCCTCTGTCTGCGTATGTGAGGTGAGCACATCTACCTCTTTGTGTAGCGGTTAGCGATGATGCTAATGAAAAGTCTTCTGGTAGATGGAAAGGCTTTCCCCAAAAACTTCTCAATTAAATGTTAACTACAAAGTAGCCTATGCTGACCTGGCAGAATTATATAATTATTATTTTCATAAATCCAGTGGGTATTTGTTTAGCAAAGTCTACCATCATATGTGTGCTACAAAAACATGCTAAACAACAGCCTCTTGCTAGGTGTACACTTGAATTGAAGGGTAACTATATCCAAAAATCTAATCTTTTCAAATTTTTCCCAGACCTCATAAGTGGTCTCCTGATGTGGTTTTAACATTGTTGTGGACAGACACAAAGCCGTGTCTGACCTTAATCCAATTAGCTGTTGTGTTGTCACTGGGTGCTGCCTGTTCAGTCTATTGCCTTTGTCCTGGGATGTGTTTGGTGGTGGGGTGGGGGCGGGGGCGGGGGACGTCAGATTAATAACACAAGTTATTAACAACCCGGAACAGGAGGGAGTTTGTGTCTAGGAAGGGTTGGGGGTTGGGGCTTGTTGTGCACATTGTGATTAGTGCAGCATGTTCCGGACCGGTTGTGTCCTTCAAGAATTGATGGCCTCCTGCCCTATCTGCACCCTGCAGCATTATTGGATGACTGCCTTTGATTCTATTTTAGTGACTTCGTGCCTGCTAGCTCCGCCTTTACACCATACAGCCTCACACATCACATGGGGGACATCCTTTGTATCTCTCTCACAGTTTTCAGGGACACAGAATACACTATTACAGTTCATACAGTTCATTCTGTTGAAGTTGACATCTGTATTGGAGTCTTAGCTTTCTGTTCAACATCTCCATCTATCTACTGTGTCTATCTGAAACATCTCCATCTATCTATTGTCTATCTGAAACATCTCCATCTATCTACTGTGTCTATCTGAAACATCTCCATCTATCTACTGTGTCTATCTGAAACATCTCCATCTATCTACTGTGTCTATCTGAAACATCTCCATCTATCTACTGTGTCTATCTGAAACATCTCCATCTATCTACTGTGTCTATCTGAAACATCTACATCTATCTATTGTCTATCTGAAACATCTCCATCTATCTACTGTGTCTATCTGAAACATCTCCATCTATCTACTGTGTCTATCTGAAACATCTCCATCTATCTATTGTCTATCTGAAACATCTCCATCTGTCTATTGTGTCTATCTGAAACATCTCCATCTGTCTATTATGTCTATCTGCAACATCTCCAACGGTCCATTGCGTCTATCTGAAACATCTACATCTATCTATTGTATCCATCTGAAACATCTGTCTATCGTGTCTATCTGAAACATCTCCATCTCTCCATTGTGTCTATCTGGAACATCTCAATCTGTCCATTGTGTCTATCTGAAACATCTGTCTATTGTGTCTATCTGAAGCATCTGTCTATTGTGTCTATCTGAAACATCGCCATCTGTCCATTGTGTCTATCTGGAACATCTCAATCTGTCCATTGTGTCTATCTGAAACATCTGTCTATTGTGTCTATCTGAAGCATCTGTCTATTGTGTCTATCTGAAACATCGCCATCTGTCCATTGTCTATCTCAAACATCTGAAACATCTGTCCATTGTGTCTATCTGAAACATCTGAAACATCTGTCTATTGTGTCTCTGAAACATCTGTCCATTGTGTCTATCTGAAACATCGCCATCTGTCCATTGTCTATCTGAAACATTGCCATCTGTCCATTGTGTCTATCTCAAACATCTGAAACATCTGTCCATTGTGTCTATCTCAAACATCTGAAACATCTGTCTATTGTGTCTATCTGAAACATCTGTCCATTGTGTCTATCTGCAGGTGAAGGATGAGAAGAAGATCCAGGAGGTGGTTGACCTGACGGATTACGAGCGTTCTGAGGAGCTCCGCAAGGCCAAGAGCCGCAGCAAGAAGAACCACAGCAAGTTCACCCTGCTGCGCTCCAGAACCCCAGGCAACACGGTGGGTCCACAGGAAGTGTCCACAAGAACCCAGATCTAGAACCTTGGAAAGAGCAAACCTGTACCTCAAAGTACTGTACCACAATAGCAACACAATCAATACTTACATTTTAAACACAGAGATGAGATGAGATTCACGGTACTGTAGCCAGACATTAACATAGTCAGATCAGTTACAGCAGCCAGATTGATTGACAGGCTGATTGACACTCACCTGACTCGGCTCGCCAAACCGGGCCACCACCCTGTACACCCTGTCCTTAGTCATTAGCCATGATCCCCTTTGACTCTACTTAGCTCCTCCCACTTCTGTCTCTGCACAGAGACACTGTCCTCCCTCCCTCTGTTCCCTCCCTCCCCCTGTTCCCTCCCTCCTTCTGTTCCCTCCCTTTCACAGGGACATTGTGTTCCAGACTCGCCACACCTCCAACTCCTACATCCAGTATATGATCACCAACGCTGATGGACAGACTAACTTGAGAAACAGAGTGAAAGTGTCAAATTTCCAATGCTTGTAGACCATTTGAAATCTGACAGTTTGCCAGTCCAGTTCACCTTTGAAACATGGAAAGGCTCTTCTGGTGAGGCAGTGATTCCCCCATGACTCCTACACACGCTAGGGATGGGCATTTGACGCTTTTTTTAAATGTTTGAGTACTCGCATATTTATTTATTTTGAGTACTCAAATCCGTTTTTTTAATAATATGTAGAACACAAGACCCCCGCTGGGAAAAAAGATGTGTCCATTTATCTATAGACATAACCTGTATGACCCTTGGCTTGGTTTCACATATTGGTTTCACATATTGGTTTCACATATACAAATGGAACACTAACATGGTCTCCA
This sequence comes from Oncorhynchus tshawytscha, assembly GCF_018296145.1. Lineage (NCBI taxonomy): Eukaryota > Metazoa > Chordata > Actinopteri > Salmoniformes > Salmonidae > Oncorhynchus > Oncorhynchus tshawytscha. The sequence continues at coordinate 465,888 of NW_024609826.1, forward strand.
AGTCCTGTTCAGGCAGCCACAAAGCACAATCCACCAAATAGTTTTACAGTAATTGACACAAATGTAATCTCTGGTTAAAGGTCATGCATTGACTTCCGTTCCAGTACTCCATTACTCATACCCATCCCTTACACACACATACACTCACAAAGAGGCGCACACACACGCACACACACGCACACATACACCATCTGCAGGATCTCCCAGAACCCTCAGAGCAGCAGGAGGATAGGGTATCATGTTGGGTTGTCAGGGGAGGAAGCTTGTGTTTCAGCACACAGACAGACACAGACTGAGAGAGATTCTCAGAGTCTCCACACAGCTGCAGCTTCCTGTAGCCTCAGTGGGAGAAAGAGCACCATATGGTCATATCTGTGTGTGAATGTGTGCGTGAGTGATATGGGTTTCTGGAATGGTACCTATATGAAAGGTATCCCTTACAGATGGTTGACTGAGAACTATGCATGTTAGGATTTTCAACGCTCCCTTCATGCTCAGTTACACAATAGTGTGCAAGGCCCTGGCTTCTTACATTCCCTGTCTCTCGTTTGTGTCTGTCAGGTTCCTAACCTGGTGTTCCTGGCTGTTAGTCCAGAGGAGAAGGAGTCCTGGATAAACGCCTTAAATGGAGCAATCACCAGATCCAAGAACAGCATCCTGGATGAGGTGAGACACACCTCCACTCTCCTTCTCCTCTCTCTCTCTCTTATAAACAACACTTCATCTGTCACATGGCCAATTGCAAGAGGATATCTTACTGAATGCACTTTTGAGGAATGGAATCCATTGACCCGCCCCTCATTCACACACACCCTCATGACCCGACACTAAACTCCCACAGCATGTTGACATGTATAAAGTGCTTCAGAAATAGAAGGAACTGTTATCGTATCTTACATTCTATCTTAAACTGGTTTCCTGATGAGGGCATTTTCTGGGTTTCAGTCTAGTGTAGTGTAGATGAAATGACCTCTATAAAGAAGAGAGACAGGTGGTGACAGCTGTGACAGTCTTCTAGCTGAGGCAGCTGATCAAAGGATTCCCTCTCTGTTTGGGGATGATGGGATGGATCCTTCATCCCTCCTTCTCACTGCAGGTCAATCACCCTGATGACATCAATAGACAGACGGTAGGGGAGCAGCTTGATGTGAAATAAGATGTACACACACTAAAACACACATATACATACACACACACACACACACTTCTGAGCTTTTATGCACTTAACGCATCGTGTCAACACCACCCTTATATAAGGCCACAACACACACATTTGACATAGTCCCCAACACACACACATGGATGGACACATGCACACACACACTGACGCACGAAAGCACACGCAGACACACACACACACACGGACCCTATCACACAGCTATAGATGGCCCAAACTGTACAGGTCCCTATCACACAGCTATAGATGGCCCAAACTGTACAGGTCCCTATCACACAGCTATAGATGGCCCAAACTGTACATGTCCCTATCACACAGCTATAGATGGCCCAAACTGTACAGGTCCCTATCACACAGCTATAGATGGCCCAAACTGTATAGGTCCCTATCACACAGCTATAGATGGCCCAAACTGTACAGGTCCCCATCACACAGCTATAGATGGCCCAAACTGTACATGTCCCTATCACACAGCTATAGATGGCCCAAACTGTACATGTCCCTATCACTCAGTTATAGATGGCAGAAGCACTCTCACAATGACTATCCAAATCCATGTCATCACTGTTAAAGAAACAGAACGAATACAACATTGAGCTACTTTCACATAACTATAAAATACATTTAGAGGACAACTGGTCAGGCCTGTGGATGGACTCGGAACAACAGCACCAGCACTGTGAGAGATATCAATTACCTCCAGGGCTCCAGTGTCTCTGCTGCTCAATGGCCTGATGACATCAGAGATGGGATTCACTCTTCCACCAGGATGGTGTTTCATTGCTCTCAACTGTAGGGTTATCGCAGGTGGAGTCCTACATGATGGTACACACGTACTGTAGATCTATGTTGATAAACCTGCATTGAATTGCAATGCAACATTGGTTGAAAGTGTTTTATACACATAATGAATGTATGTGTACAATAGCAAAGCTAGTGCCCTTAAATACACCCTTATTTTAATTTTAATTTTAATTTAACCTTTATTTAACCAGGTAGGCTAGTTGAGAACAAGTTCTCATTTATAACTGCGACCTGGCCAAGATAAAGCAAAGCAGTGTGACACAAACAACAACACAGAGTTACACATGGAATAAACAAACATACAGTCAATAACACAATAGAAAAGTCTACAGTGTGTGCAAATGAGGTAAGATCAGGGAGGTTAGGCAATAAATAGGCCGTAATGGCGAAATAATTACAATTTAGCAATTAAACACTGGAGTGATAGATGTGCAGAAGATTCATGTGCAAGTAGAGATACTGGGGTGCAAAGGAGCAAAAAAATAAATAACAATATGGGGATGAGGTAGTTCGATGGGCTATTTACAGATGGGCTGTGTACAGTGCAATGATCTGTGAGCTGCTCTGACAGCTGATGCTTAAATTAGTGAGGGAGATATGAGTCTCCAGCTTCAGTGATTTTTGAAATTCGTTCCAGTCATTGGCAGCACAGAACTGGGAATTTATTTACAATGACGGCCTACACCGGCCAAACCCGGACGGCGCTGGGCCAATTGTGCACCGCCCTATGGGACTCTCAATCACAGCTGGTTGTGATGCAGCCTGGATAGCTAACCTAGTGCTCTTAACTACACACATACGCTGGTCATCTCCATCTTTTCTCGTTCCACCTGATAATGTAATGGTTAAAAGCTTTCAGATCCAATTGACAATTATGACATTGATATTAGACATAAAATCCCAGCGGATAAAATATGACATGTTGCTTAGTCCCACTAGCCAGTGAATAAACTACACTCCAGCTGAACTCACTTCATCAGTGGAGACGGTGTTATCACCAGATGACAGTGCAGACGTGTTGGTCATCAGTGTAGCTATATGTTAGCTATAGGTTAGCTATAGGTTAGCTATAGGGCTGAACTCACTTCATCAGTGGAGACAGTGTTATCACCAGATGACAGTGCAGACGTGTTGGTCATCAGTGTAGCTATATGTTAGCTATAGGTTAGCTATAGGTTAGCTATAGGGCTGAACTCACTTCATCAGTGGAGACAGTGTTATCACCAGATGACAGTGCAGACGTGTTGGTCATCAGTGTAGCTATATGTTAGCTATAGGTTAGCTATAGGTTAGCTATAGGGCTGAACTCACTTCATCAGTGGAGACACTAGATAAAACTAGATAACAGTGCAGATGTTTTGGTTGTCAGTGTAGCTATAGGTTAGCTATAGGTTATCTATAGGTTAGCGGCCTGTTTCCCAAGGCCTTATGCAAATTGTTGTGGCCCATTTGGCCCAGTGAATCTCATGCCTGTAGATAATCAATCCATGATTAGGTCTATAATACTGATCAATAAACTACCCAACCCACTCTGACACAAACACAGCCCTCAGGCTAATGTGAAAGCATGTCAATCCCCTCACTCCACATGTGACTGTTCCATTATCTATCTATCTCTCTCTCTCTCTCTCTCTCCCTCTATTTCTCCTTTATCTCCCTCTCTCTCTCCTTTATCTCTCTCCCTCTCTCTCTCTCTCTCTCTCTCTCTCTCTCTCCTTTATCCCTCTCTCTCTCTCTCTCCTTTATCCCTCTCTCTCTCTCTCTCCTTTATCCCCTCTCTCTCTCTCTCTCTTTATCTCTCTCCCTCTCTCTCTCTCTCTCCTTTTTATCCTCTCTCTCTCTCTCTCCTTTATCTCCCTCCCTCTCTCTCCCTCTCTCTCTCCTTTATCTCTCTCCCTCTCTCTCTCTCTTTCATCTTTCTTTTTTTCTTGCTTTCTTTCAGGTCATGGTTGAGGATGAAAACCTTCTGTCCCATCTCACACGGGACAGGGCTAAGATCCCTCACACACGGCGCCTGCCTACACGAGGACACATCATGGCTGTGGTAGGTATCCTGCTTCTCCTGGCCTGTCTTGTCTTAGCCCTCCTTATTACCACAACGGCTCGTTGGAGACAATTCCAACTCTGTCAATTGAGCTTTAATTCAATGAGTCAGTTGGACATGGTGATGATCAAACTACTTTCAACTGGAATTTTTCATTAGTTTAATCCAATTAATTTCCTAACTTAACTAAATCACAATGGGCCTTATCACTAACAGACTGTTTCTCCTTGCTCCGTATCCAGGCCTCCACTTCTACCTCTGACGGCATGTTGACCCTTGACCTGATCCAGGAGGAGGACAGCCCCAGCACAGACGGCCAGGACACCTGTGACAAGAGCTTCCGGGCCAACCTGGACAAATCCACTCAGCTCGACTGCCTCAGGTCCAAAACAGAGGGTGCCATCAGTAGCATCTGTCTAACGCCTCCCACAGAGGTCACTGGGAAGTCCCAGAGCCTGCCGCGTGATACCGGGGTCACCTGGGACGATAAACAGCAACTTCAGAGCCCGATGGGGAAGTCCTGCACTCCTCAGCCAGGCAAGAGGCTCACACCGGCCGAGAAAAGCCGCTGCGCCTCCATGGACGAGATCCTCTCACACTCCGGGACGCAGGCCACCAAACCCAGGACATCCATCCCCCGCTCTGCCACCTCTGCCCCCCCAGGCAACCTGCCACCCATCAGCCAGCTGCAGGACCTAATCGCTCAGAAGCTGGAGCGAACTCAGGAGCTGCTGATGCAGGTGCAGGGGGCGAAGGGGGAGGAGGTGGAGCGGGGGAAGGGGAAAGGGAAGGACTCGCCAGGTTCCAAGGGCTCCAAGGGTTCCTCGGACGGGGCCCGGGCGGAGGCAGAGAGGCTGCTGAAGGAGGCAGCGTCCACATGGGGCCAGGCCAAGGATGTTCTAGAGGAGGTGAAGGAGCTGAGGGCGCTCTACCGTCAGCTGGACTCGCTGCCCACCACCCCTGCCTCCCTCTCACCCCTCACACCCTCCAACAGCTGCAAGCAGACTGACTACAGGAAGAGCATGATGTGACCGTCAGAGAACTCAACACAGACTGGACTATGAATCCCTGAGCAAAAAAATAACTCAACATGCAAAGCCACAATATTGTTAAATATGTCTGTTTCTCTCCTTCTGTGTTCTTTCACTTTATTGATGCTGTGACAAAGTGAGGACATTCAGTTGCCCAACGACGTCCCCTGTGCTTGACCACTGTGCCCTTACATGTCTGCTTGATGAAGGGTGTGGGGGGCAAAGGGAAGGGGCCAATCTAGGGACTCAGGTACATGTTGGCCAGGGAGTCTCTCTGTATTGACCTGCTGATGAAAGACCTTGTGATGCTGCAGTGTCGGTGTTGTTTTCCTCTGCGTTGGTTGTCAAAGAGGGGATGTTGCAAGGTTTGGGCGGGGAATCAGAAGGGCTCTGCTCTCCAGGGACAGACACACAGTGGGTGAGGATGACTCAGATTACAGGAAGGGAAACATGGTGTCCAGACCAACCTGTATGTTGGGAATGTCAATGTTTTCCTTTTTCTGTTACACAACACACTGGAAGGTTGGTCTGAGCCAGATTCCCAACGACCACCACTCTAAAAACCAACAGCAGCCCACCGTACAGTACAGCATTCTCCCTCCCTCCCTCCCTCTGCTGCTCTGGGAATGGAGCTCAGTGGACTCCTCATCTCTGCTGGTCCATTATGATTCACAGGGACAAGGGGAACCAGTTCACATAGTCAGAACTCACTGGCGTTCCATAGGGTGTTTCTGTCTGTTCCATGAGCCATATGATACAGTCAAAATGGAGGACGTCTGTCTGGGTTGTGTTGTTACTAGATGGTACATACTAGGACAGGGCTGTTCCTTTCCTGTAGGCCTACAGCCAGTTGTCTTCAGCCAGTTGCCACTGCAGCCATTGATTCTCATGCTGCTGTAGAGCCATGGAACCGGGATGTCGTCTGTGTGTGTCTGGTGTGAGTGGTGATGATCATGCTACTGTAGAGCCATGGAGCCGGGATGGCGTCTGTGTGTGTCTGGTGGGAGTGGTGAGGATCATGCTACTGTAGAGCCATGGAGCCGGGATGGCGTCTGTGTGTCTGGTGGGAGTGGTGATGATCATGCTACTGTAGAGCCATGGAGCCGGGATGGCGTCTGTGTGTGTCTGGTGTGAGTGATGATTATCATGCTACTGTAGAGCCATGGAGCCGGGATGGCGTCTGTGTGTGTCTGGTGTGAGTGGTGATTATCATGCTACTGTAGAGCCATGGAGCCGGGATGGCGTCTGTGTGTGTCTGGTGTGAGTGGTGATTATCATGCTACTGTAGAGCCATGGAGCAGGGATGGCGTCTGTGTGTGTCTGGTGTGAGTGGTGATTATCATGCTACTGTAGAGCCATGGAGCCGGGATGGCGTCTGTGTGTGTCTGGTGTGAGTGGTGATTATCATGCTACTGTAGAGCCATGGAGCCGGGATGGCGTCTGTGTGTGTCTGGTGTGAGTGATGATTATCATGCTACTGTAGAGTCATGGAGCCGGGATGGCGTCTGTGTGTGTCTGGTATGAGTGGGAGGCATGACATAGAGGTCAGATGCAGTACTAAGGAGAGGAACCACTTGTAAGTGATTTGCTAAAATAGTAATAATAACAGAATTGCACTATGAAGGAAGGCTGTAAAACAAGAGGATGAAACTGGTGGGTGGAAACTGGAGAGAACAGATGTGTCTAATATGGCTTTTCATTCTGTTCTACATATTTGTTACGACAATCTAGTGTTTGTAGAACAATACAGGCTGCATAGTTCCAACGCCTTGATACCTAAGACAGTCGCTCAACTCGCTACTCTTTGAAAATCTGAGCTTCTCAAAGGTACAATGTGTGTAAACAATGCTGTTGATGAACGCATCCCTCCGGCTAGCTAACAGTGATGCTAATGCTTGACCTCTGACCTCCCTGTCCTACTTAAGGACTTATAGGGTTTATGGCAGAGAAGAGAGCTATGCAACGTAGCACGAACACACACAACCACAACGAGAGAGAGGGAGAGAGAGAGAGAGAGAGCAGCGGCCAATGGACTGCATCACCTGATCAAAACATCCAGTGCGTCTCTCCAGAGCACCCCGTCTTGTTTTATAGTCAGTAGCTACATATGTTATGTGTTTGCACAGTGCTGTGGAAATGGTTCTCTCTGGACTGTCAGACAGACAAAAAAAACAGTGTTATGATTATGTTGTTATCATTGTTTGTGTTTTTTATTTGTTTAAAATGCTTTTGTAGGATGATTTAAGGCACGCTTTAGAGAAGAAATGGCCGGGGCATTCTAGAACGTTCAGGCTCTTAGAATGCTCAACTGGAAACTCTGCATATTGTAGTGTTACTCTGTTTGTTCAACCAACAACCACAACCCAATAACAGAAGTCAAAAATCATTAACGTCGAAGTTGGATATGGACATAAAAGAGGGTGAGGTGAGAAAGGTATGTTAGAAAGAACACAACAAGAAACATTTAACTGAGTAGGCCATAAACAAGATTTTTACTAGTACGTCTATTATTGTTGTTGTTATTTTGTTTTATCTGGGATGAAGTACTATCTTGTGTGAGGCTGAACACAAAACCTAACGTTTGTGCAATCCTGAAAAGATTGATATGACCGCCGATGCACTGTACATACTCGGAGCAGTTTGATATGACCGCCGATGCACTGTACATACTCGGAGCAGTTTGATATGACCGCCGATGCACTGTACATACTCGGAGCAGTTTGATATGACCGCCGATGCACTGTACATACTCGGAGCAGTTTGATATGACCGCCGATGCACTGTACATACTCGGAGCAGTTTGATATGACCGCCGATGCACTGTACATACTCGGAGCAGTTTGATATGACCGCCGATGCACTGTACATACTCGGAGCAGTTTGATATGACCGCCGATGCACTGTACATACTCGGAGCAGTTTGATATGACCGCCGATGCACTGTACATACTCGGAGCAGTTTGATATGACCGCCGATGCACTGTACATACTCGGAGCAGTTTGAATCATCTCAAAGGATGTTGCTGTATTTTCTTATTGCGTTGCATTATGATGGAGACGGAAGTGGCTTTGCTTTGCACTGAAGTTCATCACTTCTGGACTGTCAAAGTACTTGAGACATAACCACGTGTGCAATTATAACAATCAGCCTAATTCAGACAACCAGTGTTCTACATTGAATGTTTGCTTTTTTAAGTCAAAACCTAGCCGAGAATTGTAATAAAATGATTTTTGTATGTCCATTCAGAAGAATACCCTACTGGAATATAGGGCTGGTTTTCATAGGAAATGCTGAGGTAGGAAGTGATTGATCCAAGCATTGTTTTTGTGGCAGCAATAATACCATCTTCAAGTTATGCCAAAGATAATATGGCTGTACAAGGAAATAAAATTATTCCCATTGAAATACTTTGATAATGTAAATAAGGATGTTTCATATTTTTAGTTGACAATGTGAATGTCAGCCTACTTGTTCTGACAACCATACCACATGTTGTGTGAAATGGTTGGTCACACCAACTCCAACCTTAATAATCCATCAAACACCAAGTCAATTTACCCTCTTCTACAGCTGGCAATGCATTCTGGGATATAATAATAATATAATATATGCCATTTGGCAGACAGTTTTTATGTATGGGTGGCCCCTGGAACCGAACCCTCAGGTATGGCAGTACAAGCACCATGCTCTACCACCTGAGCCATACAGGACCAGGATACAGGATCTGTGGCCACAAGTTGTGAAATCCAGCCAATATTGGCCACACATGGTCACACACAAACGCATAACATTCAATCAAGACTGTTTTCTTATTTCTGTAAGGTGAAATGTCTTCCTTCGTTTTATGTATGACATGTTATGTTGTCATATTTTCAGTTTCCTTTACAATTTTGTTCACCAAATGTGGGTCTGGCACCAAAACAGTAGCTACCGCAGCCTTAAATACCAAGAGGAATGTAGGAAAGTTACTCAGCAACTACAATGATTGTCCCCCAGATATTTACAAAATCCTAATTCTTGTGCATTATGGATGAGATGAAGATTGTACCATAGGAATACAATAGCAGAGAACGAGCTAGGTGGATTACTAGATGGGAATGGAGAAGGCATTGTACACAGACTCAGAGGTTTAAATCCTGCTCCCTCAGGGTTCCATTTTAATAAATTGTGCTAAACAAAAGAAATGGAGGATTTACTTTCTCTTCATTTTTGACCAAATCTGTTCAAGAGCATTTGAAACTTCACTCACACTCTCTCTGCCAGTCTGTAGAAACTGTATGTACATGCACACATACACACACACACAGGAATGATTCCATGCATGTGTGCATCTCACACCATGTGGCGGGAGCTGCCTGCTAGTCCGACACAGACAGACAGAGCTGGGCCTACGGCATGACGGACTGTGTGTTATCATCCTCCTATGTTGTCACTACTAAAGACAGTACAGAGATGATGGCACCTCCTTAAAACTGGGTGAGAGATCCTGACAGTGATTTTCAATGAGACACAAAAATACACCACAGAAATGAAGAAGCCAGAACACATCTGAGAGAAGTCTACTGTGAGAATAGAATACATCCAATACATCCTCTACCCAATGCACACTTCAATATGCATAAATATTACCCTGTCTTTCTCTCGCTCTCTCTTTCTGTCTTTTGTTCTCTCTCTCATTCTCTTGCTCTCTCTCTCTGTCTCTCTTTCTCAACTCTCGTGCTCTGTCTGTCTGTCTGTCTGTCTGTCTGTCTGTCTGTCTGTCTGTCGAGATCCTGATACTCCATAGGGCAAAATCCCTCCCAGGGGGCAGCAGGCCCCTGTGGCCTCCACGCCAAGCCCTGCTCATTCAACACATGAGAGAGGTCCCTCTGCCTCCTCAAATTAGGACTGACGCTGCTCTGCTCCGTGACTAACTAGTCACACTCCAGATGTCAACACTTCATCCAACAGCGCAACAGACAGGAAGAAGCTTGCTGTCACCACGAGTCTAATGGGTGTATATGATTTTATGAGCGACACTGCGTTGACTTACACATTGAGGAAGAAAAGCATCTCATGGTCACCTCAAGCATCATTGAGGTATTTGTTGAGCACACGTGTTACCGTCATTGTAGGCCATCATTGTAAATAAGAATTTGTTCTTAACCTCTCTGGGATATTCGGGACGGTAGCGTCCCACCCCACCAACAGCCTGTGAAAGTGCAGGGCGCCAAATTTAAAACAACAAAAATCTCATAAATAAAATTCCTCAAGCATACAAATATTTTACAGAATTTTAAAGATAAAATTCTCGTTAATCCAGCCACAGTGTCTGATTTCATAAAGGCTTTACAGCGAAAGCACCACAAATGATTATGTTAGGTCGCCACCAAGTCACAGAAAAACACAGCCATTTTTCCAGCCAAAGAGAGGAGTCACAAAAAGCAGAAATATAGATAAAATGAATCACTAACCTTTGATGATCTTCATCAGATGACACTCATAGAACTTAATGTTACACAATACATGTATGTTTTGTTCGATAAAGTGCATATTTATATCAAAAAATCGCATTTTACATTGGCGTGTAATGTTCAGTAGTTCCAAAACATGCGGTGATTTTGCAGAGAGCCACATCAATTTACAGAAATACTCATAATAAACATTGATAAAAGATACAACTATCATGCATGAAATTATAGATACACTACTCCTTAATGCAACCGCTGTGTCAGATTTTTTTTAAACTTTACGGAAAAAGCATACCATGCAATAATCTGAGTACGGCGCTCAGAGACCAAAACAGCCAAAGAGATATCCGCCATGTTGTGTCAGAAATAGCATTATAAATATTCACTTACCTTTGATGATCTTCATCAGAATGCACTCCCAGGAATCCCAGTTCCACAATAAATGTTTGATTTGTTCGATAAAGTTCATATATGTCCAAATACCTCCTTTTGTTAGGAAGTTTGGTAAACAAATCCAAACGCGCGTGCAAATCCAGCCGAAAGGTCGGACGAAAAATCCCCAAAGTTATATTACAGGTCGTAGAAACATGTCAAATAAAGTATAGAAACAATTTTTAGGATGTTTTTATCAGAAATCTTCAATAATGTTCCAACCGGAGAATTCCTTTGTCTGTAGAAAATCAACGGAACGCAAGCTAACTCTCACGTGAACGCGTCACGAGCTCGTGGCAATCTGCCAGACACCTGGCTCAATCCCCTCTAATTCGGCCCCCCTTCACAGTAGAAGCATCAAACAAAGTTCTAAAGATAGTTGGCATTTAGTGGAAGCCTTAGGAAGTGCAATATGACCGATATCCCACTGTATCTTCGATAGGCTATGAGTTGAAAACCTACAAACCTCAGATTTCCCACTTCCTGGTTGGATTTTTCTCAGGTTTTCCCCTGCCATATGAGTTCTGTTATACTCACAAATCAAATCAAATCAAATGTATTTATATAGCCCTTCGTACATCAGCTGATATCTCAAAGTGCTGTACAGAAACCCAGCCTAAAACCCCAAACAGCAAGCAATGCAGGTGTAGAAGCACGGTGGCTAGGAAAAACTCCCTAGAAAGGCCAAAACCTAGGAAGAAACCTAGAGAGGAACCAGGCTATGTGGGGTGGCCAGTCCTCTTCTGGCTGTGCCGGGTGGAGATTATAACAGAACATGGCCAAGATGTTCAAATGTTCATAAATGACCAGCATGGTTGTATAATAATAAGGCAGAACAGTTGAAACTGGAGCAGCAGCACAGTCAGATGGACTGGGGACAGCAAGGAGTCATCATGTCAGGTAGTCCTGGGGCATGGTCCTAGGGCTCAGGTCCTCCGAGAGAGAGAAAGAAAGAGAGAATTAGAGAGAGCATATGTGGGGTGGCCAGTCCTCTTCTGGCTGTGCCGGGTGGAGATTATAACAGAACATGGCCAAGATGTTCAAATGTTCATAAATGACCAGCATGTTCGGATAATAAGAAGGCAGAACAGTTGAAACTGGAGCAGCAGCACGGCCAGGTGGACTGGGGACAGCAAGGAGTCATCATGTCAGGTAGTCCTGGGGCATGGTCCTAGGGCTCAGGTCCTCCGAGAGAGAGAAAGAAAGAGAGAAGGAGAGAATTAGAGAACGCACACTTAGATTCACACAGGACACCGAATAGGACAGGAGAAGTACTCCAGATATAACAAACTGACCCTAGCCCCCCGACACATAAACTACTGCAGCATAAATACTGGAGGCTGAGACAAGAGGAGTCAGGAGACACTGTGGCCCCATCCGAGGACACCCCCGGACAGGGCCAAACAGGAAGGATATAACCCCACCCACTTTGCCAAAGCACAGCCCCCACACCACTAGAGGGATATCTTCAACCACCAACTTACCATCCTGAGACAGGGCTGAGTATAGCCCACAAAGATCTCCGCCATGGCACAACCCAAGGGGGGGGGCGCCAACCTAGACAGGATGACCACATCAGTGAATCAACCCACTCAGGTGACGCACCCCTTCCAGGGACGGCATGAGAGAACCCCAGTAAGCCAGTGACTCAGCCCCTGTAATAGGGTTAGAGGCAGAGAATCCCAGTGGAAAGAGGGGAACCGGCCAGGCAGAGACAGCAAGGGCGGTTCGTTGCTCCAGAGCCTTTCCGTTCACCTTCCCACTCCTGGGCCAGACTACACTCAATCATATGACCCACTGAAGAGATGAGTCTTCAGTAAAGACTTAAAGGTTGAGACCGAGTTTGCGTCTCTGACATGGGTAGGCAGACTGCTCCATAAAAATGGAGCTCTATAGGAGAAAGCCCTGCCTCCAGCTGTTTGCTTAGAAATTCTAGGGAGAATTAGGAGGCCTGCGTCTTGTGACCGTAGCGTACGTGTAGGTATGTACGGCAGGACCAAATCAGAGAGATAGGTAGGAGCAAGCCCATTTAATGCTTTGTAGGCTGCTATGAGTTTCAATGTGTAATTTGAGTGTGACTAAAGTATTTTAGTGATTGGACAATGCAGGACTGGTTTGTTTACTGGTTTGTTTACTGATTTGTTTACTCACAGACATCATTCAAACAGTTTTGAAACTTCAGAGTGTTTCCTATCCAAATATATCTGCATATATATTATATTATATGCATATTCTTGCTTTTATGGCTGAGTAGCAGGCAGTTTACTCTGGGCACCTTATTCATCCAAGCTACTCAATACTGCCCCCCAGTCACCAAGAAGTTAATTAACTGACTTGCCTAATTTAATAAAGGTTCAATAAAAAAATATATATATTTGAAAAAATATATATAAACTCAGCAAAAAATTAAACGTTCTCTCACTGTCAACTGTGTTTATTTTCAGCAAACTTAACATGTGTAAATATTTGTATGAACATAACCAGATTCAAAAACTGAGACATAAACTGAACAAGTTCCACAGACATGTGACTAACAGAAATGGAATAATGTGTCCCTGAACAAAGCGGGGGTCAAAATCCAAAGTAACAGTTGTTATCTGGTGTGGCCACCAGCTGCATTAAGTACTGCAGTGATTCTCCTCCTCAAGGGCTGCACCAGATTTGCCCGTTCTTGCTGTGAGATGTTACCCCACTCTTCCACCAAGGCACCAGCAATTTCCCAGACATTTCTGGGGAGAATGGCCCTAGCCCTCACCCTCCGATCCAACAGGTCCCAGATGTGCTCAATAGGATTGAGGTCCGGGCTCTTCGCTGGCCATGGCAGAACACTGACATTCCTGTCTTGCAGGAAATCACACACAAAACGAGCAGTATGGCTGGTGGCATTGTCATGCTGGAGGGTCATGTCAGGATGAGCCTGCGGGAAGGGTATCACATGAGGGAGGAGGATTTCTTCCCTGTAACGCACAGCATTGAGATTGCCTGTAATGATAACAAGCTCAGTCCGATGAAGCTGTGACAAATCGCCACAAACCATAACCGACCCTCTACCTCCAAATCGATCCCGCTCCAGAGTACAGGCCTCGGTGTAACGCTCAGTCCTTTGACGATAAACGCGAATCCGACCATCACACCCGGTGAGACAAAACCGCGACTTGTCAGTGCTGTCTGGTCCAGCGACGGTGGGTTTGTGCCCATAGGTGACATTGTTGCCGGTGATGTCTGGTGAGGACCTGCCTTACAACAGGCCTACAAGCCCTCAGTCCAGCCTCTCTCAGCCTATTGCGGACAGTCTGAGCACTGACGGAGGGATTGTGCGTTCCTGGTGCAACTCGGCAGTTGTTGTTGCCATCCTGTACCTGTCCCGCAGGTGTGATGTTCGGATGTACCGATCCTGTGCAGGTGTTGTTATGTGTGGTCTGCCACTGCGAGGATAGTCAGCTGTCCATCCTGTATCCCTGTAGCGCTGTTTTAGGCGTCTCACAGTACGGACATTGCAATTTATTGCCTTGGCCACATCTGCAGTCCTCATGCCTCCTTGCAGCATGCTTAAGGCACGTTCATGCAGATGAGCAGGGACCCTGGGCATCTTTCTTTTGGTGTTTTTCAAAGTCAGTAGAAAGGCCTCTTTAGTGTCCTAAGTTTTCATAACTGTTACCTTAATTGCCTACCGTCTGTAAGCTGTTAGTTTCTTAACAACCGTTCCACTGGTGCATGTTCATTAATTGTTTATGGTTCATTGAACAAGCATGGGAAACAGGGTTTAAACCCTTTACAAAGAAGATCTGTGAAGTTATTTGGATTTTTATGAATTATCTTTGAAAGACAGGGTCCTGAAAAGGGAAGTTTCTTTTTTCATGGGTAGACGTAACATAGTAAAGGTAAATCTGTCTCCCTCCATTAAGTATGATATGTTACATTTCGTATGGTATGTATTAATTTGTGGATGTCAATAATCGATTTTATATGATATGTTACAAATTCCAATTTATTGTGGCTAACCTAGGTGGCTGTCGTTAGCTAGTCTTGCGGTTACGGTTAAAGGGTAGGTAGCATAAACGTAACATGTGGATTTGCATTAGAATACACATTAAAAGTTCCAATGCCAAGTTACTGTTACAGTTTTCTAGGTGTGAAGGAGAGTCGGACCAAAATGCAGCGTGTAGATTGCGATCCATGTTTAATCAAACAAACGTAACACGAATACACACAAAACACTACAAAACAATAAACGTAACGAAAACCGAAACAGCCTATACTTGTGTCAACTAACACAGAGACAGGAACAAAGACACTAAGGACAATCACCCACGACAAACTCAAAGAATATGGCTGCCTAAATATGGTTCCCAATCAGAGACAACGATAAACACCTGCCTCTGATTGAGAACCACTCCAGACAGCCATAGACTTTGCTAGATAACCCCACTAGCTACAATCCCAATACATATACACCAAAACCCCAAGACAAAACACACCACAATACAAAAACCCCATGCCACACCCTGGCCTGACCCAATACATGAAGATAAACACAAAATACTTATACCAGGGCGTGACAGAACCCCCCCCCTAAGGTGCGGACTCCCGAACGCACCTCAAAACAATAGGGAGGGTCCGGGTGGGCGTCTGTCCATGGTGGCGGCTCCGGCGCGGGACGTGGAACCCACTCAGTCAATGTCTTAGTCCCCTCTCCTCGCGTCCCTGAATAGTCCACCCTCGCCGCCGACCATGGCCTAGTAGTCCTCACCCAGAAACCCACTGGACTGAGGAGCAGATCGGGACTGAAGGACAGCTCCTCGGGAGTGAGAGAAAGCTCGGGAGTGAGAGAAAGCTCGGGAGTGAGAGAAAGCTCGGGAGTGAGAGAAAGCTCAGGAGTGAGAGAAAGCTCAGGAGTGAGAGGAAGCTCAGGCAGGTAGGTAGATCTACCAGATCCTGGCTGGCTGGTGGTTTCAGCAGATCCTGGCTGACTGGCAGATCCTGGCTGACTGGCAGATCCTGGCTGACTGGCGGATCTGGCGGATCCTGGCCGACTGGCGGATCCTGGCCGACTGGCGGATCCTGGCAGATCCTGGCCGACTGGCAGATCCTGGCAGATCCTGGCCGACTGGCAGATCGTAGCAGATCCTGGCCGACTGGCAGTTCTGGCAGATCCTGGCTGACTGGCGGATCCTGGCCGACTGGCAGATCCCGAAGAGTCTGGTTGACTGGCAGATCTGGAAGAGTCTGGCTGACTGGCAGATCTGGAAGAGTCTGGCTGACTGGCAGATCTGGAAGAGTCTGGCTGACTGGCGGATCTGGAAGAGTCTGGCTGACTGGCGGATCTGGAAGAGTCTGGCTGACTGGCGGATCTGGAAGAGTCTGGCTGACTGGCGGATCTGGAAGAGTCTGGCTGACTGGCGGATCTGGAAGAGTCTGGCTGACTGGCGGATCTGGAAGAGTCTGGCTGACTGGCGGATCTGGAAGAGTCTGGCTGACTGGCTGATCTGGAAGAGTCTGGCTGACTGGCGGATCTGGAAGAGTCTAGCTGACTGGCGGCTCTGGCTGCTCCACGCTGACTGATGGCTCTGGCTGCTCCATGTAGGCTGACAGCTCTGGCGGCTTCTTACAGACTGGCAGCTCTGGCGGCTCCGTGCAGACTGGCAGCTCCTTGCAGACTGGCAGCTCCTTACAGACTGGCAGCTCCTTGCAGACTGACAGCTCCTTGCAGACTGACAGCTCCTTGCAGACTGACAGCTTCGTGCAGACTGGCAGCTCCTTACAGACTGACAGCTCCTTGCAGACTGACAGCTCCGTGCAGACTGACAGCTCCGTGCAGACTGACAGCTCCTTGCAGACTGACAGCTCCTTGCAGACTGACAGCTCCGTGCAGACTGGCAGCTAATTGCAGACTGGCAGCTCCTTGCAGACTGGCAGCTCCTTACAGACTGGCAGCTCCTTACAGACTGGCAGCTCCTTGCAGACTGACAGCTCCTTGCAGACTGACAGCTTCATGCAGACTGACAGCTCCTTGCAGACTGACAGCTCCTTGCAGACTGACAGCTCCGTGCAGACTGACAGCTCCTTGCAGACTGACAGCTCCGTGCAGACTGACAGCTCCGTGCAGACTGACAGCTCCGTGCAGACTGACAGCTCCTTGCAGACTGGCAGCTCCTTGCAGACTGACATCTCTGGCTGCTCCATGCAGACTGACAGCTCTGGCTGCTCCATGCAGACTGACAGCTCTGGCTGCTCCATGCAGGCTGGCAGCTCTGGCTGCTCCATGCAGGCTGGCAGCTCTGGCTGCTCCATGCAGACTGACAGCTCTGGCTGCTCTATGCAGACTGACAGCTCTGGCTGCTCCATGCCGGCTGGCAGCTCTGGCTTCTCCATGCAGGCTGGCAGCTCTGGCTGCGCTGAACAGGCGGGAGACTCCGGCAGTGCTGTAGAGGAGAAAGGCTCCGGCAGCGCTGAACAGACGGGAGACTCCGGCAGCGCAGGAGAGGAGAAAGGCTCCGGCAGCGCTGAACAGACGGGAGACTCCGGCAGCGCAGGAGAGGAGAAAGGCTCCGGCAGCGCTGAACAGACGGGAGACTCCGGCAGCGCAGGAGAGGAGAAAGGCTCCAGCAGCGCTGGAGAGGCGAGGCGCACTGTAGGCCTGATGCGTGGTGCTGGTACTGGTGGTACTGAACCGAGAACACGCACAGGAAGCCTGGTGCGGGGAGCTGCTACCGGAGGGCTGGAGTGTGGAGGTGGCACAGGATGGGCTAGACCGTGAAGGCGTACTGGAGATCTTGAGAGCAGTGCTGGCACAGGACGTGCAAGGCTAGGGATGTGCACAGGAGGCCTGGTGCGTGAGGCTGGCACCAACTTCACCAGCCGACTAACACGCACCTCAGGACGAGTATGGAGCGCTAACCCAGGTGCCATCAAATCCCGACACGTTCCGTCGGGCGAATTCCATGCAAAAAGCACCAACACAACAACTCCCTCATTTCTCTCTCCTCCAATTTCCCCATTAACTCCTTCACAGTCTCTGTTTCGCTCACCTCCAACACCGGCTCTGATTCTGGTCTCCTCCTTGGCTCCTCACGATCAACAGGGAGAGTTGGCTCAGGTCTGACTCCTGACTCTGCCACACTCTCCCTGAGCCCCCCCCCCCCAAGAAATTTTTGGGGCTGACTCACAGGCTTCCTTCCGAGTCGCCGTGCTGCCTCCTCATACCGGCGCCTCTCCGTTTTCGCCGCCTCCAGTTCTTCTTTGGGGCGGCGATATTCTCCAGGCTGAGCCCAGGGTCCTTCTCCGTTTAGGATTTCCTCCCATGTCCAGAACTCCTTATAGCGCATCTCCTCTTTGGGCTGCTCCTGCCTGTTGACACGCTGCTTGGTCCGTTGGTGGTGGGTGATTCTGTTACGGTTTTCTAGGTGTGAAGGAGAGTCGGACCAAAATGCAGCGTGTAGATTGCGATCCATGTTTAATCAAACAAACGTAACACAAATACACACAAAACACTACAAAACAATAAATGTAACGAAAACCGAAACAGCCTATACTTGTGTCAACTAACACAGAGACAGGAACAAAGACACTAAGGACAATCACCCACGACAAACTCAAAGAATATGGCTGCCTAAATATGGTTCCCAATCAGACACAACGATAAACACCTGCCTCTGATTGAGAACCACTCCAGACAGCCATAGACTTTGCTAGATAACCCCACTAGCTACAATCCCAATACATATACACCAAAACCCCAAGACAAAACACACCACAATACAAAAACCCCATGCCACACCCTGGCCTGACCCAATACATGAAGATAAACACAAAATACTTATACCAGGGCGTGACAGTTACGCATCACTGTAAAAACAGTTATTACATAAAACCGTTCAGAATTCCGAAAAATGCCGTAGTCATGTCGGAAATGGTTTTTCTGGGGTGTGATGTAATATGGAGGATCTAGCAAGCAGGCCTATTCCCTATAATATAAACAGAAATAACTTCAAATATACAACTTCAAATTAAACCAAATAGTTTGCACTCATGACTACTCTTTTCAATAAAATCTTCAGCCAATTCACAAGCAAATAGTTTATTAATTTATTTTGACAAATCAACTTGCAATGTTACTAGCCAACTAGCCTGCTAACGTTAGACCTACCAGCGTGCTAATGTTACGTTTACACTGAATCAACTTGCAAGGTTACTAGCCCACTAGCCTGCTAACATTTGTCCTACTAGCCTGCTAACATCAGCCCTAATAGCCTGCAAATGTTACAATAGCACTGAATGAGTCACCCAGTTGCTTTCAACACCTAGCTTGCAGCTACATTAAAGTAAACCAACGTTTTGGAAATATATAATGCCATCTAACTGTCACGCCCGGAGCTGTTTCACCTGTCCTTGTGCTTGTCTCCACTTCCCTCCACGTGTCGCCCATCTTCCAAATGATCCCCTGTGTATTTATACCTGTGTTCTCTGTCTGTTCGTTGCCAGTTCGTCTTGTTTGTCAAGCTTATCAGCGTTTTTTCTGTCTACTCCTGTTTTTCCCAGTCTCTCATTTTCTCGTCCTCCTGGTTTTTCACCCTTGTCTGTCCCTGACCCTGAGCCTACCTGTCGTCCTGTCGTTTGCCTGCCCCTGTGGTTACAATAAACATGGTTACTTCACAAAGTCTGCACTTGGGTCTTACCTTGATACCTGATACTAACCAGTTATCAAATAATATTAGCCACATGCAGTTATCTTAGCCAGAAAGCTAGCCAATGTTAGCTATGTCCATGGAGAATAAGAACGCCTCCTCCCAGCTGCCCACTGCACTGAAGATAGGAAACACTGTCACCACTGATAAATCCACCATAATTGAGAATTTCAATAAGCATTTTTCTACGGCTGGCCATGCTTTCCACCTGGCTACTCCTACCCCGGTCAACAGCACTGCACCCCCAACAGCAACTCGCCCAAGCCTTCCCCATTTCTCCTTCTCCCAAATCCATTCAGCTGATGTTCTGAAAGAGCTGCAAAATCTGGACCCCTACAAATCAGCCGGGCTAGACAATCTGGACCCTTTCTTTCTAAAATTATCTGCCGAAATTGTTGCCACTCCTATTACTAGCCTGTTCAACCTCTCTTTCGTGTCGTCTGAGATTCCCAAAGATTGGAAAGCAGCTGCGGTCATCCCCCTCTTCAAAGGGGGACACTCTTGACCCAAACTGCTACAGACCTATATCTATCCTACCGTGCCTTTCTAAGGTCTTCGAAAGCCAAGTCAACAAACAGATTACCGACCATTTCGAATCTCACCATACCTTCTCTGCTATGCAATCTGGTTTCAGAGCTGGTCATGGGTGCACCTCAGCCACGCTCAAGGTCCTAAACGATATCTTAACCGCCATCGATAAGAAACATTACTGTGCAGCCGTATTCATTGATCTGGCCAAGGCTTTCGACTCTGTCAATCACCACATCCTCATCGGCAGACTCGACAGCCTTGGTTTCTCAAATGATTGCCTCGCCTGGTTCACCAACTACTTCTCTGATAGAGTTCAGTGTGTCAAATCGGAGGGTCTGCTGTCCGGACCTCTGGCAGTCTCTATGGGGGTGCCACAGGGTTCAATTCTTGGACCGACTCTCTTCTCTGTATACATCGATGAGGTCGCTCTTGCTGCTGGTGAGTCTCTGATCCACCTCTACGCAGACGACACCATTCTGTATACTTCCGGCCCTTCTTTGGACACTGTGTTAACAACCCTCCAGGCAAGCTTCAATGCCATACAACTCTCCTTCCGTGGCCTCCAATTGCTCTTAAATACAAGTAAAACTAAATGCATGCTCTTCAACCGATCGCTACCTGCACCTAACCGCCTGTCCAACATCACTACTCTGGACGGCTCTGACTTAGAATACGTGGACAACTACAAATACTTAGGTGTCTGGTTAGACTGTAAACTCTCCTTCCAGACCCATATCAAACATCTCCAATCCAAAGTTAAATCTAGAATTGGCTTCCTATTTCGCAACAAAGCATCCTTCACTCATGCTGCCAAACATACCCTTGTAAAACTGACCATCCTACCAATCCTCGACTTTGGCGATGTCATTTACAAAATAGCCTCCAATACCCTACTCAACAAATTGGATGCAGTCTATCACAGTGCAATCCGTTTTGTCACCAAAGCCCCATATACTACCCACCATTGCGACCTGTACGCTCTCGTTGGCTGGCCCTCGCTTCATACTCGTCGCCAAACCCACTGGCTCCATGTCATCTACAAGACCCTGCTAGGTAAAGTCCCCCTTATCTCAGCTCGCTGGTCACCATAGCATCTCCCACCTGTAGCACACGCTCCAGCAGGTATATCTCTCTAGTCACCCCCAAAACCAATTCTTTCTTTGGCCGCCTCTCCTTCCAGTTCTCTGCTGCCAATGACTGGAACGAACTACAAAAATCTCTGAAACTAGAAACACTTATCTCCCTCACTAGCTTTAAGCACCAACTGTCAGAGCAGCTCACAGATTACTGCACCTGTACATAGCCCACCTATAATTTAGCCCAAACAACTACCTCTTTCCCAACTGTATTTAATTTTTATTTATTTATTTATTTTGCTCCTTTGCACCCCATTATTTTTATTTCTACTTTGCACATTCTTCCATTGCAAAACTACCATTCCAGTGTTTTACTTGCTATATTGTATTTACTTTGCCACCATGGCCTTTTTTGCCTTTACCTCCCTTCTCACCTCATTTGCTCACATTGTATATAGACTTGTTTATACTGTATTATTGACTGTATGTTTGTTTTACTCCATGTGTAACTCTGTGTCGTTGTATCTGTCGAACTGCTTTGCTTTATCTTGGCCAGGTCGCAATTGTAAATGAGAACTTGTTCTCAACTTGCCTACCTGGTTAAATAAAGGTGAAATAAATAAATAAATAAAATTTAGCCAACTTGCTATTAGCCTAGCCAGCCTAGCCAACCACCACGGTTATGGTCTGCAAGCTAGAGCCCAACTACAGTAGACCAGCTTGAACACAACTAACACAACACAACTAAAATATAATCGCAGATTAAAAGCGAAGAGAGAGCAGAGATTTACAGATTGATGGCTCAGGCCCATTCGATGGTAAAACTTTTAAAAGAGTGCAGGCTGAGTTAGATACCAAAGCGAGGGGGAGCTTGGCGCTTCACCAGGCCGAGGGAGAGTCAGGGACATCCAATAGCTATATAGAGAGAAAAATCAAAAGCAAATAGATTCTGCTAAGGTGGAAAAAGTTACAAAACTCCCGTAGCCTACTTCACAGAGAACATGTCGAAAAGTTGACAAAACAAAAAGGAGAACAGGCACGGTACTACACAATTACAGCCAGCATGTATGATTTTCTCTTTCGTTTTGAGCCCACAGCAAGATGACACCAGAGCCTGCCGTGCTAACGGGTTCCCACTAGATAAAACAGCCACAAAGTCTGTGAACAGAATGAGATGTGGGTAACGTTAGCGAGCTTGAGCTAGCTACCGCGCTAGCATACAAACTCGGTAGCACTGAGTAGATCCTCCATATGACATTGAGAAATAGTTAATTGTGGGTAGTTAAGAAGATATCCAGAAACAAATTAATAAATATGTAATAACCCAAAAACATAACTACGTTTGTATAGGTAACCAGATCATGGCTACAACTAAGTTACTAAGTCTTTGAGCACACTGTGTTGTTACATTGATGTCATTCATACTACCCTTTAAGGTTAGAATTAAGATTAGGGTAGGAGTTACGTTAAAGGGTTAAGGTTATCATTAGGGGAAGGGTTAGCTAAGTAGTTGCAAAGTAGGTAAAAATGAGTAAGTAGTTGCAAAGTTGTTAACTAGCTAAAGTTGAGATTCGAATATGCAACCTTTGGGTTGCTAGACATTCGCGTTATATGCCCAACCGTCCACCATGACCAATCTCCTTTTGTTTTTGCCTTAAGTAACCTTCTGTATTATGTTACAATACCAAACATAACATATCATACTAATTTGAGTAACTCAAATTTACATTTACTATTTTACGTTTAGTCTATGAGATCAGGCTGGTGTTACCCCCAATTAACATTAGGGTTCAGTGAATATAAATTATGAGCAAGAAAAAGGAAGATGAAGAATGTCTACAACACAAGTGCCTCTTCCTGATTCCACTCGGCTGTGAACAGTTAGTCACGGACTGTGTCTAGAAATAACAGAGGCAGAGCCGATCACGCTCCTCTCAGCAACACACACACGGTGGTCTGGTCTGTTTGTCTCAGACGGTGTCATGGCTCGGTTCAGAGCAGCCTAAGAACTTAAATTTAGCGTTCTTGGCTCAGTTCCATCATTTTCACTCAAACATGACATTTTCTTGGGGTGAAAAACAATCTG
This sequence comes from Oncorhynchus tshawytscha, assembly GCF_018296145.1. Taxonomy (NCBI): domain Eukaryota; kingdom Metazoa; phylum Chordata; class Actinopteri; order Salmoniformes; family Salmonidae; genus Oncorhynchus; species Oncorhynchus tshawytscha. Next base: position 489,204 of record NW_024609826.1, read on the forward strand.
AAAAGCATGGGGGTTTATCCAACTGGTGTCTGTGATCTCCTTGTGACTGATGTTCCATGTTTTCTCAAACATGAATAGTCAGAATTGTCAAAACATTTAAGCAATCCATGCTATATAATGTAATAAAGTATTACATAGCAACAAATCTTTTTCTGGTGCTATCAACGTGTGTCCAAACCCAATATACGACTCCATCTATGTTCTGCCAGAGAGACCTCTCCTTGCCATGTAGCCATATTGACTTATACCACCTCAAAGAATACTGCAGCATATGTTGCACATTTCTCCTTTTAAATTCTACTCTAATGCTGTTTCCACACTGGTGTTCCAGTCCAACTCAAGCTGTTTCATTTTACCACACTGCATGATGGGAGTGAGACAGATGTCCTGCCAACAGGCATTCTGGGTAAAGAGCTCATGTTGTGGGAACCATGCAAAGCTGCTGCTCTCTGGGTCTGCCTTTGATTTACATATATTTGCCTTCCAGAATTGGAAGGACCACAACAAGGTGTTCTGCCTTAGGAGTGAAGAGATGCTTCATGGGAGAGCCGACATGTCACGGATCCCTCTGGAACTTTCATTGCGCACACCTTGCCCTTATTCCCACTGATTGTATTTGTAAACTCAGCAAAAAAATAAACATACCTTTTTCAGGACCTTGTTTTCCAAATAAATCCAAATAACTTCACAGATCTTCATTCTAAAGGGTTTAAACCCTGTTTCCCATGCTTGTTCAATGAATCATAAACAATTAATGAACATGCACCTATGGAACAGTCGTTAAGACACTAACAGCTTAGAGATGGTAGGCAATTAAGGTCACAGTTATGAAAACTTAGGACACTAAAGAGGCCTTTCTACTGACTCTGAAAAACAGCAAAAGAAAGATGCCCAGGGTCCCTGCTTATCTGCATGAACGTGCCTTAGGCATGCTGCAAGGAGGCATGACACCTGCGGGACAGGCACAGGATGGCAACAAGAACTGCCCGAGTTACATCAGGATCGCACAATCCCTCCATCAGTGCTCAGACTGTCCACAATAGGTTGAGAGAGGCTGTACTGAGGGCTTGTAGGCCTGTTGTAAGGCAGGTCCTCATCAGACATCACCGGCAACAACGTCGCCTATGGGCACAAACCCACCATCACTGGACCAGACAGGACTGGCAAAAAGTGCTCTTCACTGACAAGTCACGGTTTTGTCTCACCAGGGGCGATGGTCGGATTCTGGTTTTATCGTCAAAGGACTGAGCGTTACACCGAGGCCTGTACTCAGGAGCGGGATCAATTTGGAGGTGAAGGGTCCGTCATAGTCTGGGGCGGTTTGTCACAGCTTCGTTGGACTGAGCTTGTTATCATTGCAGGCAATCTCAATGCTGTGCGTTACAGGGAAGAAATCCTCCTCCCTCATGTGATACCCTCCCTGCAGGCTGATCCTGACATGACCCTCCAGCATGACAATGCCACCAGCTATACTACTCGTTCTGTGCTTGATTTCCTGCAAGACAGGAATGTCAGTGTTCTGCCATGGCTTGCTAAGAGCCCGGATCTCAATCCCATTGAGCACGTCTGGGATCTGGCGGATCGGAGGGTGAGGGCTAGGGCCATTCCCCCCAGAAATGTCCGGGATCTTGCTGGTGCCTTGGTGGAAGAGTGGGGTAACATCTCACAGCAAGAACTGGCAAATCTGGTGCAGTCCATGAAGAGGAGAATCACTGCAGTACTTAATGCAGCTGGTGGCCACACCAGATACCGACTGTTACTTTTGATTTTGACCCCCCCCCCTTTGTTCAGGGACACATTATTCAATTTCTGTTCGTCACATGTCTGTGGAACTTCAGTTCAGTTTATGTCTCAGTTGTTGAATCTTGTTATGTTCATACAAATGTTTACACATGTTAAGTTTGGTGAAAATAAACACAGTTGACAGTGAGAGGACGCTTCTTTTTTTGCTGAGTTTATATATGTCCTTTGTTTACCATGGTGCTGTCAATTATTGTTACAATGTTCTTCGGTGCGTGTGAGTACCTGTGCTGTGTGTTTGGGCTTTCGTGCCATTGTGGATTGCGCAGATGATTACAGGTCTCGTCCCGTGTGATAATCATTGTGCGCCAGTGTTATCTATTCAAGGTACTCCTCGCTCTTTTGTTTGGGTTTCAACCCTGTGTTTTTGTTACTTGTTTGTGTGGTCTTCGTCCCGTGCCTTTACACAGCACGCCGTAATTTGGTGCGTAATAAAAAAAAACTATTACGCATTCCTGTGCCTGTCTCCCAAATAATTTATATCAGCGTGACACTATATTTCTGGAATACTAGAACTGACAAAGTTTGTGAGGGTTCATACGCCATGACACCTGCAAAGAATGTTGTGCTCTAACCTGATTGCAGGACAATATGCTACTGGCCAATATTCCTGAGCTTGTCATTCATACAAGTCTGCGTCATGTAAAGAGACCAGGGGCTCTATTCAATCTGCATTGCAGAATTTCTGCTTTACAGCGTGATTCAAATTTAAAGGCAATGTTCTCGCTTTAGTGGAGACTACATTCACGGTAAAAGTTGCATATGTTGGCTCAATCTGAAACAACCTTTAGATTTCTATTGAGGAATCTGCAACACTTCAGCCATACAGACTGAATAGAGCCCCAAGTCATGAGATCATTGGGCGCTAAAGTAGGCTATCATTTATTTTTTTACATTCACTTTACATTTTGTTTTGCCTAGCTATATCCAAGCTCATTTGATTTGACTTTGCTTACATCTGATTTTGCCTTGAACTATTTGCAACTTCCCTCACCCCATCAGAAGATGATGTATTTTGTGAATGTGCTCTGTTGTGTTCAGTGGAGATTTATTTTAGCTTTGATCACCATGGAGATTTGGGTGTGATGGGGTGAGATTGTGTTGGGCTGAGCCTCCTGGTCCAGGGGGAGAGGAGAGGAGAGAATGAGAGAATGAGAGAAGGAGAGGAAGGGAGAAGACATGAGAGGAGGATAAAGGAGGAGAGGAGGAGAAATGGGAGAGGAGAGGAAGGGAGAGGAGTAGAGGGGAAAGGAGGGGAGAGGACACGCCCTCCAGCTGCTTGGCCTTTGTACCCGTCTGACTCTGCTCCTCTCTAGGGGATTCAGGATGCTAGGAGCAGTGGGAGGACACAGGCAGTGTGTGTTTGAATGTATGTATATGTATGTGTGTGTATGTATGTACGTGTGTGTGTGTGTGTGTGTATGTATGTACGTGTGTGTGTGTGTGTGTGTGTGTGTGTGTGTGTGTGTGTGTGTGTGTGTGTGTGTGTGTGTGTGTGTGTGTGTGTGTGTGTGTGTGTGTGTGTGTGTGTGTGTGTGTGTGTGTGTGTGTGTGTGTGTGTGTGTGTGTGTGTGTGTGTGTGTGTGTGTGTGTGTGTGTGTGTGTGTGTGTGTCCATGTCCGTGTGTGTTTAATTCCAGGGATGCGTTCTGCTGATACACTCCTTTTGGGAGATTCCCTTCTTTGCTGTGTCAGCAGTCTGTCAGAGTCTTAAAGACAGCCGAAGCTCCAGTGAGGCCACTGACCTCCTGTAAGTGTGCACTGACTTGCTTCTGTGTGTGGGAACAGAGAACGATTTGTTAAGAAGAAAAGAAATCACAAATCCCCCATTGACAACCATACATAATTGATGCATAAGTTAACCATGCTTAGCCATGTGTGCATATGGAAGGTAAGGCCGGCAGACAAAAAGCCCAGTGTAACTGCAGCGGCTCAGGGGGAAACCCTGCCCCCTAAAAGCTGTTTGTCCATATAAGGCATGGAGCAGCCCGAGCACTGTGATTTGCTGGCTTACAGACACAGTGAGGGAAGAGGGGAAGGTTAATGCAGGGGGTGTGTGTGTGTGTGTGTGTGTGTGTGTGTGTGTGTGTGTGTGTGTGTGTGTGTGTGTGTGTGTGTGTGTGTGTGTGTGTGTGTGTGTGTGCGTGTGTGCGTGCATGCATGCGTGCGTGCGTGTTTGTATTTGTGTTGCGATGAGGGAAGTAGCTGAGGACCAAAAACAAACATCAATAATAAATTGATGATCAATATAACAGTGTGTACGTATAGTGATAGCAGAAGTTATGTGAAATCAACTCCACCATGTACAGCAGCATGTGGATTTATGGGAATGTGTGTTAACATGCAGTAGTATATATGGCCTAAGTGTATATGGTAAGTGTCTGTGTGTGATTCCAGGCCAGAGGGGATTTATGGGGCCTGGGATAGCTATAGAATGCATGATGACAGAGTTATGTAACTGCAGTGGACAATGCCTCCATATGATCAGAGATGCTGACTGATGAAAGAGTCCATCAGCCACCTGACAAGGCCATGCTCTATACAACCTCTCTCTCCTTATCTATCTCTTTCTCTCTCTCTCGCTCTCTCTCGTTTCTCTCTCTCCCTGTTTCTGTCCTTCTCTCTGTTTCTGTCCTCTCTCTCTCTCTCTCTCTCTCTCTCTCTCTCTCTCTCTCCCTCTCTTGCCAGACAATGTTAAGTGGTGCTTCCTCCCAAACTGGACAACAATGACAGATCTAATGTCTGCGCTATTGTGTGTGGCTGTGAATTATTCAACAGCAGGCAGACAGCCTTAACCCTCATCAGCTTTCAAACAGTAGTATCGCAGTGTGGTAATGTTCTTTTCAGTAAGCATTTCTCAAAGACACAATCCATTGTCTTTCTGCTAGTGTAATGTGTTTTATGGATTATTATAGATTATAGTTTCCAAATATGCTACTATAAACTCCCCTTTCAAAAGGTGTTGGGGTGACATATTCTGATATATTCTGATATATAAAATCTATAAATTGTTGTGTATTGTGATAACATTCTGATTGAGTGTGATCTCTTGTGCATGTGATCATCACACAGTATCAACTTCAAACAGCTCCCTCAAACAGTCCACAGAGCGTCATTCATCATATCACTGAGTAATGATACCCCTGGATGCCTCCACTGAATGAAGTGGCCTCTATTGCCCTTGGAAGTGCCCCAGTGGAGCCCTAAATGGGGGCACTTGTGCCCTGGTGATCTGCCCACCCCTGCATGGCCCCAGGCAGGAAACATGGAGGCTCAGGGACAGGGGTGGTGAGGGGTACTGACTGACCCTGACATTGGCCATGCCATGGGGGGAGTCATCCTGGAGGTCACCCTGGGTCACCTTGTGGAGTCTGCTTCTCTCTGCTGTTACAGTGCCTTCCTCTGTCCAGTCCACTGATGATGCAGTGTGTCTGACGGCTAGGGAGACAGAGGGTAGGGAGGTGGTGGAGGAGGGAGGGAGGGAGGGAGGGATAGCCCAGCAGATGTTACACGCAGACTTGACAGACGCTTTTGTGACTCTGGAATGCGTTCAAAAGCGCGATGACTTATGATCCCCGGCAGGATTGGGCGCTGGGCTGGCTGAATCCCTCCGATGAGCAGGGAGAGGAAGAGACGGGTGGTATGTGATTTGGCGCAGGGCAGGCCGAGGCGGCTGGTGGGTGAGGAGGCGGTGGCTGGTTGGTGAGGAGGGAGGGGATGAGGGGGGAAATCTCTCATCTTGCTGATGAGCGGTGCTGCCCGGGGTGAGCCAGCCGTGGTGGGACATGCCACCTTTTAGTGTGGTGCCCTACTCGGATCGCTAAGCTACTCTGTCTGTCACTGCCAGCCACAGTTCACCTCAATACACTGGGCTTTGATCCCTCTGGCCTGGGTATTAGGTCCCATGACCTAGCTTTTGTTGTACTGGGGTGGATGTACAGTATTAACAGATGTTGAGACGGATCACAGAACACCACCATTATCGGACTATGGAGGGGCCAGGGATGATGATAGCAGATAGCTACACAGCATTACACAAACAGGACTAATCAGTCATATGCTTTTAACTAACGAAATCCTGCTGATTTAGTATTTAGTATTTAGAGGCAGTGGGTACTCTTCCTGGTGTTCAAACAGGAAACAACACAACAAATAATATACATAGTTTAAAGTTTTCAACTATACTACTATAAACTCCCCTTTCAAAAAGTGTTGGGGTGACATATTCTGATGTACACTGAGCGCACAAAAGATAAAGAACACCTTCCTGAAATTGAGTTGCACCCCTCCACCTTTTGCCCTCAGAACAGCCTCAATTCTTTGGGGCATGGACTCTACAAGGTGTCAAAATGTGTTCCACAAGGATGCTGGCCCATGTTGACTCCAATGCTTCCCACAGTTGTGTAAAGTTGGGTGTTCGTCCTTTGGGTGGTGGTCCATTCTAAATACACACGGGAAACTGTTGAGAGTGAAAAACCCAGCAGTGTGGCAGTTCTTCACACAAACCGGTGCGCCTGGCACCTACTACCATACCCGGTTCAAAGGCACTTCAATCTGTTGTCTTTCCCATTCATCCTCTGAATGGCACACATATACAATCCATGTCTCAATTGTCTCAATAATTAAAAATGATTCTTAACCTGCCTCATCCCCTTCATCTACACTGATTGAAGTGGATGTAACAAGTTGCATCAATAAGGGATAATAGCTTTCACCTGGATTCACCTGGTCAGTCTACGTCTGGAAGAGCAGGTGTTCTTCATGTTTTGTATACTCAGTGAATATAATATTATATACAGTACCAGTGTAGTGGAAATTTCCTGTATTTACCAAACCATGAGAGCAAACCACACACAAGTCAGAGTTATCATAAAGTCCATCTTTAATTATATGAGCTCCATCACAACCCTGTGACTCTCAGATCAATTTAGTGTCTATAAATGAATTCTCTGAGAGTGCTTACAAAACAATTCTTAGTATCATTTATAGCCAAGACACACCCCTCTCAACTCACATGACGAATAACAGATCTTAGGAACATTACAAAGGAAGACTTTACTTGAGAGAGGAGTATCCCATAGCCAGACAGGGGCGGCAGGGTAGCCTAGTGGTTAGAGCGTTGGACTAGTAACCAAAAGGTTGCAAGTTCAAACCCCCAAGCTGACAAGGTACAAATCTGTTATTCCGCCCCTGAACAGGCAGTTAACCCACTGTTCCTAAGCCGTCATTGAAAATAAGAATTTGTTCTCAACTGACTTGCCTAGTTAAATAAATAAAAACAAACAAAAATATTTGCTATAAATTATCGCTCAGTTTGCTCTCCTAAAATGAGGTTCTACCAAGACATTAGGATATATATCAATAGTCATTTTAGACACTCTCATTCTGGACAAGCTCACGGAGACACAGTGACTGGCACACAGACATTGTGGAGCCAAGAGATAATTGGTTCCCCCTCAATCACCCCTTCACATGGTTTAAAAGAGATGTTTACATATGAAGACAAGCCTGACCTCTCCCCTCTCTGCGGCGCAAGTAACTGAACCCTGACAGAGAACAGAGAACTGCATCCGGCAGTTATCCAAAAATAGACATTCTAATGACATGTCTCACAATATCTCTCATAATATCTCTCATTATTTATAAATGTTACCTAAATAATTCTGATTCTGCCACGACACCAGTCAAAAGTTTGGACACACCTACTCATTCAAGGGTTTTTCTTTATTTTTACTACTTTCTACATTGTAGAACCGTCTACAACCATCTCAATTGATTGAGGTCGGGTGATTGTGGAGGCCAGGTCATCTGAAGCAGCACTCCATCACTCTCCTTATTGGTCAAATAGCCCTTACACAGCCTTGAGGTGTGTTGGGTCATTGTCCTGTTGAAAAGCAAATGATAGTCTGACTAACTGCAAACCAGAAGGGATGGCGTATCGCTGCAGAATGCTGTAGTAGCCATGCTGGTTAAGTGTGCCTTGAACTCTAAATAAATCACAGACAGTGTCACCAGCAAAGCACCCCCACACCTCCTCTCCACCATGCTTCACAGTGGGAAACCCACATGCGGAGATCATCCATCCACCTACTTTTCGTCTCACAAAGACATGGCGGTTGGAACCAAAAATCTCAAATTTAGACTCATCAGACCAAAGGACAGATTTCCACCGGTCTAATGTCAATTGCTGGTGTTTCTTGGCCCAAGCAAGTCTCTTATCCTTTAGTAGTGGTTTCTTTGCAGTAATTCGATCATGAAGGCCTGATTCACACAGTCTCCTCTGAACAGTTGATGATCTCCGTGAAGCATTTATCTGGGCTGTAATTTCTGAGGTTGGTAACTCTAATGAACTTATACTTTGCAGCAGAGGTAACTTTGAGGTACAGGTGAACCTGTAGCCATATTACTTCAACAGTATTTTACATGAGATCCTCTCTAGGCTTTATAGGAATATGACTCTGAATATCAATAGCAAGACCTCTCTTGCCGTTCCTGTCTCTTCTGTAGATGTTATTACCATATATTGCTACCACTGTATCATCAAAGGAATTATCTAAGTGAGTTTCAGATATAGCCAGTATATGAATGCTTTCTGTTGTTAGCAAGTTGATTTCATTAACCTTGTTTCTTAGTATACATATGTTAATGTGGGACATTTTTTGCACTTTTCTGGGAATCTTGAATGTTTGCATTGCTTTACTGGGATTCTTATCAGAGGAAGACATGACAGCGATATTTATATTAGAACTGATAGCGCAGGGTTCACTGTTCAGTGGGCTTCTTGCTATGGCAAAATGTCGCAGTGCTAACAGTATAACTCAGGTTCATAGGCACATGATTACTGCTGACAATAGCTGTCGGATTGACAGAAGCATATAGAGTAACATAAATTTGGTTACTTACATTGTGACTGCCAACACCCCTGGGAAAATGTACATTTGCAGCAGCACTACGACAACTCAGCAACACAATAGTAGGGATTATCTGAGCAGGGCTTGGGTCACTGATAAGTCACTGTCAACGCAGCCTTGAAATGCGAGAGAAAGGGCCCAGGCACCAAGATGACATGGATGGCCTCTAACTTTCCTGTAGAGCATCTTCTCCCTCCAAAAGTTGTGTATAAAAGTTATGCCAACAAAGCTTTTATACTGTAATGCCAGTAGCCTGCTGAATCGTTTGCTGCCGCAGCCCAGCGATGGCACTGGTCCTGGAATAACCACACGCTTTTTGCAGTCTTTCAGAGTTGAAATGAGTTCTTTTAAAATCCAGTTTCGGCAGTTCCAAGCTAGCCCTCCTAATGTTGTTTGACCCCCCCCCATATGATTGTCTAAAACACAAAATCTGATTTTATCAAAACAAACAAATCTGTGCCGTGCAACATGAAAACAATGGAACAATCTTCCTGTGGTTTGGTAAAAAGATGACACCGGTTTCAGAATGTACTTTTTTTTACTGCTCTAATTACTTTGTTAACCAGTTTATAGTAGCAATAAGGCACCTCCACCTAACAGCCCTTAGTGGTATATTGGCCATATACCATAACTCTGGCCTTATTGCTTAAATATAACTTATGACTCATGAGCTTAGTTCAACTGTCATACCCATCAGAACCCAAAATAGCTTGTTTTTCAATGCTTATTAACAAAACTATATTAGGATATTATGGATGATCCTTAGCTTTGTATGAATTTGAGGTGTGACATTTCTCCAACCCCATCCCTCAGCTTTTTACCAAAACAAGGGGAGTGCATTGTTAGCTTCAAATGCTGATTGCTACTTAAAACGTAAAACCAAATTTAAAAAAAATGACCTGATTAAAATTACAGCTAGCTATGTTCTTTAAAAAAATATATATATTTGGGGCTTTTAGGTTTCATTCAGCACCCAAATCCAATGCAAAACATAATGAAGTGTCAGAGCTGAATGTTGCCAGGGTTGAGGTTTCTGGGCCTTCAATGTTAAACTGCAGGCTATAGCACCACCACCTGGTTCATGTCTTCAACTGGCCTCTCTTCAGAGTTCAGACCTACTGGTGGGTTACACATCCATTAGATATCGGAATAAAACTGACCCGTGACCAGAAACACTGTTATTAATCTGGAGGGTCAAAGTTAGTACTACACCCATTAAATAACTTGATGGAAAAAGTTAACAAGAATTGACAGAATTAATTTTTTTATTTAAAAACACTTCAGAAGATTAATTAACATAAATTCCAAAACATGACTTTCTCAACAGCTGAGGCCAAAAAAATAAACCAAGGTTGAGCGTCGGGGTCTGAAGCTTTACATCCTGACACGTGCTTTGTGTTTATTAAAAAAAAAAAGGACAGATATTGCATGTTAAAAAAACACAAAAAAACAAGCAAATACTACACAGAAAAGATAAAAGGTCTATTTACATAGTCATCCAAGTTAAAAAATCTTTGCACAGTAAAACCATAAAACAAAAAGGAGACAGAAAAGGTTTTTTTCTCCATTGGGATATGACAGAAGTCCAGGGTACCAAGTTGGATTCAGGACAGAAGAGACTATTAACTGTGTTCCTGCTTATCACCAGGTCCTTCTGAGAGATTGGGTCCACCTGAGCTTTAGAATGTGACTAAACTGGTCCAAAATTACCTCCATGTAGCCTGAATACGAATTACCTCCTCAAACCCACCTCTAGGGCTTCTTTGATGACGATCAGAGCTAGAGTAAGAGACCTGAAAACTACATTACCCAGAGATGTGAAAACTACATCACCCAGAGTTATCTGCAGCCCTAGCACAATACATAATTATTTTTAAAAAAAAAAATTTAAACTTACAAATCGGCGGTTTGTGGAATTAAAAGTGAATTGATGACACCGCGATCGGACAAACTTTAAAGGTATCAAATCCCAGGTCCTAAACAAAGTACTTAGGAAACAGTCAGCAATCCCTACAATACAGCGCGGGTAGGGTACATAGTGTAGGTGAACAGATAGGAGGGGCTAACGACTCACTAAGGTTCCTTTTTGCCCGGGCCACTGTTAAACAGTACTTGTTGGCCACGTGTAAACCAGTGGAGGCTGGTGGGAGGAGCTACAGGAGGATTGTAATGGCACAGAGTCAAACGTGTGGTTTCCGTATGTTTGATGTGGTTGATACCCGAGTGGCACAGAGGTCTAAGGCACTGCATCTCAGTGCTAGAGTCGTAACTACAGACCGTGGTTCAATTCCAGGCTGTATCCCAACCGACTATGGGAGTCCCATAGGGCGGTGCACAATTGGCCCAGCATTGTCCAAGTTAGGGGTTGGCCGTCATTGTAAATAAGTATTTGTTCTTAATAACCGACTTGCCTAGTTAAATAAATGTTACATTTTAAGCCATAACAATGAGCCTGTCCTCCTATAGCTCCTCCCATATAAACCTTACTATGAGCCAACCAGACAGCACATGGAGCTTTTCGCTTGACAACTAAAGTCTTGGGAGAACATGGCATAGGAGACAATCACAACCAGATGGACTTGAAATGGGCCACTACAACTTCTCACCAGAGTTAAACATCACCTTGTCTGAATGCTATAGCCCCTACCCACATGTCATGTTTCAAAACCACATTCCATTTTATAATTCCAACCCGCTTTTCTTTTTGTATGGAACATTTACAAAACAAATTAAACATTTAGATTCTACAGTAATATCTATGGTATACAAAAAAAATAATTCACAAACTATTTCCTGTTCCTGTTGTTCTAGCCTAGTTGTGATCCCATGCTCTCTTACAGGAGGGGCTAGTCATCATCTCCATCGCTGTCATCTCCCTCGTCCTCTGCATCCCTCTTCCTTTTCTCTCCCTGGACTCCTACTCCATCCTCTTCCTCCTCCTCTTCAACATAGTCATCATCATCTTCCTCATCCTAGGGCCAGAGAACATTTCAATCAACATGACTAGGATCTCTCTTTTCCTGTAGGCCTTTTAGACCCAACATACCAACGGCTAGAAAGCAGCAGGTGGCCGCGGTAATCCCCTAACCGAACGTAGCAGGTGTAGAAATATACCTGAGCAGAGTCCCTACTTCTATGTTAAGGGGAAACGGAACATAGGTTGAAAATACTCCAACCCTGAAAATCTGAAACATCCTTTCTGTCAATCAATAGCTTTCTATCAACGTGTAGAATCAGGAAATAAATGGTGTGTATCCTCTAAGAGACTTGGACTATACACTGTCTCGTGTATATCCTCTAAGAGACTTGGACTATACACTGTCTCATGTATATCCTCTAAGAGACACTCAGCTGCACAAGGGTTTGATGAATGATTACCTGAATGCCATCCTTCATCAGGTAGGACAGTCCCACCTCTTCGCCCTCGGAACCCTCATCATCCTCATCATCGTCGTCCCCATCTCTGGTGGGGCCGGCTGTGTGCTCGTCATCTGTGGGGAGGACAATATTGGGTTAATTATTTGTAGAGGTCTAGGACAAAGGCACATGTCTTAAGTTTATCCTCCCAGCCTTTCCTCAGTCCGTCCCCTCCCAGCCCTGTGTTGCTCACCATCATCAGCCTCTGAGTCTAGCCCCTCGTTGTCATCTGTGGGGAGGACAACATTGGGTTAATTCTCTGTAATGCTCTAGGACAAGGGCACACGTCTCAAGTCTTTCCTCCGTCCCTCAGCACATCCCAGCCCCGTCGTTGCTCACCATCGTCAGCCTCGGAGTCTGGCACCTCGTTGTCTTCGTGGTCATAGCCGTCCAGGAAGGTGACCTGGGGCAGCAGCTCAAAGACACTCTCCCTGTAGTCCTCCAGAGTGGTGATCTCACAGCTGTACAGGTCCAGACTCTTCAGGTTCTTCAGGTTTTTCTGCAATCACAATGTGATGCTGTTAAGATTCTGTAATAATGACTGTGATTGGAATCCATTAAATGGAATGTATTTTGTTGGGTCTACCAGGTGTGTTTATGGGGGTTCCCTTACCAGAGGCTTCACAGTGCTGAGCTCCTTGATCTTGTTGCCGCTCAGGTTGAGATACGTCAGGTTGGGACACTTCTCAGACAGCTGGTCCAGACCTCCAACGATCATGTTATCACTGATCTCCAGCTGAAGAGGACAGATATGGATTCATCTGAAAAAATACTACGATGGCAAGTATCATATAGTACATAGACAAAGAAAATTCTAATATCTTATGTGTCGTCCACTTGTCTACTATAGTATGTGGCTAGACGGATTAATACATTTTTACTTGCATTACATGTTTATTTTTTATGTGGGTGAACCATCGCGACCTCTCCATGACCAGTGGCAAAATAGGATCTTGGACCGAAGATGATGCTCACCTTGAGCAGTTTTGGCAGGGAGGGCAGCTTAGCCAGGGAGGTGAGCCCCACGTTGACCATGCTGAGGAACTCCAGCTCCTTGTAGTCATCTGACAGCCCTTCCACCTCTCCATCACTGGACCGACAGTTGTCCACAACCAGCTCAGCCACCTGTGGAACAATTTGAATTACTGGTAAATGATACAGAATCGTTGATTTTGTTTTTATGAACTTGTTGCTATATTGTGCAAGAAATAGAGAATATGAATAAATTACGTAGCATACTAGTATTCGTTTTGAACTACGCTAGAGAATGTCAACATCCTTCCTGCCTGCAACTCCCCCTCATCATACTAAAGTTAGCTCATGATCAGAGTGCCCGCGGCCACTATCCCCAGCCAGAGAAGTCATTAATTGTTACTGTCGCGGGAACTATAGCTAACTAACGTTACAAAGTAACACTAGCTACTAGCGGACGTAGTTCGCTAACCATAAACTAGCGTATCTTGGTGAGGTTTAAATTGATCATGTGCTATTCATACCCCTTACAAAGTCAACGGCTCAGCGTAGCAATTGGCCAACACTTTCATAGAACTTAAAATCAACCGATGCAACATTTGATGCACGAAGAAGTGTTAAAGAACACAAGGCTACAAAGTAATTATCCCCACGATGGGCGGCATTTTGCACAACTTTACCTTGCAAAACGCCACGCGGGCGCATAGGTTGCATGAAATGCATTCCAAAGATGGGTAGTTACAATATGTACCTATGTGATTGATAACCTTGTATTTGCGGAGAAGGTAAACTCAGTTAGCTCGCTGTTTAAAATACCAAATAAACACTACTTTCACACAAGCCACTGCTATTCAGTATGCGCAAACAACTACATTGTGTTTTTCACAACAACTCGTGGAGCTGGTCGGCTCTACGCTAGCAAATCCAAGGATAATTTATTATAGGGCATTGCTGGCTAACTAGCTAGGCTACTAAAGTCCATATAGGCTACCAATAGTGTTTGATAATTCTTAACATCGCCATTATTTGGGTTGGGAAAACTTGAACTCCATTAACTAACTAACGTTACCGGTTAGGAGTCTAGCTAGCCAGCATTGGCGCTAGCTACATGTAAGCTAGCTAGCTGATGTCCTTGGTAGCGCTAGCTCAGCCAGAGCAAGTCGCGCCACCATCCAAGGTTCTGATCCCATTTTATTCCGAATCGATTTCTATCGCATCCTCCTTGTGGTAACCACCCATATGTGATTTATTATCAGATATTTCTTTGGCACATCAGTTGTATACTATAAGTTAGCAAGCTAAAGAGTATCGAGCTTCGTCATTTCGCATCCACCATGGTTGAGTCGTCATCCTTCACAAAATGCATTGGGAAATAAATAAATAAAGACGTAATACTATACCTCGGCTGGGGTCTTGTTCCTCAACTCCAAACTGATCCTCTTCTCCATCTCCATTTTGAAGACAAACGAAAGCACAAAATCAAAGGAAAAATGAAAATAAAAAGCCGACCACTCAAGCGTTCAGTCACTCCAACCTTCTTCTGTCTATGGCTGATAGGCGATAACCAAACCACCATGTTACCTCGCACCCAGCCCCCTTTCTAAGACACGCCTTCGTCAACATGAATATTACGTTTTTCTGTTTTTAATCATGCTATTGGGCCAGCTATGCGCCATTCAACAGGGACCGCCCTAATTTACATAATATGGCTTGGTGGTAGTTGTAATTGGTCAAGATTGCGTGGTCATTTAATACAAGTTAACCAATGAGATGATTAATACCGCACTTTTAAACTTAGGATACGCCCCCTCTTTGTTCTCATTGGCGCCATTATCAAGTATCGACAGTTGATATAATGCTGTGTTCATAACCAAGTGGGGAAAGTGGTAATTTCTAGTTGAGTAGTATCAAATCAAATTGTATTTGTCACATGCGCCGAAATGCTTTACTTACAAGCCCAAATCAACAATGCAGTTAAAAATAATAATAATTACAGAAAAATATACAGAAAAAAAGAATACGAATGAAAGTTAGAAATAATTAAAGAGCAGCAGCAAAATAACAATAGCAAGGCTATATCCAGGGGTACGTACTGGTACAGAGTCAATGTGTGGGGGCACCGGTTAGTCAAGGTAATTGAGGTACTATGTACATGTAGGTAGAGTTATTAAAGTGACTATGCATAGATAATAACAGAGAGTAGCAGCAGTGTAAGGAGGGGGGGGCAATGAGTCTGAGTAGCCATTTGATTAGATGTTCAGGAGTCTTATGGCTTGGGGGTTGAAGCTGTTTAGAAGCCTCTTGGACCAAGACTTGGCGTTCCGGTACCTCTTGCCATGCGTTAGCAGAGAGAACAGTCTATGGCTAGGGTGGCTGGAGTCTTTGACCATTTTTAGGGCCTTCCTCTGACACCACCTGGTCTAGAGGTCCTGGGTGGCAGGAAGCTTGGCGCTGCGTCAACCATAAACTAAAGTACAGGTATCATGCTCGCACACAAAATATAGTGTTCAAAAACCATATTAATAGATTGCTTTTTATAAATAATATTTTTTGTTGTTGCATTAAACTGCTGATGCTGGTGATGTCAAAGATCCTTAAGTGGGAGAAGTTGGTGCTCAGGGATGATATAGGAGTTTTCACCAATTACCAGTTCGAGGGGCGTTCAAGTGTACTGAACAAAAATATAAATGTAACATGCAACAATTTCAATAATTATACTGAGTTACAGTTCCTATACGGAAATCAGTCAATTTAATTAAACAAATTAGGCACTAATCTATGGATTTCACATGACTGGGCAGGGGTGCAACCATGGGGAGCCAGGCCCAGACAATCAAAATAGTTTTTAGAAAAATTAGCATTCAATTCTCTGGCAACAGCTCTGGTGGACATTCCTGCAGTCAGCATGCCGATTGCACGCTCCCTCAAAACTTGAGACATCTGCGGCATTGTGTTGCGTTTTATTGTCCCCAGCACAAGGTGTGCCTGTGTAATGATCATGCTGTTTAATCTGCTTCTTGATATGCCACATCTGTCAGGAGGAGAAATGTCCACTACAGGGGTGTAACCAAATTTGTGCTCAAAATTTGAGAAATAAGCTTTTTGTGCATATGGAAAAATTCTGGGATCTTTTATTTCAGCTCATGAAATATGGGTTTATATTTTTGTTCACTATAGAGTTTTCCCGGTATGTGGTAAATACTACCTTCCCAATTGGTTATAAACACAGCGTTAGAGTGTTCGCTATAAAAAATGTAATGTATATAATCCACATTTTGACTCTATGAAAATGTTCAATATAAAATACATTAGCATTTTGATAAGTTACCAGAAGCTCTTATCCAGAGCGACTTTACAGTCAGAGCATTCAAGACAGGTCAGACAACCACACATCAAAGTCATTGCAAGTGAAACTTTTCTCAATAAAGCATCTATCAGCAAAGTCTGTGCTAGTAAGAAAATACAAGTATTTTATATTATTACATTTTTAAAAATGTGGTCCTCTGTGGCTCAGTTGGTAGAGCATGGTGGTTCGATTCCCAGAACCAATCATATATAAAAAATGAATGCATACTGTAAATTACTTTGGATTAAAGCGTTTGCTAAATGGCATATATTATTCGAAATGTAATTAAAAACTAAGTAATCAACCCAACTTTCAAAACAAAGTCATTGAATGCTAGGCTTGGCAAGCCAGGCTAGCCTGGTCCCAGACCTGTGTGGGCTATTGGCTATTCCATTCTTACATGCATGACAATGAGTGGCAACTGCGAGGAGTGGCATGATGGCACAAAAAGACTGAAACACAGGCTAAAACCAAGCTTATTATGCTGATTTCCCTCCAGTGTGGCAAAAGTGTCTATTGAGCTTCACTATCTTCCTTCATAGTTCCCTGTGACGCCCCCGACCATTTCAACACTAGCCTAGTTCCCAGTAGGAACCGATGCATATAAATTATAACTACACAATTTACTAGATGAGGTATGGCATCTCTTCCTTATATCAATACTGCTATTATACAATATTCATTCCATTTTACCCCATGTATCTCTATTTGATGATGTGTTGTACTGTGTTTATGTTGTAGTATCAGTGATGCTCACTAGATGTCAGGCAACACAATGTAGTGGGCTGATGGACTAAACTGTCTGATGGTCATCTAGATATCAGGCAACAGATAATATTAATGACATTTTACCCCATGAATCTCTATGTGATGATGTGTTGTACGGTGTTTATGTTGTAGTATCAGTGATGCACACTAGATGTCAGGCAACACAATGAGGTGGGCTGATGGACTAACCTGCCAGAAGGCCATCTAGATGTCAGGCAACACAATGTAGTGGGCTGATGGACTAATCTGCCAGAAGGTCATCTAGATGTCAGGCAACACAATGTAGTGGGCTGATGGACTAAACTGCCGGACGGCCACGGTCTGCTGACCTTGAGTTCAATGGCTTGCCTCTAGAGGCCTCTGCTTACTCTTTTTTCCACTCAGACAAACTTGCTGAAAGGTTCTATTAATCAGAAGAATCAGACAGAAGCTCAGACGGCCGAACATTTGATTCATCTCCCAAAAATCGGTTTGGGGCTACAGCTGTTGGTGAGTTTAGATGTCTCACTTTTCAAAATTCAAAAGGCACTCGCACATCTGAGCTATCTTTGTTGCAGGTGCCTGGTAACAGATGAATAAGATTAGAAAAAATAAGAAACCAGCACACTGCTCTTGATAGTGTCACTGCTCTTCATTAAGCTTTACGTATCGACCTCAAGGCTTTCGTCAGAGCTTAATAAAGAGCAGTGATACTAGCAAGAGCAGTGAGCAGGTTTCTTATTTTGTCTCACTTTTGACATGCTTTACGTTTTGAACTGTTCCTATACATTTACAGCCTTGTGTTTACATCACTTTAAAATATCTGACAGCTTCCGACACCATCCCCCATCTATGACTGTGCCTTAGTCCCGATTCTACACACTTTTCCGTGGGGGGGTGCAAGAACACTTTGAGAAGTGTGGAGAATCAGGGACGCACAGAGCTTGACCCCTAAAGGGTCAACGACAGGTCATGGGTATGCCTGACGATGTAATGATAGGCCCTTGAATTACATTAGAAAGGGGAATCCCACTGTCTATGGACTGGAGTGGGAGGTACTGTATGTAACATTTAGACAGCCCCGAGTCAAGCCAGTCTTGAAACACGTCAGGCACATGAAGCAAGCTTCTCATGACCTGGCTTTGCCTGGTAATACCAAGCAAGGGAGGGGTTATTTTACAGCGTAGAGCTTTTTCAACACTTTCTTTTCCTGAAGATAATGTGTCTGTCCATAAATTGCTCTGTCTTGTATCTCACACAGAGAGATGAGAGTGTCAGAGCCCTGGTTAATGCCACAGTGAATACAGTGCTGCATCCAGGTCACTTCTAGAATATACTTTATCACCCCTCCTTTGTAACACATAGCAGCCATTAGGAAATGAATAAGTAGCTGAAGTCATAACTTTGTTAAAAAACACAAAACACCATCAGAAAAATACAACAGGTACACACACGACACACACACGCTCACACACACATTTTCCTACTCAATTGATGGCTTGTTTTACTCCTCCCATAGAGACTGTTTCCCAGCACCTGGGTGTCGTTTATGCCATGACCCCTGCCCCTTTGACCCCCAGGCCATTTCCATCAGTGTGACTCCTTCCAGATGTGTGTTACAATGGCTGCGGTGGTTTTCATGGACTGTGGTTTTCATAGAGGGAGCTGAACACACTGCTCATGGTTTACTGACGGAACAAACATCTTTGTCAACAGAAAATCCCACTGATGACAGGATTCAGTGTGAACTGTGTACTTTCCTTTGGGAACATAAGGGATACCTGCGAGTGCAATATTTTTCCATCGGATAGGGTCCATGGAACAGCAAGGTTTGATGGTTAATTGTGCAAAGCATTTTTTGTTTCTGTTGCTGTGGTCCTTGCCTGAGACATGAGTGCAGACGTTAGCCATCAGTGCAAGTCGCTAGCCTTTAGCTTGACATGTTAACACTGTCTCCTTCTGAGCACATTGCACTGCTGAGCCGTGTTTGATTCCTGGTCAGTTACAGGATGAGCTTGAAGAGCACTGGGTCCAGTATGGGAGAGACATTGCATTGCAATTCCAAAGACACAAACTCCTATGTAATCCCAGAGAATATTTGTATTTTTGTACTGTGGTTTCTGAGCCAAAGATGAACATTGAACACACAGTGCATGTTTGAGCACCGTTTGTTTGCTCTTTTGCTCCAGACGCAGATTTAGAAATCTACAAATTCTGGCGTGGATTTGAGTGTTTTACCCCAAATCTTGGTCTCGGAGTCTATTAAGACCACATAGAAAGTGTTACATAGTCAAAGGCATATGTCTGTGGAATTGCAGTTAATGGGAAGATAAATACTCACGTCACTGTGCATCAACATAGACATGCATCTGAGGGGAGGCGTTCTCAGGGCTCAGATGCCGGACCAGATGTGTCAACATGTCCCACATCAACTGGTCTAGTAGGGAGTGAAGGTAACAGAACCCAGCCGTGCTTCAAGCAAGGGCAGAGGCTAAGGGGG
Source organism: Oncorhynchus tshawytscha (assembly GCF_018296145.1). Classification (NCBI taxonomy): domain Eukaryota; kingdom Metazoa; phylum Chordata; class Actinopteri; order Salmoniformes; family Salmonidae; genus Oncorhynchus; species Oncorhynchus tshawytscha. The sequence goes on from NW_024609826.1 coordinate 508,896, forward strand.
AATGAGCCTATCTACACTGAGTGTACAAAACACATGCCTTTGAGCGGGGTATGGTAGTAGGTTCTAGCCGCACCGGTTTGAGTGTGTCAAGAACTGCAATGCTGCTGGGTTTTTCATGCTCAACAGTTTCCCGTGTGTATCAATAATGGTCCACCACCCAAAGGATATACAGCCAACTTGACACAACTGTGGGAAGCATTAGAGTCAACATGTTCCTAGTGTTTTGTACACTCAGTGTATATTGTCAAGAGCTCCCTAATCATAGACCTGTCCACAGGAGCTGCTGAAGACGGCAAATGACCCGAGCGCCACCACCCAATACCAGTGGAGGCTGAGGGGAGGACGGCTCATAATAATGGCTGGAATGGAGTGTAAGGGAGTGAATGAATGAAAACCATGTGTTTGATACCATTCCATTCACTCCATTCCGCTGTGACTGAGATAATAAACCTGTGGGATGTGGTAGTTGATGCTGTATATTTTAGTGTGACGTGTGTTCATTTATCAACGTGGAGACAGTAATAATGTACCTTATGGGTTGATCATCTCTCCCCTTCATTCTGCACAGTTTTTGATATGGTACATGTGAGTAATGTAGAAGTGTATGTAAACCACTTACATGCTAGGATATTGGAACTCAAATGGTGTCCATAGCAACATACAGTGTGTGTTCTTTGACCTCAGTAATGCTTCCCCTGTTCCCATTAGGCTGCATTGTCATTATTAATTTGCAAGATGCTGAACAGAGATGGTGAAGAGAGAGAGAGAGAGAGAGAGAGATGAAAAGCAAAGGCCCTAGGACAGAAAGATTTCCAGGACGGTGGAACAAGTCTTTCTCCAGTAAATCATACAATTAGATGTCTCATTGGGGGACTGGTGTGAATGTTTCTGCTGCAGCATTTAGTGCACTCCTTGTCCAGGGATGTGTGTGTTTAGTAGGGTGGTGATTTAGGTGGTTGGATATTAGCTGTAATGTGGGAGTATGTTGGCTCGCAGGTGTTTGAAAAGGGAAAGTCCATCATTCTCAAAAAAGTGCAAATCCAAGTAGTAAAACTGCTGTAGATTATATTTATCCTTTATTTTAGCAGGGAGTCCCATTGAGACCAAAGCCTCTTTTTCAAATGTATAAAATGCTCAACATTCAAACATACAACGTCATACAAACATACAATACAATGAGTAATTTAAGAAGCAAACAATAAAAAGATTGAAAGATGAATACGAACAGTAAGACCAATAGTCCATCATAAGGCGGTTTGGCATGGAGCAGTTTAGTACTTCCTGTTATATTTCAGATTCTATACTGGACTAAGACTAAGAGAGGTCCTGTATGGATATACAAATAATCATCAATGCACTATTGTCCCTCTGCCAAGTCAGAAAGCACTACAGACATACTTTTTCATAGGGTAGTCAATGAACAGGCTCAAGTTGGGAAAATTCCATCACATGACAGATTCTAAATGATTTAGGCTACCAAATCAGCCCTCCACCCTCTCTTAAATTCAATGCAAACAATCTATCAGTTTGTCAATAAGGTCTTTCATATTGCATGGCATGACCGATTCCTCACCATAGCCGCAGGCCTAGCTAACACCGTTTTGGCATAGATTCATCTGCCTTCAATGACTCATATTCCCCAACAACTAGCCCCGTAATGGCAGTACTGGCCCTCTTTGTAGAGAGTGATTTCAAAGACTTGTTGAGACAGAGCCCTGTTTGAATAACAAAACCATGTTGCCTGTTTGGCTGAGGCTTGTCAAATAGAGATTCAATGATAAAGCAGAGAGAACTACGGTCACTGATGGGTCTGCTAACCACCAAAGACTGAATCTGGTCAAGTGGTTACGACCCTTATCACAAAAAGCCTACCAATAATGCAGTGACACAGACCATGGCATGGAATGTTATGGGAGGGCCAGGAGGGGCAGGAGGAGCAGGAGGGGCAGGAGGGGAAGGAGGAGCAGGAAGGGCAGGAGGGGCAGGAGGGCAGGAGGGGCAGGAGGGCAGGAGGGGCAGGAGGGGCAGGAGGGCAGGAGGGGCAGGAGGAGCAGGGGCAGGAGGGGAAGGAGGGCAGGAGGAGCAGGAAGGGCAGGAGGGGCAGGAGGGGCAGGGAGCAGGAGGAGCAGGAGGGGCAGGAGGGGCAGGAGGGCAGGAGGGGCAGGAGGGGCAGGAGGGCAGGAAGGGCAGGAGGGGCAGGAGGAGCAGGAGGGGCAGGAGGAGCAGGAGGGGCAGGAGGAGCAGGAGGGGCAGGAGGAGCAGGAGGGGCAGGAGGGGCAGGAGGGCAGGAGGGCAGGAGGGGCAGGGAGGGGCAGGAGGGCAGGAGGGGCAGGAGGGGCAGGAGGAGCAGGAGGGGGCAGGAGGGGCAGGAGGAGCAGGAGGAGCAGGAGGGGCAGGAGGAGCAGGAGGGGCAGGAGGGGCAGGAGGAGCAGGAGGGCAGGAGGGCAGGAGGGCAGGAGGGGCAGGAGGGGCAGGAGGGGCAGGAGGGGCAGGAGGGGCAGGAGGCAGGCAGGAGGGGCAGGAGGAGGGGCAGGAGGAGGGGCAGGAGGGGAGGAGGAGGGGCAGGAGGGGCAGGGCAGGAGGGGCAGGAGGAGCAGGAGGGGCAGGAGGGGCAGGAGGAGCAGGAGGGGCAGGAGGAGCAGGAGGGGCAGGAGGAGCAGGAGGGGCAGGAGGAGCAGGAGGGGCAGGAGGAGCAGGAGGGGCAGGAGGAGCAGGAGGGGCACTTAAGTAGTAACATAATCCAGAGCCTTTCCACATGTGTAACAAAAGGAAAGTCATTTTTAAATGTACCCATTTGTGTTCTGTGTATCAGTATCTGTCAATTGTTTTTGAGGCAGAGAGAAAGAGGAGAGACAATGTGTCCTTAGCTTACCTGTGATGTAATTTACACCAATGATCGATTGGCCGGCTACAGAGATGAATATGCCTTCATGCCACTGTTCACGCTTCAACGATCTCATGACAGATGTTCATCACAATAGTAAGGTTGTCTTGGAGAAAAGAATAGAAAGAGAATGTGAGAAAGAGAAAAAGAAAGAGGGAGCAGAGTTCAAAAATCAACCAGCTGTTAAATGTTACTTTGACTTGATGAGCAGTTTTCCACTCAGCAAGTGAAAGACAGATGTCTGGTCATACTGTATTTCTCTCTGTTATGACAATATCTTTATTGTCTCCAACCAAACCCATGAAATACCAACTCTCAACACTATTTGAATGAGATCATACCAAATTTGCCTCAGCCTGTAAGAATACATTTTGAGCAGGTTGACATTCATTGTCATGAGTCTTGCCCTGGAAGCAGAACTGAGCAATTTCCCGCTAGATGGGGCAGCTGCAAAATTGTCTATATTGTGAAAAATGATGGAAACCAAAATTAGCTTTTAGCTCTTAATTTAAGATTAGGGTTAGAAGTGTGGTTGAGGTTAGGGTTAGTCATTAGGGTTAGAAGTGTGGTTAAGTTTAGGGTTAGTCATTAGGGTTAGAAGTGTGGTTAAGGTTAGGGTTAGTCATTAGGGTTAGAAGTGTGGTTAAGGTTAGGGTTAGTCATTAGGGTTAGAAGTGTGGTTAAGGTTAGGGTTAGTCATTAGGGTTAGTCATTAGGGTTAGAAGTGTGGTTAGGATTAGGGTTAGTCATTAGGGTTAGAAGTGTGGTTAAGGTTAGGGTTAGTCATTAGGGTTAGTCATTAGGGTTAGAAGTGTGGTTAAGGTTAGGGTTAGTCATTAGGGTTAGAAGTGTGGTTAAGGTTAGGGTTAGTCATTAGGGTTAGAAGTGTGGTTAAGGTTAGGGTTAGTCATTAGGGTTAGAAGTGTGGTTAAGGTTAGGGTTAGTCATTAGGGTTAGAAGTGTGGTTAAGGTTAGGGTTAGTCATTAGGGTTAGAAGTGTGGTTAAGGTTAGGGTTAGTCATTAGGGTTAGAAGTGTGGTTAAGGTTAGGGTTAGTCATTAGGGTTAGAAGTGTGGTTAAAGTTAGGGTTAGTCATTAGGGTTAGAAGTGTGGTTAAGGTTAGGGTTAGTCATCAGGGTTAGAAGTGTGGTTAAGGTTAGGGTTAGTCATTAGGGTTAGAAGTGTGGTTAAGGTTAGGGTTAGTCATTAGGGTTAGAAGTGTGGTTAAGGTTAGGGTTAGGTTTCAAATCAGATTTGATGACTTTGTGGCTGTGCCAGCTAGGGACCACTCTGCAGAGCTGCCTCCAGGGCAAGATTCATGACAATAAATGCTGACCTACACATTTTGAGGGTGGAATGAATGTTGTGAATAATAAGAACCATAAACCAGGGCATCAAACGGATACATTTTGTACTGTTTTCTCTTTGTTATCAATGTGCCTTGTGTTAAGAACACAACAACAACATGCAGAAAAACGCAGACAAGTTGAGACTGTAACTCTGGTGTCATCACTTCTTACTGGAAACGGTTGGCACCAGTTTTGCAACCCAGCCTTGACATCCCCGGGACACCGAATTCTCCTCAACTACTCTTTATACCTTCCACGATGGCTGCTGTGTCAACGGTACAGATAGACATAGCACCCATGAGGCTTTTCCCTCAGCAGCTACACAGATTACATTAGATACATTTAGTAGTCACAGGGAGCTGCCAAGTGGTGGCTATTCAGCGGCCTGATGGTCTGGGGGTAGAAGCTACTGGCCAGTCTGACAGTTTTTATCCATGATGCTCCTATACTGCCCACGTCTGAGTGATGGAAGCGGAGAGAAGGGTGGCTGAGGACTAAGGTCCTAGAGGATCTTTTTGCCCTTCCTGCGACACGTGGTGTTGTAGGTGTCCTGGAGGGCAGGCAGTGAGCCCCCAGTGGAGAGCTTTGCGGTCAGCGGTGAGGGAGTTGCCGTAACAGGCTGTGATGCAGCCCAGCAGTATGATGTCTATGGTGCTCCTGTCGAACACTGTGAAGGCCCTCGGGGACGGAACACATTTCTTCAGCCTCCTGAGGTTGAAGAGTGGCTGTTGTGGTTTCTTCACCACGGTGTCTGTGTGATGAAAACATCAGAACTGGCAGCGTCTTGGCTGAGGCAGCTTTATCATGGTCATTTTCCATAAGCAGAGATGACGTCTCGGAGGCTTATTGTTTTAGCTGTCAGTGGGGATTTACTTTAGGATGGAATTTCAGCCGGGCTCGTAGAGCTGTAGCATGGCCAGCCCAGGTGTCATAGAGCTGCAGGTCATGCTGGTGGTTTAAGCCTGCTGTTTAGCTATTAGCAGCAATTAGGCTGGCACAGTGAGGATTCAGGTTACCAGCCCCTCATGTCATACCACACCACTCTGCATGGTCTTTCTCCCATGATGAGGGTCCCCACTGTTTGGTTAGTACTGCTGTCGGCCGGGGGTCTTATCTGTTCATGGTCTAACTGCATGAGAAGGATTTTGTCTCCCTGGGGCCTTGGATTTACCAGTTATAAAAATATAGATTGGTACAAAAAATGTTTTATTCATCATCCTGTGCTGCAGAGGGCAGAGAGAGGAATTAAGATATAATTTCATATCAAGTGATAAACCCTAACACAACCTTCCTGTAAAGAGATAAACAATACCACCACCTCCATGAAGAGAGATAAACCATACCCCCACCTCCCTGTAGAGAGATAAACCCTAACACAACCTTCCTGTAAAGACATAAACAATACCACCACCTCCATGAAGAGAGATAAACCATACCACCACCTCCCTGTAGAGGGATAAACAATACCACCACCTACCTGTAGAGATATAAACCATACCACCACCTCCCTGTAGAGAGATAAACCATACCACCACCTCCCAGTAGAGAGATAAACCATACCACCACCTCCCAGTGGAGAGATAAACCATACCACCACCTCCCTGTAGAGAGATAAACCATACCACCACCTCCATGAAGAGAGATAAACCATACCACCACCTCCCTGTAGAGATATAAACCATACCACAACCTCCCTGTAGAGAGATAAACCATACCACCACCTCCCAGTAGAGAGATAAACCATACCACCACCTCCCTGTGGAGAGATAAACCATACCACCACCTCCCTGTAGAGATATAAACCATACCACCACCTCCCGTAGAGATATAAACCATACCACCACCTCCATGTAGATATAAACCATACCACCACCTCCCGTAGAGATATAAACCATACCACCACCTCCATGTAGAGAGATAAACCATACCACCACCTCCCTGTAGAGAGATAAACCATACCACCACCTCCATGAAGAGAGATAAACCATACCACCACCTTCCTGTAGAGATATAAACCATACCACCACCTCCATGAAGAGAGATAAACCATACCACCACCTCCCTGTAGAGATATAAACCATACCACCACCTCCCTGTGGAGAGATAAACCATACCACCACCTCCCTGTGGAGAGATAAACCATACCACCACCTCCATGAAGAGAGATAAACCATACCACCACCTTCCTGTAGAGATATAAACCATACCACCACCTCCCTGTAGAGATATAAACCATACCACCACCTCCCTGTGGAGAGATAAACCATACCACCACCTCCCTGTGGAGAGATAAACCATACCACCACCTCCATGAAGAGAGATAAACCATACCACCACCTCCCTGTAGAGATATAAACCATACCACCACCTCCCTGTAGAGAGATAAACCATACCACCACCTCCCAGTAGAGAGATAAACCATACCACCACCTCCCTGTAGAGATATAAACCATACCACCACCTCACATAGAGATATAAACCATACCACCACCTCCCTGTAGATAGATAAACCATACCACCACCTCCAGTAGAGATATAAACCATACCACCACCTCCCTGTAGATAGATAAACCATACCACCACCTCCCTGTAGAGAGATAAACCATACCACCACCTCCATGTAGAGATATAAACCATACCACCTCCCTGTAGAGATATAAACCATACCACCTCCCTGTAGAGAGATAAACCATACCACCACCTCCCTGTAGAGATATAAACCATACCACCTCCCCGTAGAGAGATAAACCATACCACCACCTCCCTGTAGAGATATAAACCATACCACCTCCCTGTAGAGATATAAACCATACCACCTCCCTGTAGAGATAAACCATACCACCACCTCCCTGTAGAGATATAAACCATACCACCACCTCCCTGTAGATAGATAAACCATACCACCACCTCCCTCTAGAGATATATAAACCATACCACCACCTCCCTCTAGAGATATATAAACCATACCACCACCTCCCTCTAGAGATATATAAACCATACCACCACCTCCCTCTAGAGATATATAAACCATACCACCACCTCCCTCTAGAGATATATAAACCATACCACCTCCCTGTGGAGAGATAAACCATACCACCACCTCCCTCTAGAGATATATAAACCATACCACCACCTCCCTCTGAAGAGATATATAAAGATACACCACTTCCCTCTAGAGACCATACTAAAGATACCACCACCTCCCTCACATGTCCTCCCTCTAGAGATATAGGAAACCATACCACCACCTCCCTCTAGAGATATATAAACCATACCACCACCTCCCTCTAAGATACCATAAACCATACCACCTCCCTGTGGAGAGAAAACCACCACCACTTCCCTGTGAACCAGGAGGACTTCCAGCCTGTCTGTACTGAAAAACACCAGGAAGGACTTCCAGTACATTTGAAAAACACCAGGAAGGACTTCCAGCCTGTCTGAGCTGTCTGACTGAAAAACTGCAGATGGGGACAGTGTACTGAAAAAAAAACACAGGAAGAGAGGGGGCCATGTAAGACACATGTCTGACTTCCAGCCTGTGTAGAGCAGAAGGACTTCCACTGGGCCAGGCAGGAAGGACTTCCAGCCTGTCTGTACTGAAAAACACCAGGAAGGACTTCCAGCCTGTCTGTACTGAAAAACACCAGGAAGGACTTCCAGCCTGTCTGTACTGAAAAACACCAGGAAGGACTTCCAGCCTGTCTGTACTGAAAAACACCAGGAAGGACTTCCAGCCGGTCTGTACTGAAAAACACCAGGAAGGACATCCAGCCTGTCTGTAGCTGAAAAACACCAGGAAGGACTTCCAGCCTGTCTGTACTGAAAAACACCAGGAAGGTTGGTATGTCAGTGACTGCATATCTTATTACGACCTATGATTGACAGAAGGGAATTAGGTCCCTTTAAAAAAAAAGGATGAAGTATTGTTTACTCCTCCAAGACATCTCTTTTGTCCCTCAATACTGGTCGGCAATAGGTATATGAACATGTCCAGGCAGGCTTAAGTGTACTGCAGGTAGGGATTAGTGTACACATTTGAAGCCTTGTCCTGTTTTCCCTTGGGTACACATGAACACCTGATTGAATAATACCAGCAGATTGAATCTGTTAAGATGGTAAATACAGGAACATGGTCACGTTGGCCACCCATGGTTTACAGTCTATGGTTATGATTGACAGGCAGCATAATGAGAAGCAGGTTTCCACCGGTAAAGGTGAAATAATGGACTGTTTATAGCTGGGAGGTAGAAGGAAGAAAACATAAGAAACCTTCTGGGAACATTGACTCTCCTGGAATGAGGGATATTCTGAATATGTGTGTGTGTGTGTGTGTGTATGTGTGTGTATGTGTGTGTGTGTGTGTGTGTGTGTGTGTGTGTATGTGTGTGTGTGTGTGTTTGTGAGGGTGTGTGTGTATGTGTATGTGGGTGTGTGTGTGTGTGTGTGTGTGTGTGTGTGTGTGTGTGTGTGTGTGTGTGTGTGTGTGTGTGTGTGTGTGTGTGTGTGTGTGTGTGTGTGTGTGTGTGTATGTGTCCAGCACATCCTCCCTGACCGTCTCCCAACACCCACGGTCCAGCTCTCACAGCCCCAGCACACAGCTGGGACTAGTTAGGATGTAGAGAGGTAAGTTAGAAGAGCTGGGGATACAGTATTGTCCCATATATCTGCCCTTGTTTATTCAGAACACTGGGAAGAGGGAGTAGAGCGGGGGAGGGATAGGGAGTAGGGAAGGGGGAGTGTTATCTGACCCCCTGGCTTTTTTCTTGACCTTTCTCTCCTCCTCCTCTCATCACTCTTTCTCTTTCTCTCCTTCTCCTCCTCTGACCATTCGTCAGCACAGAAGGGATCGTCAAAACAAGGCTGCCAGACACACACACACACACACACACACACACACACACACAGGCGATAATACATTCTAGACAAAAATGTAAGACAAAATTCTTAAGTTGTCCTTGCCTCGTTGTTCTGCAAACAATCAATCAAATGTATTTATCAAGCCCCTTTTACATCAGCAGTTGTCACGAAGTGCTATACAGAAACCCAGTCTACAACCACAAAGAGGAAGCAATGCAGATGCAGAAGCACAGTGACTAGGGAAAACTCACTAGACAGGCAGGAACCTAGGACGCAACATAGGTTCCTCTTCTGACTGTGCCTGTAACAGTGACCATACAGTATAACAAATCAGGAAACAAGATAATCAACTATCTAGTTTTCAGTTTAGTAATAGAGTAATTGTAATAATTAGTCTTATGATATGCGAGTCAAGTTGACATGTTGGGAAAATCCTGTCATTCCTTTCAGACAATGAGGGCCCCTGATAAAGATGAGAAGAGCACAAACGACACAAATCAACCGTTGCCTGTCAAGATCAAACTGTAGACTATACAACAGCCAACATTTCAGGATCTGTCGGCTGGAGTTGAGTTTCTTTGTTAGTTCCCTCTTACCTCTAAAATAAGAAGAACAAGATACTGGGAGAAAGTATCCTATATGAAGGGAGTACTTCCCTCTGGGCTTTCTTTTAGCCTGCCCTCCCTGCCACAATAGCGTGCTCAAACTCACACTCACACACACACGCATCCCTATTCACACACACTTACACACACCCCTACTCAGACACACTCACACACACCCCTACTCACACACCACATTGTCTGCGTTCGGCTCTCCCTTCCCACTCTGCCTCCATCTCCCTTCCAGGATGCACAGACGACTGCTCTCTCTCTGGGTGACCGGGGCGCTGCTGCTACCCTTGTGCTGGGGTGAGTATTCACTGATCTTTGAACTTTGTACTGGCTAGAGCACTGGCGGACCTAAGGGTAATCTCTCAATGGTGGATCAAAGAGGGCACCACTTACCCCATGCAGGGGTGTTTAAACAGGACACCAAAAGGGATTTTTGTTGTCATCTGAAGCCGGTGCCCGAAGTGAGGATGGCTGAACTGTCAGACAGAGTCAAGGTTAGGATGGGGACATTGTGCCCCGGGAATTCCTAGAAACAATATCTAGTGCACTGTGGAGCAGTTTGAAATAGCCACGTACAGTGTTGTTGTAACCCTACTGTGGAGCAGTTTTACATAGCCACGTACAGTGTTGTTGTAACCCTACTGTGGAGCAGTTTTACATAGCCACGTACAGTGTTGTTGTAACCCTACTGTGGAGCAGTTTTACATAGCCACGTACAGTGTTGTTGTAACCCTACTGTGGAGCAGTTTGAAATAGCCATGTACAGTGTTGTTGTAACCCTACTGTGGAGCAGTTTTACATAGCCACGTACAGTGTTGTTGTAACCCTACTGTGGAGCAGTTTTACATAGCCACGTACAGTGTTGTTGTAACCCTACTGTGGAGCAGTTTGAAATAGCCATGTACAGTGTTGTTGTAACCCTACTGTGGAGCAGTTTTACATAGCCACGTACAGTGTTGTTGTAACCCTACTGTGGGCAGTGATGACTTTCTCAGGCACCAGCGGAGAAGGAGCTCTGTGGATTCCCTATGGACTCGACCCGGCTGGTTGTTCTGTGGATCCCCTATGGACTCGACCCGGCTGGTTGTTCTGTGGATCCCCTATGGACTCGACCCGGCTGGTTGTTCTGTGGATCCCCTATGGACTCGACCCGGCTGGTTGTTCTGTGGATCCCCTATGGACTCGACCCGGCTGGTTGTTCTGTGGATCCCCTATGGACTCGACCCGGCTGGTTGTTCTGTGGATCCCCTATGGACTCGACCCGGCTGGTTGTTCTGTGGATCCCCTATGGACTCGACCCGGCTGGTTGTTCTGTGGATCCCCTATGGACTCGACCCGGCTGGTTGTTCTGTGGATGAACTTTTTTATCCAGCCAGAGAGTTTAGATTTACAATGCTGGGAAAGACCTCTTCACCAAACCACCTTCTGGTTGCTTTGTCTTATTATTTCTTGTTGTGTGTCTTCTTTCGCCTGCTTGTCTCTGGGAGTTTGTCAGATGCAAACATTTGTCTTCATTGGTTTGTGGAGTTTGCGACAAGAACGCGTCTAGCGCTGTGAGAGTTTCGTTCCATGCTGGTCGTTAACTGTTCTGTTGGGTGATTCCTACTGCTGTAAGAAACAGACCAGATGACAGCGCAGAGGAATTATTACATTTGCTAGCTATAGCTTACCATAGCTTTTAGCAGTGATGCATGTTTTACAGTCTGTAAATACCCCAGGAAGAGTAGTTTTATCGCTTGATATTAAAAAGCATGGTAGACAGGCCACTTGATTTTTTATTTACTTCAAAGAAAAGATCTCTACTGCAATATGATATATCAAGAGGACGTCCACCTGCTAGTCTCGCCGTTCTGTATCCTATCTGAGACACCGGTTCATGGAGCATAAAGGACCATAAACAAAGTGAACCTGAGGAGATGCAAGTCCTCAGAGAGAGAGAAAGATACTGTACATGGGCAGGGGTCATTCAAAGGTCCACCACACTCCATTCAGAATAGAGCCATAAGATGTTTTCTGGGAGTATATAAGTTTTCCCCAAGCCTTGCTATTCAAGGAGACATGGGATGGGAGCCCTGTGAAATAGGACCGAGGGGTGAAATTATTAGGTTGTGGAACCATCTTGTCAATATGCCAGAAGACTGAATAACAAAAAAGGTTTTCAATTGGGATAAAACACACAATTACCCTTGGACAAAGCATCATATTTAAGGAAGCTGATGTACAACACATATCTAGAATTAAGTAATGATGCAATGTCAACGTGATCAAACACAAGTTAACCCTTAGCTACAAAGACAAATGGTAGTAGTGAATAAAGCTCTACCTATGGGAGTAGTGAATAAAGCTCTACCTATGGTAGTAGTGAATAAAGCTCTACCTATGGGAGTAGTGAATAAAGCTCTACCTATGGGAGTAGTGAATAAAGCTCTACCTATGGGAGTAGTGAATAAAGCTTTACCTATGGGAGTAGTGAATAAAGCTCTACCTATGGGAGTAGTGAAAAAAGCTCTACCTATGGGAGTAGTGAAAAAAGCTCTACCTATGGGAGTAGTGAATAAAGCTCTACCTATGGGAGTAGTGAATAAAGCTCTACCTATGGGAGTAGTGAATAAAGCTTTACCTATGGGAGTAGTGAATAAAGCTCTACCTATGGGAGTAGTGAAAAAAGCTCTACCTATGGGAGTAGTGAAAAAAGCTCTACCTATGGGAGTAGTGAATAAAGCTCTTGAAGGTCGTCCTCATATGTAGCCAAATAAGAGAGTACAAAGGCTATTTATTGGCTATTTTCAAAGGCTATTTTGTTGTCGAGACAAGAGTATACAGGCTCTCCCTATCAAAAAAAATTGATCATCAGGGCCTCCTGAGTGGTGCAGTGGTCTAAGGCACTGCATCGCAGTGCTAGCTGTGCCACTAGAGATTCTGGGTTCGAGTCCAGGCTCTGTCGCAGCCAGCTGCGAGCGGGAGACCCATGGGGCGGCGCACAATTGGCCCAGTTTCGTTAGGGGAGGGTTTGGCCGGTGACACGGTGTTTCCTCCGACATGTTGGTGCGGCTGGCTTCCAGGTTAAGTGGGCATTGTGTCAAGAAGCAGTGCGGCTTGGTTGTGTTTCAGAGGACACATGGCTCTCGACCTTTACCTCTCCCGAGTCCGTACGGGAGTTGCAGCGATGAGACAAGACTGTAACTACCAATTGGATACCATGAAATTGGGGAGAAAAAAAAATATATATATGATGATCAGGTTCCTGGGATGAGTCAAAACCAACTTACCCACAGAGACAAAGCATTGAGATGGGCTCTTGGTAATGTCTGGAGCGGAATCAATGGAATGGATCCATACTTGCAGGACACTGGAGGAATCTATTGGACTTTTCCCAGAGACATGGTGACTGGATTAGAAGCTCATTATTATTAGATTGCTGGAACGTCCATTTTGTTTTTGTGTAGGGGCTGTCCGATTTCTGGAAAGAGCTGGTTTCCTTTAAGTTACTCACCTGGAAAGTCCAATCATTGTAAGATTATTACTTTATCCCACTAAGGTTCCATCCTACGATTGTGATTGAGACCTGTGATCAAGAGAGAGAGAGGTCAGGAATTCCCCCTCACATACTTCACATATGACTTTGTGAGAGTTCCCATCCCCAACTTTCAGCTAAACCCTCCTCTTTGCTACGTCCATATTGTGTATGTCTGGCATTGGTAACAGTAGCAGCAGCCATATCCACCTTTTTCCCCTTCAATTCCCCATCAGGACTGTCCCCACTTGACCCACCACTGGATATTTAGCTCTGAAGGGCAGACATTTCCTCTTTTACGTTCATTCAAGCTTTTTTCATGAAGGTTAGTCATACAGGCCATGTGGTTGAATGAGATGGTGGTAAAGCCCTAAAGTATGGTCAACTTCTCATTTCTTGAGCATGTTTGTCAACCAACTCTCCATGAGCATTTTATTCCTCTGCAATTATTGAGAAATTGTTTGATATATCACAAGCTAAATATGTGGCCCTAAATCAAATGACAGGAAAACGCTGTCTCTAGAACATATCCAAAAGTTAATACGGTCATTCACATGTGGCCTTGCTCAACCAAGCATTTCACAAGACATGTGACGGTTCATTTCGCTAGCTGAGGAGATTCCACCAGGGAAACCTGATGCTCATTGTTTCACACCAGTCCACTCTGCATCGTGTCCCACTGTAGTTCACTGCTCTGCAGTTTACTCTTGGCTGTCCTCTACTGGTATAGAGTCTGATGGATGGAGTTCCAGATACTCTGTGTATTGTCCTGCTGCCAGCTCCATGATGTATCCCCCTGGGGGCCAGACCAGCTCCATGATGTATCCCCCTGGGGGCCAGACCTCCCTCCTGCCTCCATACGGTTCCATTGTTCTCCTCTGTTTGTCTTTGCTCCATAACTCATAGGAGAAGTCTCTATTTGTCTCTGCTCCATAACTCATAGGAGAAGTCTCTATTTGTCTCTGCTCCATAACTCATAGGAGAAGTCTCTATTTGTCTCTGCTCCATAACTCATATGAGAAGTCTCTGTGTGTCTGTGCTCCATAACTCATAGGAGAAGTCTCTGTGTGTCTCTGCTCCATAACTCATAGGAGAAGTCTCTATTTGTCTCTGCTCCATAACTCATAGGAGAAGTCTCTATTTGTCTCTGCTCCATAACTCATAGGAGAAGTCTCTATTTGTCTCTGCTCCATAACTCATAGGAGAAGTCTCTGTTTATCTCTGCTCCATAACTCATATGAGAAGTCTCTGTGTGTCTCTGCTCCATAACTCATAGGAGAAGTCTCTGTGTTTATCTCTGCTCCATAACTCATATGAGAAGTCTCTGTGTGTCTCTGCTCCATAACTCATAGGAGAAGTCTCTGTGTTTATCTCTGCTCCATAACTCATATGAGAAGTCTCTGTGTTTATCTCTGCTCCATAACTCATAGGAGAAGTCTCTGTGTGTCTCTGCTCCACAAGTCATAGAAGTTTCTGTTTATCTCTGCTCCATAACTCATAGGATAACTCTCTATTTGTCTCTGCTCCATAACTCATAGGAGAAGTCTCTATTTGTCTCTGCTCCATAACTCATAGGAGAAGTCTCTGTTTGTCTCTGCTCCATAACTCATAGGAGAAGTCTCTGTGTTTGTCTGTGCTCCATAACTCATAGGAGAAGTCTCTGTGTGTCTCTGCTCCATAACTCATAGGAGAAGTCTCTATTTGTCTCTGCTCCATAACTCTCTGTGTTTATCTCTGCTCCATAACTCATAGGAGAAGTCTCTGCTCCATTTGTCTCTGCTCCATAACTCATAGGAGAAGATTTGTCTCTGAAGTCTCTAGGAGAAGTGTCTCTGCTCCATAACTCATAGGAGAAGTTTCTGTTTATCTCTGCTCCATAACTCATAGAGAGAAGTCTCTATTTGTCTCTGCTCCATAACTCATAGGAGAAGTCTCTATTTGTCTCTGCTCCATAACTCATAGGATAAGTCTCTGTTTATCTCTGCTCCATAACTCAAATGAGAGTTTATCTCTGCTCCATAACTCATAGGATAAGTCTCTATTTGTCTCTGCTCCATAACTCTTAGGAGAAGTCTCTGTTTATCTCTGCTCCGTAACTCATAGGAGAAGTCTATCCATACTTCATAGGAGAAGTCTCTGTGTGTCTGTGCTCCATAACTCATAGGATAAGTCTCTGTTTATCTCTGCTCCATAACTCATAGGAGAAGTCTTTCTGTTTATCTCTGCTCCATAACTCATAGGAGAAGTCTCTCCATTTGTCTCTGCTCCATAACTCATAGGAGAAGTCTCTATTTGTCTCTGCTCCATAACTCATAGGAGAAGTCTCTATTTGTCTCTGCTCCATAACTCATAGGAGAAGTCTCTGTTTATCTCTGCTCCATAACTCATAGGAGAAGTCTCTATTTGTCTCTGCTCCATAACTCATAGGAGAAGTCTCTGTTTATCTCTGCTCCATAACTCATAGGAGAAGTCTCTATTTGTCTCTGCTCCATAACTCATAGGAGAAGTCTCTATTTGTCTCTGCTCCATAACTCATAGGAGAAGTCTCTATTTATCTCTGCTCCATAACTCATAGGAGAAGTCTCTGTTTGTCTCTGCTCCATAACTCATCTGTTTATCTCTGAGAAGTCTCTGTGTTTATCTCTGCTCCATAACTCATAGGAGAAGTCTCTATTTGTCTCTGCTCCATAACTCATAGGAGAAGTCTCTGTGTTTGTCTCTGCTCCATAACTCATAGGAGAAGTCTCTCTGTGTTTATCTCTGCTCCATAACTCATAGGAGAAGTCTCTGTGTGTCTGTGCTCCATAACTCATAGGAGAAGTCTCTGTTTATCTCTGCTCCATAACTCATAGGAGAAGTCTCTTTGTCTCTGCTCCATAACTCATAGGAGAAGTCTCTGTTTATCTCTGCTCCATAACTCATAGTGAGAAGTCTCTGTTTGTCTCTGCTCCATAACTCATAGGAGAAGTCTCTGTTTGTCTCTGCTCCATAACTCATAGGAGAAGTCTCTATTTGTCTCTGCTCCATAACTCATAGGAGAAGTCTCTGTTTGTCTCTGCTCCATAACTCATAGGAGAAGTCTCTATTTGTCTCTGCTCCATAACTCATAGGATAAGTCTCTATTTGTCTCTGCTCCATAACTCATAGGAGAAGTCTCTATTTGTCTCTGCTCCATAACTCATAGGAGAAGTCTCTATTTGTCTCTGCTCCATAACTCATATGAGAAGTCTCTGTTTATCTCTGCTCCATAACTCATAGGAGAAGTCTCTATTTGTCTCTGCTCCATAACTCATAGGATAAGTCTCTGTTTATCTCTGCTCCATAACTCATAGGAGAAGTATCTATTTATGTCTGCTCCATAACTCATATGAGAAGTCTCTGTGTTTATCTCTGCTCCATAACTCATAGGAGAAGTCTCTGTGTGTCTCTGCTCCACAAGTCATAGAAGTTTCTGTTTATCTCTGCTCCATAACTCATAGGATAAGTCTCTATTTGTCTCTGCTCCATAACTCATAGGATAAGTCTCTATTTGTCTCTGCTCCATAACTCATAGGAGAAATCTCTGTGTGTCTGTGCTCCATAACTCATATGAGAAGTCTCTGTTTATCTCTGCTCCATAACTCATAGGAGAAGTCTCTATTTGTCTCTGCTCCATAACTCATATGATAAGTCTCTGTTTATCTCTGCTCCATAACTCATAGGAGAAGTCTCTATTTGTCTCTGCTCCATAACTCATAGGATAAGTCTCTGTTTATCTCTGCTCCATAACTCATAGGATAAGTCTCTATTTGTCTCTGCTCCATAACTCATAGGAGAAGTCTCTGTTTATCTCTGCTCCATAACTCATACGAGACGTCTCTGTGTGTCTCTGCTCCATAACTCTTTGGAGATGTCTCTGTTGGTCCTGGGCAGGGAAGATAAGGTTTATTTCTCCCCTGAGGCATACCAAACAAATGAGGTGGGGCTCTCCAAACCCAGAATCCACATTTAATGGAACAATGGCTTTTGTTTTCTTGCAAATAACATACTGCGTAATCCTCATGTTGGGTGTATCTGATAGGTTTGTAATAGGAGATGTTGAGGAGCACAATGACTTGGAGTGTAGTTCAGTGAAAGACATGGTGGGATATGAGGTATGATATAGATGGCTTTTAGTTTCAGGGCTGACCAGGTTTTTGGTCATAGCATTTCTTTCTCTTCCCTTTTTCCACAGCAAACAAAGAGGACTATGAGGAGGAATATGATGACTATTCTACACAAACACCAGACTATGACTACACCGCCACCTTCGATTACACCTATTTCAGTAAGCCACTTAACCAGATATGTTAGTTCAAGTGTTAGTGTGGCCTCACTTTGTGGTTCTCCTCACCAACATCGTTGATGTCTGTCATCTTTTAAGGTAACACCACCGGCCATGAGGACTATAATTCGTATGTAAAGAAGAAGAATGTGGAGGAGAAGGATCTTGAGAATAAGGTACAGTATGTTTGGCGTTATGGCTGCTTCCTATCTCAGCACACACCACTAATTGACAGCCTGGCTTCATACATCTCCCCATCAATGTATAAAATGAAGGAAAACCTGTGCAGACTGAAAGCAAATCTATTCTGTTTTTATTTGTCAGTATGTCCGGTTCTGTCTAATGTCCCTAATGCGTCTCATCTAATATGGCAGCTTCTTCATGTCATACAGTGGTGTATTACTGTATTTTAAATGTGATGATGTCATACAGTGGTGTATTACTGTATTTTAAATGTGATGATGTCATACAGTGGTGTATTACTGTATTTTAAAGGTGATGTTGTCATACAGTGGTGTATTACTGTATTTGAAATGTGATGATGTCATACAGTGGTGTATTACTGTATCTTAAATGTTATGATGTCATACAGTGGTGTATTACTGTATTTTAAATGTGATGATGTCATACAGTGGTGTATTACTGTATTTTAAATGTGATGATGTCATACAGTGGTGTATTACTGTATTTTAAAGGTGATGTTGTATAACCAAATGTAATCGTTAACGTCCATGGACTCCCTCATCCTGTGTCACACCCTATACATCCTATACACATCCTGGATCAGTTGTGGGTCTTGTCATGCCTCCACGACATGAAAAATTGTGTTTGACCAAATGCAATGCTATTTCTCTGTAAACAAATTGACAACAGACTTTCAGCATGCTTAAAGAGAAGGGCACTCAACAGGACACAAATGACTGATTGACTGGTTGAAAGAAATTGATAAGAAGAAGATTGTGGGAGCTGTACTGTTAGATTTCAGTGCAACCTTTGATATTATTGACCATAACATTTTACTAGGCAAGTCAGTTAAGAACAAATTCTTATTTTCAATGACGGCCTAGGAACAGTGGGTTAACTGCCTGTTCGTGGGCAGAACGAGAGATTTGTACCTTGTCAGCTTGAGGGTTTGAACTTGCAACCTTCCGGTTACTAGTCCAACGCTCTAAGCACTAGGCTTCCCTGCCACCCTGTGAATTAAACAAAGTCTGTATGTCCATGTATGCTGATGATTCAATATATATAAGTGGCAGCAACCACAGCTAATGAACTCACTGAAACCCTTGTCCTGAACATCTCTAAAACTAAGAGCATTGTATTTGGTACAAATCATTCCCTAAGCTCAGCTGAATCTGGTAATGAATGGTGTGGCTGTTGAACAAGTTGAGGAGACTAAATTACTTGCCGTTACCTTAGGTTGTAAACTGTCATGGTCAAAACATATAGATTCAACGGTTGTAAAGATGGGGAGAGGTCTGTCTGCAATAAAGATGTTCTGCTTTTTTGACACCACACTCCACAGGCTCTAGTTTTGTCTTATGTTGATTATTGTCCAGTCATATGGTCAAGTTCTGCAAAGAAAGATCTAGTTAAGCTGCAGCTGGCCCAGAACAGAGCAGCATGTCCTGCTCTTCATTGTAATCAGAGGGCTGATATAAATACTATGCATACCAGTTGTTACATCTGCTCCTGCCACACCCTCTACTTCTCATGCTGTGTCTCCCTAACCTGCCGCCACTCCCCCAGTGCTCTCTCCGTCTCTGTGCGTGTGTGATTGTGTGGATGGAGACAGGTGTGCTGGAGGCAGAGCAGATCCCCACCAGCTGCAAGCTGTTCCATAATCAAGACCTCTACAAATGCTGCCTGTCCTTGAGCTGTTCTTGTCTATTAATGTTCTGTATTATGTCATGTTTCATGTTCTGTGTTGGACCCCAGGAAGAGTAGCTCCGGCTAATGGGGATCCTAATAAAATGCCAAAAATACCAAGATCATTGTGATCCCTCAACGAACACAAACGTGTCTTTGTGGGCCTCCGTATTTTAGATTTGTCACGTTTGAGCAGGAAAAATGTGTTTCAGTAAACACAAGGGGTAAATAATGCTGAAGTGTCACATACTGTAGTTCCAGCATTCACAGAGACAGGAGGTCAGCGATGAAACATGCAAACACTAACCCCAGTGAAGAATGTTCTTAGAACACTTCCATTCTGCAGCTTATCATGTTCTAATGACCTTTTACCGACCCCTATTCAGGCTTTAGCGATTGGCTCCCCATGCCCAGTGCTACTCCTCGGATTGGCTGCTCACCAACTCCATCAATTACTGTGAATGAAACCGAGCACTGCAGAACATACACAGGTACATCTACTTATTGACCAAAACTTTCTTTAACATGTCTTTGTCTTTCTTTCTCCCTTCTCCTATTTCTCCTCAATACTATACAGGTTGCAGGACATAATGAATGTGGAAAAGTGCCATGCATTGATAGCACACAGTGGTACACAAGTACACACTAGGACTAGGAAGTTAACCCAGGACCTTGAGGTCAAAGGTTAAGTACCCTGACCACTTTATTTGCGACTCCCATCATTCATAGGCTCATAGCCATAAAGATATCTCTCTCTAGACGATATCTCTCTCTCATGTGAAGGCCCCAAATGGGATGAACGCCGAAGGGCACCTAAGTAACCATCATTTTTCACCCCGTCTAGAATTGAAGTTAATTGCTGACAATGTCCCGTGAAAAGGCTTTTTTAATGATTTGGAGACAGGGTCATAAACCTCTTGTTTATTTTCTCCACTAATATGTGTTTCTCAATTCTCACAGATATACAGGACCCTGAACTGAGCAGAAAGTTACCCAATATTCTGGAATTGGACTGAGGAGAAAGTTACCCAATATTCTGGAATTGGACCTTTTTAAGGATAAAATGGACACAGCATGAGATTCTCCACCACTGACTTTCTATACTATAGTTGGAAAAACTCATAGTGACTCCTGAATCCTAACTTATGAAAGAACCCCACAACTTGAATTCATAAACATCTCCCATAATAATATTTGCATTGTATGCACGTCTCAAGTTGTAAGATCAAATCAAAATCAAATTTATTTATAAAGCCCTTCTTACGTCTGCTGATATCTCAAAGTGTTGTACAGAAACCCAGCCTAAAACCCCAAACAGCAAGCAATGCAGGTGTAGAAGCACGGTAGGAAAAACTCCCTAGAAAGGCCAGAACCCAGGAAGAAACCTAGAGAGGAACCAGGCTATGAGGGGTGGCCAGTCCTCTTCTGGCTGTGATGTGTCCCTTAGAGTAATAATAACACAAAGCCAATATACCCCACATATTCCATCTTGTTTGGACTTCATACAAACTAATATGTATATTATACATGCTGTTTATCTTTTAACACATCTTTTCCAGTATGTTCTGTTTCTGTTTGATATTCTGTTGTGAAAATATAATGCTTTCTACAACCATAGTACATGTTTTCTCTTCTTTATGGTCAATGGTTAATAGTCTATGGTTTAATGACATGCAGATGTGAAATGAGGCAACCCATGTATTAGTTATAGGGTTCTAATTTCCTTCCCTGCCCTAGAAAAGCATTTAAAAGAGAATTATATGTTAACAATAAAACAGAGAAATCCCCAATGAGGAGCAAGGAGGCTTTAGAGCCATTTACAGAGGGGTAGAGGGATGCGACTGGGCCTGTACAGGGGTAGAGGGATGGGTCTTACTGAGATTAACTGTCAGGGTCCAGGTCTGGTAGAATCTGTGCAGAAGATCTAGGTGCTGCTGTAGGCCCTCCTTGGTTGGAGACAGAAGCACCAGATCATCAGCAAACAGTAGACATTTGACTTCAGATTCTAGTAGGGTGAGGCCAGGTGCTGCAGACTTTTCTAGTACCCACGCCAATTTGTTGAAATATATGTTGAAGAGGGTGGGGCTTAATTAAGCTGCATGTCTCACCCCACAGCCCTCTGGAAAGAAATGTGTGTTTTTTGCCCATTTTAACCGCAAACTTCTTGTTTGTGTACATGGATTTTATAACATTGTATGTTTTTCTCCCAACAACACTTTCCATCAATTTGTATAGCAGACCCTCATGCCAAATTGAGCCAAAGGCTTTTTTGAAATCAACAAAGCATGAGAAGACTTTGCCTTTGTTTTGGTTTGTTTGTTTCAATTAGGGAGTGCAGGGTGAATATGTGGTCTGTCGTATGGTAATTTGGTAAAAAGCCCATTTGACATTTGCTCAGTACATTGTTTTCACTGAGGTAATGTACGAGTCTGCTATTAATGATAATGCAGAGGATTTTCCCAAGGTTGCTGTTGATGCATATCCCACGGTTGTTATTGAGGTCAAATTTATCTCCACTTTTGTGGATTGGGGTGATCAGTCCTTGGTTCCAGATATTGGGGAAGATGCAAGAGCTAAGGATAATGTTAAAGAGTTTAAGTATAGCCAATTGGAATTTGTGGTCTGTATATTTTATCATTTCATTTAGGATACCATCAACACCACAGGCCTTTTTGGGTTGGAGGGTTTGTATTTTGTCCTGTAGTTCATTCAATGTAATTGGAAAACCAGTGAGTTCTGATAGTCTTTAATAGTTGATTCTAAGATTTGTATTTGATCAGCTATATGTTTTGCTGTTTGTTCTTTGTTATAGGGCCAAAAAGATTGGAGAAGTGTTTTGTCCATCTCCATTTTGGATAGATAACTCTTTGTGTTGTTGTTTGTTTAGTGCTTTCCAATTTTTCCCAAAGTGGTGTTCTATGGATTCTTCAATTACTTTGAGCTGATTTCTGACATGCTTTCCCTTCTTTTTCATTAGTGTATTTCCGTATTGTTTTAGTGATTCACCACAGTGAAAGGCTCAGCTTTTCTGGGTCTCTATTTTTTGGGTTTGATAGGTTTCTTAATTTATTTCTTAGGTTTTTGCATTCTTCATCAAACCATTTTCAGCTTCCCTATTAGATTTGATAGGGAAGCTGAGAGGTCAAATATACTATTTAGGTTTTCTACAGCCAAGTTTACACCTTCAGTTTTACAGTGAAACATTTTGTCCAGGAAGTTGTCTAAAAGGGATTTAATGTTCCTTCCATTTACAGTATTTCGACTTTATTAATGACCAAAGGCTCGTATTTCGGTGTGTTATTATGTTATAATTAAGTCTATGATTTGATATTTGATAGAGTTGTCTGACTGAGCGGTGGTAGGCAGCAGCAGGCTCGTAAGCATTCATTCAAACAGCACTTTCGTGCGTTTTGCCAGCAGCTCTTCGCAAGCATAGCGCTGTTTATGACTTCAAGCCTATCAGCCTGATGGCTGGTGTAACCGATGTGAAATGGCTAGCTAGTTAGCGGGGTGCGCGCTAATAGCGTTTCAATACTAAGTTAACTACAACCTAAAACTTCTTACCTGGGAATATTGAAGACTCATGTTAAAAGGAACCACCAACTTTCATATGTTCTCATGTTCTGAGTAAGGAACTCAAATGTTTGCTTTTTTACATGGCACATGTTGCACTTTCACTTCTCCAACACTTTGTTTTTACATTATTTAAACCAAATTGAACACGTTTCATTATTTATTTGAGGCTAAATTGATTTTTATTGATGTATTATATTAAGTTAAAATAAGTGTTCATTCAGTATTGTTGCAATTGTCATTATTACAAATACATTTAAAAAATCTGCCGATTGATCAGTATCGGATTTTTTTGGTCCTCCAAATAATCGGTTTCAGTATCTCATAATCGGTCATAATCGGTCGACCTCTAGCTTGAACTATAATATTAGTGCGGAATTTCTTACAACTTCTGAATAGAAAAAAACTTCCAGATGCATGTGGTACGATACTGTCGTGTTCCGCCCAAAGCCGTCCCTGTAGAAAATGTGTGGGTTAAATTAGTGTTCCGCGTTGCCACTGTCTAATAACGGATGTAAAAAAAGAACGATAGCAAAAATGAGTTATGTCAAAATGATTTCATACTCCACATTTAGGGGGGCCACAAGGGGGTCCAAAATTGTTGTCACAGGAGCACTGGCCCACGCCCCCCCAGAACCACTAGTGCAACACGGATATAAAATGTCCGATGTGAAGTGGTGTCGTATGTATGATATATTTCCAAGCCATGAGAGGAATAAGGCACACAGAGACTGCTACTTGAAGTGGAAGAATTTGCAACAACCTGTAATGGCAGTTGGTGGCATTGACTGTCAGTTGCAGAAGCAGATACAAACAGAACCTGAGAAAAATAGAGCTCTCTTGCAGAGAATCCTAGATGTAACACTGCACTTGGCATCAAGGAACTTACTTTTCAGGGGTAAAACCAAAGTCCCAGATGACATCCACAATGGTCATTTCCTAGGCACACTAGAGCTCATCTCATTACAATCCACTGCTGAATCAGCACTTACAAAAAATCAGGGACAAAAAAAGGAACCAGGCTGACACGTTATCTGAGCTCTGACATTCAAAATGAGTTCATTGAATTATGTGGCAGAGGAGTTTTGAAAAGAATTCTAAAGGAAAGGGAGGATGCTATTTATTATTCAGTCATATGTGATGCTACACCAGACATTTCCCCAACTGAGCAGAATGTTGTGCTCAGAAGATATGTGAGTTATAACAAAGAAACAGAAGACTGGGAGATCACTGAACGGTTTCTTGAATTCAAGGACTTTCACAAAAAGACAGGAAGTGAGATGATTGAAAATGTGCTTCATGACCAAGGGGTAGACATTGGAGATGGCAGAGGGCAGGGATATGACAACGGGGCAAAACCATGTCAGGGAAAGTCAAGGGAGTCCAAGCCCAAATATTAAAGACAAATCCTCCGGCTCCATTTTCACCTGGTGCCTCCCACACCTTAAATGTTGTAGGTGGTCAGGCTGCAGAGTCAAGCCCAGAAGTATCAAAATGTTTTGGCTGCATCAATCGCCTTTACACACCTGTTAGTGCCAGCCCAGAGCGATGGGCCATCTACAAAGAGAAAACAGGCTGCTCTTTGTATCACCTCTCCAATGCCTGCTGGAGTGCAAGGATCGATGCTGTTAAACCCTGTAGTAAAACACCTACCTTGTGTCATCAAGACCCTTGATAGCATACTCATGACATGCAGTCTCAACAGTGAGGCCAGATCAGAAGCTAGTGGTCGGAATGAACTACTTCATGTCATTCAACGCTATTGTCCTCCTCTGGCTGAAAGTACTGCAATGCATTGAGGACAGGAATGTGATTCTCCAGTCATTAAAAATCTCACTTGACACAGAGGCAGCCAATATCAGCCTTAAAGGAAGAGGTGCCGGCTCTTAGAGATGGATGGGAGTCTCTCCTGTCTGTGGAAACACTGACTGCTACGCAAATGGATGTTGCTCCTTAATTTAGCAAGGAACACAGCTGCCAGAGGAAAAGGAAGAGATTCCATGGAGAGACCTCTCAAGAGGAGACAGCTCAGGACAGTGTAGCAACGGTGTTTCGGACACAGTGTTTTTTACTAATATGGGCAACATCATAAGTGACTTGGACACTGGGTTCCACACCACTGCAAAAATTGTTATATAATTTTCTGTTGTTCTGAAAGTTGGTCAGATTAGTGAGGGTAAAGTCCCTTCTGTGTGCCATCCACTGATCATGAAGTATTCCAGAGATCTGACACCTGAGTTTCAATATGAAGTAAGACAGATGAACACTGTATATGCTGACACTTACCCCCCCTAACTTGTTCCCTCTTGGTCTTTTGACACCTGAACACTGTATATGCTGCCACTTACCCCCCCCCTAACTTGTTCCTTCTTGGTCTCCTGAATGCAATTTTTCAGATGCAGCTGCAAAGCATTTTTGGAAAAGTGTGCATTGCTTTACGTATATTTTGCACACTGCCTGTGACTGTTGCTGGTGGCGAGAGAGCTTTCAGTAAGATAAAACTGATTCAAAAAACTATTTGAGGTCCACTATGTCCCATGACAGGCTTTGCAGTCTTGCCATGCTGTCCATTTAAAGTCAGTTAGCTAGAAAGCTGGACTTCAAAGACTTGATCAGGGACTTTGCTAGCAAGAAGGCAACCCTATAGAGATTTTACCTGGAATTTTATGACGTCATGACATGGAACTCCTCGGATGGTACATGTACGAGATCCTCGCCCTCTGACGTTACCGAGGTATTTAATCCATCTAAATAAGGAAAAGATTACATCAGGGGAGTCAAGAGATTAACTGGGGTGTCTTTTTGTCATATTATGTAACAGGACTACAGCATAGGCGGACTGGCCATCTAGCATTTCGGGCAAATGCCAGATGGGCTGGTCCATTTTTAGCCCAGTGGATCTGTTTTTTGCAAAGTTATCATTATCTGGCTAATAATAGGGCCGATGTGGGAGGCTCAAGGAAAAGGATGGGCCGATGTTGGGGGCTCAAGGAAGAGAATGGGCCAGTGTGTTAGAAATTCCAGGGCAGATTTTTGGTCCCAATCTGCCCCTAGCCTGCAGCAATAATAAGGTGATATGCTATATTTAGAGAGACGAATGCAATGTCATCTCATTCACAAAATTGTGCCACTTTCCCACGGTCACAGTGGGGTTGGACCACAAAGAGCCAAAAAGTCTCTGTCAACACGTTTAAAAACATGCCTTTCAGCTCACATGTATACGTATTCGTCATTAGGAGTCTACCTTTGGGAAATCCATGCAATCCAATTAACTCAAACAACTAAGACACAGAATGAAAACAAACATGTTGTCCTCGCATCTTCCTCGTGGTATGTTTCTGTAGCCTACTAGTCTGCTATATGGGGATTAATGACATAAAGGGATGTGTGTGTGACTTCTTTATTAGATGGGTGTCTGATAAAGGAGCTAAACCAAGATGACTAAATCAACCCAGGGGTTTCTATTCAGCACCTTGGACAGCACCTTCCACTACAAGCGCAGTACATAGGTTATCTGCCTCTCTCTTGACTGAACAGTAGATTATCCGTTCCGCCTAGCCCTAGGTGGAAAACACAACAATTACAAACAGACATGGCAAAATCAGCAGCTATCTTGCTGGTGTTCATTTCCTTTTTGTACATCCTACCTCAATCAGCCCATGTGGTTGCAGGATGGACAGACGAAAGGCTACCAAAGGCTGAAGTTATAGAGGACTCTAGAGAACTGGTGAGTAACCTGCTATAGTAATAAGTATTAGTTGAGGTTACGATACAATTAAAGAATGCTATTGACACTATTTGATCATATAGGCCAAATGTACTGTACATTCATAGTGAGTCATTGCAATTAACCAATAAACATGGTCTATTGTGAGGCGACAGATTTGATGTAGGGCCTTTTCAATACAGAAGAGTTTTTCTCTGTGTGTGTTGCAGCTGGGTGTCCTTCATAACGTCCTGGAGAAACTCCAAAACAGAAGAATGGCTGTGTGGGAAAGAAGGCAAAGCCACCTTCCTAGTGTAAGCAAGCTATTTCAGACACCACAGGTGAATAGCTGATAGGTAGTTGAATAGGTGATCGATTTCCCAAATGTGTGGGTCAGACCCTCTGGTGGGTTGTGGGTGGCACCTTTTGGATTGCGGG
This sequence comes from Oncorhynchus tshawytscha, assembly GCF_018296145.1. Lineage (NCBI taxonomy): Eukaryota > Metazoa > Chordata > Actinopteri > Salmoniformes > Salmonidae > Oncorhynchus > Oncorhynchus tshawytscha. The sequence goes on from NW_024609826.1 coordinate 536,006, forward strand.
TCAAGACTACATTCTTGCTAGAGCATGTTCTGGGGAAAATAAATAAACACTCCAAAAGCTTATGCTGTGTCCTTTTTTTGAAGATGACTGAAAGCTACTAAAGAAACAAAGTCTCAAAGGATTCTATTCAGAACTGATTTAGATTATACACAGCCTTTTGAGTAACTAATGGGTACATTTAACCCCACGAATAGATGGAGTTTTTCCCACTGAATGAATACTATTCTGTAGAAAAAACTATAAAATAAAATGAGGAATAAAACATAAATGTAATAAACAGATGGAACTTTGAGCTTTGTTTATGTTATGCAGTTCATAGAAAGAGTTGTGCGGTTGCAAAAGACAGACCATCTTGTTGGCTGCCAACAAGGATTGTGATGGGAAAAGTAGTCTTATGGCGACATCTAGTGGTCAAGGTACTTAAAAGGACTGTCAACTTTTCCTTCCTTGTGAATATCTCATTTGTAAAATTCTACCATAACATTTTTGTTCTATTTTCTTTCCAGTGTATTGTCGGTGACTACTGCACAGTGAAAAAGGGACCACGGTACGGCCAACTATGTGACTGTCCAAGAGGATCAAAGTGCAACCTCTTCTTCCTCAAGTGTTTGTGATTTATTTTTGTTATGGTATTAGTTCATTTATTTCTGTCTGAAATATAGTAGGATTTGAAATTTCGCTTCGCTAACTTCTAATATATATCCTTCTTCTGACCTGTTCCATCCATGTGTTCTTTAATTTGCCTCTCATTCTACCATTCTGGTTGTTGTGCGTTCAGCACAGATATGAAGGTAAGCTCTGTAAAAATGAAAAAGAGAGGCTCTTTTTAAATAAAAATGTTGATTAATAAACTGTCCAATTCCTTTCACAACTTAAGCAGAAAAAAAGCAGAACTATATTTACTAACAAAAAACTACATTGTGCACATACCCTAACAGTTTATTTTTATTGGTCATAAATAGAAAGTGCAATAAACTGTACAATTTGCTACACACTTACAGCAATGTAATAATTAGGAATAGTGTTAACAGTGCTGTAAATACATAAATACTGTAAGAAATCAGAAGAACCATGGTTTTACAAATAGTGTGTAACCAAAATTGAAAAGGCACTCACACATGTGAGCTATCTTTGTTGCAGGTGCCTGGTAACAGATGAATAAGATCAGAAAAATGTAGATACCAGCACACTGCTCTTGATAGTGTCACTGCTCTTTATTAAGCTAGTGTGTAACCAAAAGGAAACGCTTGTCAAACGACACCATAAATAAATAGATATGTATAGTTTAGACAGACCTGAATTTCACACAAACGTGAATAACCAATCATTGGTAAATACACCGTAAGCACATTGATCACAGACCAAAAACTGTAATCTATCGTATCGCATTAAATGTAGCTGGTAATACCCATTTTTTGGAAATCAATCTTTAAAGGAGAATAGGGTACATATTCAAAAATAACACATAGGCCTAGATATTTGTAGTATTCGTCTCTCTGGCTGGACCAACTCCGTTATTATGGTGACAATGCAGACAATGTCAGGAAGTGAGACCAAGTTGACATGTTCAAATCCCCAAAACTGACACATGGAATAGTTAAGCAGGACTATACTCTAATCACAGACACAGAAAATATCTCAACTATGACAACAACATAAAGGCTGCAATATTATTAACTATACTGCAGTAATGACTTGGAACATATTGTAAGATTAGTTCAAACCAATAACTATTGTGCAGTGTATGGGTCATACTTACACATAGACATTTCACAAATAAGGCCACAACAAAACATGGGATCAAAATGGAAATAGTTCTGCCATTCAAGTCCTTCAAACATTTGATTGGTCAAGCACTGGACAACAGCACCCAGTCTCTATATGGACAGGATCTGCCTGCGGACCTTTTCAGAAGCCAGGTGGTCCAGGGTTCTCTGACGAGCTATAACCATCAGGACCAAGACTACCGTCAGGCACATCATGATCCCCTCAAACCTCCAGAATAGGCGCTCATCAATCCAAGAGGAACGGCAGCTGAGAAAAGAGAAATATAGAATTGCAGTCGGACCTGAATTGGCGGTTGCATCAATTTAGGAAAATACTATAATAAAAATATACAAAAAAGGGGGTAGGCTACCTCTTGTATTCAACTTTGTTGTTTTTTGCACAGTTGATCTTTTCTATGAATCCAGTTCGGGCGCAAGGTGCCCATGATTTCTAGAGGAGACAGACACGTGAGGGGATGCCATAATTAAGATGTTATTGATCAGTATTACGGTGTTCAAGAAAATAGGAATTATTTTAACCCTCACCATCTGAAAGGGGTTGCACCTTGTACACTCTGTCAAAATCGAAAACTCATCCTCTTGCCAGCAATGAAGGGATGTTGTGCTTATCGCTACAAAATAAAGAGATTACAATAGCTAGAAACTTCAATTTTAGGGTCTACAGCTACCCGATCTGTATTTAAGTGTTATTTAACTAGCTAGGGTCTACCTGTAGTAGAGTACTTCTCTCCTGAAATAGCACCATGGACACTAGAAGAAAATTATAGAATGGTTTGGTTTACACATTCACAAAAGTCAGAGGTTTGACGACAGCTCAGTCAGTGACACAGCACACTCACCTAATTGACGCAGGTACTACCAGGAGCAGTGTTAAGATCGAGAACATTCGGGAATCGCTCATTGTGCTGGTAAGGGGGCACGAACTCTAGACTAACGTTAGACTGTCAGTAACTTCTAATGAGATGGCTAAATAACGTAGCTTCTGTAACGTTTGGCTTCAAGCTGGCTACATATTAGCTAAGGTTAGTTATCGGTTGAGTTCCAGAAGTATATTTACAGCAGCTAACCCACTACGGAATACTCAAGTGTCCCCGTAAGCATCTTTAAACGTTAGTTATTCCATTATAAAATGTTTTGTCTTGGCAGAATTGTAGCCATCTTGAATCCTCGAAGTTCCTCCCCATGTCACCTGACCTGAGTAACATGCTTGAAGTGCTCTCCCCAGCCCTAGCGGTGACAAGGCATTTAAGTTCGTTGGTAACTTTCTGGCTCATGTCTATGCTGTGAGTGACAATTACATTTATACTGAAGGTCAATCAATAATGAACTGCCGCCATGTTTCCAGACATGTCATGATAATGTTTATATCATTGGGTAGCAACAGCTTTAAATATTTTTATTAAAACAATGTTGAGCATATCAAAACTCTTAAGAATATTTGTAACAGTTGGACCATTCATTCTCAAAAAAAAAAAAACATTCTCTGACAGGAACTGGTTGGATAACTAGTCCTCTTACTACAAATGGTGGCAATTTCTCTCAGCTAAATAAAATCAACATTCCTATATAAATCCACAATGCAGCCAAACCTGGCTAGCTGAGGTACATACAATACAGTCTGTCACAAATAAATGACACAATAAAAAAATAAACTCAGTTTTGAAAGTAACATTGTAGCAAAAACATGACATCTATAATCTATAGTGTACATCTATAGTGTGAAGTGTCTTGGACAAACCCACAATGTACCTGAGCAAAGAGAATTGGTTGGCTTGTGATTTTACTGAACAAGTAATTATTTTCTTAGACAAGTCCTGCAGACCTTCATACTTCTTTCTTAGGCAATGTTTTAACCCACCCTGCTCAGCACGGAGCTAAGCTTATAAATGAATAAATGATGAAAAGAACATAACAGTTCAAGTATGACTCTAGAGAGCTCCAATTCAGCCACATAACACAGGCTTCTGGGCTTGTGTGTGTACCACCACATATTTGTTCACAAATAGTTCTGAGTACGCCAGAGACCCTGGTTGTCACATCCATCTGTTTCCAGTGAGGGGTAGTTCTACTAATGAATCACCCCTGGACAGCCTCAGTGCATTTGTTGATGCTGCCTACCAGTCTTCCAGCAGGGTTCTACTCCATGTAGTCGGAGCCTGCCATGGCCATGTAGGAATCCAGCTCTGCGTCTAGGTGGCTCTTGGTCATTGACATGTAGTTGTCTAGTTGGTTGTCCAGCTCCTCTTTGGTGGGGATTTTTTCAGGTTTGCCCATGCTTCGGAACCATCCCCGGCCCCGCAGGCCCAGACCAGCTCCTCTGCCTGGTAGGGATGACAAGATATGAGCGAGGGCAGTGGGAGAAGGGAGGGCAGAGTACACACAGTTAAGAGAGTACTCTCACCTCTTCCTCTCAGGCCCAGTTCATTCCTGGCTCCGCAGCTAACCAGCACTCCAGCATTGTTCAGCTGGCCACCTTGCAACCTCAAGCCCTGACAAAACCTAAGCTTAGTCACCCCTCCCCGGGCATGCATCTGATTCACACCTGAACGAGAGAGGGATACAAAGTTAAACTGGCTCCAACTGGGCTACAGTTGAAAAACAGTACACCCACCTCTGAAAGCATAGCCACCTCTGAAAAAGCCCTTTCTGTTGTTTCCACACACTCCGAAACCTCCTCGATGCATTCCTTGCAGTCCCCTTACAGCAAACCCTTGGCTTCTGGTGGCCCCCCGCATCAGGGTCCCCATGGGCCGACTTAGCCTTGCCAGGACATCGCCCTTCCCCAGGCGCTGCTTCAGGCTCTGTGGGACATTGGAACGTACCAACAGAGTTTGGGTGTATTCCATTTCAATTCAATAGATGAACTGAAAGTCAAGACATGACCAGGGGGTGGCGCCCTTGGTTTCAAAATTCAAATGAATTTTTCAATGCTTCTAATCTAGTCCACTTCTTAATTTCTCTGATGAAAAAGGAAAATAAATAGTGATGCTGGGGGTAGTTCTGATCTGGGGTGCATTCAGCTTTTAATTCAATGGAAACGACAAGTTGAAGAACAGTGTGATTATGGTGGGGCAGAGGGAGATAACTCTACAGACATGTACATATCACCTCAACTAACCGGTACCCCCCCCTGTATATAGTCTACTGTTATTTTACTGCTGCTCTTTAATTACTTGTTACTTTTATTTCTTTATTTTTTTATAATTAAACTGCATTGTTGGTTAGGAGCTCATAAGTAAGCATTTCACTGTAAGGTCTACACCGGTTGTATTCAGAGCATGTGACTTATAATCAAATCAAATTGTATGGTCAGATGGTATGGTGTATGCTGCACACGTTTTGTGATTTCAAAATGGCCACACCCATATTAATCATGCCACACCCACCAAAGTGATGCGCACCATTTTGGGGAAACGTGCCCTTCAGTACAAACTGTCATGGAATGTTACACTGAACTGAATGCAGCCCTGGACTAGTGACACTTTAACTAACTAACCTAGAGAGGTTGAAAAGTGGATGGTTAGTTCCCTCACCTTGGGCTGCAGGGCAGCCTGCACAGAGGTCCTGTTCTCCATCTGCAGAGCCAGTCTCCTGTTGCGGACACTGGCCACTTGCTGCTGCTGCATGTTGACTCGTACAGCCACTGGCTCCAGCTGCTTGTTGTTCAGCATGGTGGTGAAGCTTGGAGGAGCAGGGGTTGAGGGATAAAGGAGGACAGAATGGGGCAGGGGTGTCAAACTCATTCCATGGAGGGCCGAGTGTCAGCTGGTTTGTACCTTACCTTTGAAATAAGTCCAATTAAGACCTAGACAACCAGGTGAGGGGAGTTCCTAAATGATCAGTGACTTTACTTGATCAAGTACATGGCAGTGAACCTGCAGACACATGGCCCTCAGTCGAATAGGGTGATATAGGATAGGAGATGGGAGGGTTTAAGAACCACAGGAGGCTGGTGGCAGTGTAATTGGGGAGAGCAGGCTTATGGTAATGACTGGAGTGACATTAGTGAAATGTTACTAAATACAGCAAACACCTGGTTTCAAGGCATTTGATGCCATTCGCTCCGTTCCAGTCATTGTTATGAGCCGTCCTCCCATCAGCAGACTCCTGTGTTAATTAAGAACATACTGCTTAGCATACTACTGTATCCATGTAGTTGCGTTCCCCTGCCCTTACTGCCTATACCAGGGGTGGGCAACTCCAGTCCAGGGCCTGATTGGTGTCACACTTTCTCCATCCCTAGCAAACACAGCTGATTAAATCAAATGTCATTCTAAACTGAAGACCACGATTAGGTGATTATTGAAGTCAGGTGTGTTCGCTGGGGCAAAACTGACACCAATCAGGCCCTCCATATACAATGCACATGTGTACATGGGTGAAGTCCCCCAATTATCCAGCTGTAGCTAGTAGTCTAGCAAGCAGACCAGTTTGGCCTTGGACTCTGGATGTTGTATCAAGGGGGAAGAAAGACTGATAAGAGAAAAGACACTTAGTCATAACAGGGTTTGCAATGAGCAAGATATGGAGTACGGGAGGTGGCCTCTGCAAACTCATCACTACTGGCTAATGGTTGTCTCACCGATCGTTGAGGGAAATTGTTGATGTGCTTTTCAGCACGATTTTCTCTGTTGGTGAAGTCATTGCGTCTGTTTGCTGATACATTCCTGTGGAGACACTCAATAGGGAGACCGATATATTGCAATGGAACAAAAGCATAACTTTAGTTGGTAGTTATAGTGACAATTTAAGAATGACCTAATGTTAAGATAGGAAACTACCTTGTAACATAAGTTTCAAACAAAGCTGTTCATTCGTTTGACATGCTGGCTTGGTCGGTAAACTTTTGCTAATTTGCTGCCATGTGAGATGGTAGCAAAACCTCAAACTAGATAAACCTACTAACTAGCTTTTAATCAAGTTGACCACGCTAACGTTAGTCTTACTCACTTTAAAGAACAGCACTGGCAGATGGGGAAGATGCTAGCAAAAAAATTGGTTAGCCTCCCCCTCTTGACTGACCACACCAAAGATGCACCTGCACACCATAAAAAAAAGTTATTCTCAACTAAGGAAAGCCTCAAGTTTCATACTGTAGTTACCGCCCAAAATATAGACGCAAGAATCCAATCAAACTCGCACATTGATTCGAACACATGCGGAAAACTACAAATGCACGTTTACAAATCAAGAACGGATGAAAAGTTGCATTTTTGCAGTATATAGATCATTAATTTGACTAAGACCCCAAATACACAATCACTTTTTGAAAAGTTGGTAAAAAAAAGAAAGTTTAAAACACTGACCAAGTAAGATTTCAAAACGGTACCCATATATTTTGCTGCATGACAGTGGAATTGAGGAACAGAGGGCTAAGCAGCAATGGAGCTACCGGAGATATGTACAAACATGTGTGTGTAAAGTATCACATGTGCAGAAGGTACGGATGTATTATGCTATCGGGTAGAGGTGTCCAGAGAGTATGGTAATGAAGCGACTCCGTTCCCTATTTAGTGCACTTATTTTAACCAGAGAGCCATTTGTGACTCAAATTCAATCCATGTACTAGTGTGTGCCCGAATAGTCTAGCTGGGAGAGACGGAGGTACAATTTACAAGAAACCCCCCTTTTCCTGGTAAAGTACCTGATAAACTATCCACCTACTGCTATCTTAATATTCTAGCCTGGTGTATTTATTGTAAGTTCAACACTACCCTTCTGAGTTCCCATAAGGTAAATGCAACACATACTTGAAACAAATCATCCACTTTGTGTAGAGAGCAGATTATCTAAAACACCATTAGTCTATAAAACACAAACTGTGGATTTTTTATATATAGTAATGAGAAAAAAGTGACAATATACTCTTCTATGCAAAGCCTAACTGGCTTTTGTGTAGCCTACCAAAAATAATACATTACAGTAAAAAACTATCAGCCACTAGAGGGCAGCACAGTCTCATATTTAACAGTCATGGAAATCTACCGTTATTTGCGGTATTGTCAGATTTCTTTTGCAGAAATGTCACTGATCAATAAATGTACAAGACAATGGTCATACGATGTGTGTTAGATGCGTATGTTTGTATGCATGCTTGTTTTGGACTATAGCTAGCTATAACAAGGGCAGAATATCCAAGCCATAAATACAGCCTCATGATGATGTTGGCTGTTGTGCTTTTCTTCCTGGTTATTTTCATGAAATTTGAGGTCCATTATTGCGTTACTGTGCTCAGTATTGATGTGTTTAACTACTAATGTGTATTATTTCACATATTGCCTTGGTGAAATACACTTATTATTGCGGACCTCTTCATTGGTGTGGACCATTGTGAGATTCTTTCCAGCTAGCTACGTTTCTTTGACGTCAGAAATTAATGCGGCTGATGCCCAACCATAGAGAATGATAGAGGCCTAGAAGTGGCCGAAATGCTTTATTAGCATGGGCAGCGCCATTGAGGGCTTCCACCACTTTAATGTAGTCTACTGGGTGGGACTTCTAACTTCATGGACATGATTCCAACAGGGTCACCAGGAGGGATCAGTCAATCGTGAAGAAGAAACTGACTACTTTAAAATGGAGAGAGTCTCAATGGTGCTGCCCATGCTGTCACATACCCTACAATGGCACAGATACAAACATTAGTCTTCCATCTATCTCTATGCGCCCAACACACTTACGGCGCCGCCGCAACCGTTTCTGGGAGGAGAATGATTCGACGAGAGATGCAATTCAATCCCAGGAACGTTGCAATGCCTTGTTTCACTGATGAGGTTTGGGCATAGGCACCGTGTAAGTGTCATTGGTAATCGCAACAGAGGAGGATAAAATTAGCTAATAATAAACTTTATCGGGGGTAGAACGAAGGACATTATTTATCATCCAGTGTACTAGCTAGCTGAAGATTTCGGCTTGATGTTTACTGGAGAGAGAGTGGTAAGTCCGACCAGCCGTTGTTAGCTTGCTAGCTTGTAGCTAGGGTTAGTTAGTTATCAGTATATTTGAGGTTACGTTAGCTAAACTCACGTTAACCAACGTTCGTTCATACAATTATTTGAGGAAATTACAATTAAATCGGCGCCGCAAGATGAGTTTATCCAACGTCAAAATGTTGTTACCCAGTAATACCTAGCTAGTTAAGTAACTAACGTTTGCTAGCTACTGTTGTTAGATAGCTAACGCGTTACTCGGTGAATGAACGAGGCACTAGTACGGTAACGTAGCTAACACAGGCCTATCAAGCTGTTTCTCTGTCTCATGTGATGGAAGCTTACGCGTTAGCTAACTAGCCAACTGCTTTCATGGACTAACTAACTTAAACATTAGTTAGCCAAGTATAAGCCAAGTATCATGTTAAATAACTTTTAGCTACTTGAAATTGGCTAACTAGCTAGCTAAGTTAGTGAGCTAGCTACTGTACTGTATCTTGTCATGACAACCAGGTGTTTGACCTGATCCCATTTAGCAATTGTGTGGTAGTTAAAATAATGTTACATCACTAAATTCTTTCCTATATGTAACTAGTAGTCATGTTCCCTGTATGCATGCATTAGTAGTACAGTATTGGCTTCAATTCATAGCTACATTGTCATTGTAGCTAGCTAGGTATTTAGTCATATGTGGTGTATGTTATGGCTACATTTTCAAGAAGGAAATACTGTAGCGTCCATTGATTATGAATGATGGAACGTCTTTGACTAATAACCCACGTGGGGTTAATGGCTACATTAACTAAATCCTACCAGTTGAACCTGCAAATAAGCTCAACACAATTCTCCTGTCAGTCCAAATTCCTTGCAACTTTGAAACTCAGTGGGTCTGTAAGGCTAAACGTTACATATATTAAATCAACCCGTTTGTAAGTTAATTTGGTGTTTTTCTTCATGTATCTACGAGCTTCACTGCTAGACCCGTGGCTTTGTTTTTGTTGAACAACAGAAACTCAGGGGTGTAATCATTACTCCAAACAGTTGCAAAACGTTCTGTTTTGCAATGAAAACTAGCGTTTCTACTGGACAGATCTACTGGACAGGTAGGGCCCTAACTGTTTGCTGAACCTTCCCAATAGAAATGGTCATTTCTGTTGCAAAACAGAATGTTTGTCAACTGTTTGAAGTAATGATCACAACCCAGTACAAATCTGTGAGATGTTCCGCAATGAAGGTTTGAGTCAGGCGGTAGGCCTCATTTCCTTCAAGTCACTTTTAAGTGAAGATTTGTTCTGTTGAAATTCTGATGTAATTTTCTCTCATTGTTACTCTTAGGAAGTGGACATCATGGGCACGAAATTAACATCCAACGTGTTGAAGTAAAGTGGACCCACGAAACTGCTTAAAACCCATCCACAGCCATGGCAGGCTTCAAACGAGGGTATGATGGCAAGATTGCAGGGCTTTATGACCTGGACAAGACGCTGGGCCGGGGCCACTTCGCCGTGGTCAAACTGGCGCGCCACGTTTTCACTGGGGAGAAGGTGGCGGTCAAGGTCATCGACAAGACCAAGTTGGACACGGTTGCCACGGGTCACCTGTTCCAGGAAGTGCGTTGTATGAAGCTGGTACAGCACCCCAACATTGTCCGGCTCTACGAAGTAATCGACACGCAGACCAAGCTCTACCTGATCCTGGAGCTGGGCGACGGAGGAGACATGTTCGATTACATCATGAAGCACGAGGAGGGCCTCAGCGAGGAGCTGGCCAAGAAGTACTTTGCCCAGATCGTCCATGCCATCTCCTACTGCCACCGGCTGCATGTGGTGCACCGTGACCTCAAGCCGGAGAATGTGGTGTTCTTTGAGAAGCAGGGAGTGGTGAAGCTCACTGACTTTGGCTTCAGCAACAAGTTTCAGCCAGGGAAGAAGCTCACCACTAGCTGTGGCTCGCTGGCCTACTCTGCCCCAGAGATCCTGCTGGGAGATGAGTACGATGCTCCGGCCGTAGGTAAGACATCTAAGCTTGTAGGCCTGGATACATTAGATGGATGACATTTGACGCTGTCTGCCGTAGATTTTTTATTTTATTGAACCTTTATTTAACTAGTCAAGTCAGTTAAGAACAAATTGTTATTTACAATGACGGCCTAAGAACATTGGGTTAACTGCCTTGTTCAGGGGTACAATGACAGATTTTTACCTTGTCAACTTAGGGATTCGATCTAGCAACCTTTCGGTTACTGGCCCAACGCTTTAACCACTAGGCTATCTGTTGCCCCAGATAGTCTATCTCTTAGAGTCATAGTTTGATTGTATTGACCTGGGCTGGCTGTAATCTTTGGCACTTAGTCTAATAGGCATGTGTTGAAACCCCTTCAAGGTAATGGCCTCATATCAGCAAGCTCACAACCCTGTGTAATGGGGCCATGGTGATTCTGTGAGATTGTTGCATGGACTAAGGGCTGAGGGCTAAGGATCGCAGAGTCTAAAAAAAAATGGAGTTGTATGCTGACCTTTGACATTGCCTTACTGTAGCCTAGAAATTATTACTTATATGTATGTATGACGGTTTAGTCTGGTTTTGAACTTGCAATTTCAGAAGTGCAAGGTTATGTTGTAGCTAGGGAAGCAAGTTACTGCTATGTGTTGCTATGATACACAAGGCCAGTTCTCCTGGTGTTGGTGCCTAGAGTGTTTCATTGCACTTAATTAACTGGCTCATTGATTTCCTGTGTGGACTGACTGACTGTAGTGCATACAGCAGCAGCACTGACTTCTCCAATAACCTCCTGTGTGCCAAACCAGGCATTTACATATCCGATTATTTGTAAGTTGATTACTTATATTCTATGATACAACCTATTTCTTTAACATTTCACTGTCCCAGACATTTGAAAGGAGAGTCTGCAATACTCCAATGTTATAAACACGTACATCTCTAAATATAGGCCCTAGGCATGATAATGTCTCTCGATAAGCATTTGTGTTAGCCATTATTGCTTCCCCTATTTGACTATGCCTGTCACACTTGTAGGGTGTAACTGTAACCTGAGGAAACTGTGGTCACTCTCTCACATACACACACACACTGTTTATTTGCAAAGAATGACAGAGCATCTTACAGTAATGGGTCTGGGGCTGTGTGCAGCCTGTGTTGTGTTGTAATTGTCGTGCATCAGATGAAGGTCTCTAGAGAGGAGAAGAGAGAAGGCTGACTGCTGTTAATTGCAGACCGGTTACAATCGCCGGCTCTAGGCAGAACAGTTAATCCATCCTTTGTTTGTACTGAACATCTAGTGCTGAAGCCCTGATTTAAATATTTTACTATTGACATTGTGGGGTTGATTAAAATATATTTCTACATGATAGCCAGTGGAAGCCTCGCACACAATTTATATGGTTTCCAGCATAGCCCTGCCAAATCAATATTCCATCCTGCAGCCTCTCTGTCCAGAGCTGTGTCACAGGCCATCTCACTGGCTCTAATCCATCAATTCACCCTCTCACTGAACAAACATTGAGCCAGCAGCAGTGTTGCCTGGCCCTGGACTGGTGGGATGGATGAGCACTCCGAGTGTAAGTGTGAGATTAGAGCTTACCTATGACCCAGGGCTCTGCTCTGCTGTCTCAGGGCTCTGCTCTGCTGTCTCGGGGCTCTGCTCTGCTGTCTCGGGGCTCTGCTCTGCTGTCTGCTCTGCTCTGCTGTCTCGGGGCTCTGCTCTGCTGTCTCGGGGCTCTGCTCTGCTGTCTCGGGGCTCTGCTCTGCTGTCTCGGGGCTCTGCTCTGCTGTCTCGGGGCTCTGCTCTGCTGTCTCGGGGCTCTGCTCTGCTGTCTCGGGGCTCTGGCTCTGCTCTGCTGTCGGGGCTCTGCTCTGCTGTCTCGGGGCTCTGCTCTAGTCCGCTGTCTCGGGGCTCTGCTCTAGTCCGCTGTCTCGGGGCTCTAGGCTTGCGTACTATTACGTTTTGGTGACTCTTGTCTGGGGATAATTAGTCAGAACTCCTGGGAGAGAGCCTGGCAAAAAAAAGAAAATCATCTTTTCTCTCACCCCCTCGCCCTCCATCGCCTATGATTGGTGACGGAGGGCCAGGCAGAGTGAGCATCCTAAATGGCATCCTATTCCCTATATTGTGCACTACTTTTGATCAGAATCCCATAGGGCTCTATGCACAATCTAGGGAACAGGTTGCTATTTGAGATGCAGCCAGTGTGCAGCAGATGTTTCTGTAACTGCTCAGAGAACACCAGAGGTAGCATGAGGCCAGGAATGTGAATGAGCAAGAGTCATTGTACAAAAAGAGAGGAAACTGTTGGGCATGTGGGTGTATGTTATGATGAACACTTTTCTTGGAATGTGCCCAATGAGAGAGAGACACACTACAGTCTACTGCCAGCCCTGTGGCTGTTTGTTGTCACGCTGCCATGTTTGTTCCTATGTAACGAGAGAACAGGGTGCTGGTGGTGTCAAGGAGGATTAGGTCAGTCTGACAGAACATGGTGCTGGAGGTGTCAAGGAGGATTAGGTCAGTCTGACAGAATAGGGTGCTGGAGGTGTCAAGGAGGATTAGGTCATTCTGACAGAACAGGGTGCTGGTGGTGTCAAGGAGGATTAGGTCAGTCTGACAGAATAGGGTATTGTATGGGCTGTGGTGCTGGAGGTGTCAGGGAGGCCCAGTCTGAGGATGATGCCACATGGTAGGTGCTATAGTAGGGTGGGATTTGGCCCATACATCTGATGGAACAAGCTGGTGTTGGTGACCTTGTGCCACTCACTCATGGTTAGACAATGTTCCTCAGAAATAACCTGTTGCATAAAAATGTTGAAAGAAAAGAAAATGAAAGACATTTACTGTGACTATCAGCTGAAAGTATTTATATTCAACCTCTCTTTGAAAGGCAACACACTGCAAATATTGTCTCCTGAAAAATGCACTAAATGTTGTGAGAATGCTTACTATGCAATGAATGTGCAGAGCCCAGTTACAGTGAAGTGGAGGAACAGGCTTGTTTAATTTTATGGCTGAAGAGGGACAAATCGTGTGAGTTATAATCAGAATGTTTATGGTCCCTCCCTGATGCACACTCGGCATGTTTTCAGACTGTTCTAATCCCATTAATGCAGGTTCCACTAATGCTGTGAGGAACTTTCAGGTCTGGTGTATTCTAGCAGCTCTGCTCAGGATGATCTGGAAAGCCCAGCAGTATAGAACGAGACGAAGGTGTGTCAATAGGTTCTTGACATTGAGCTTCCCAGTTACCACTGCGTCAAGTCATACAAGT